>NC_071615.1:19880985-20187759 GCF_014839835.1 Dryobates pubescens | reverse complement strand
CCTAACACCTCAGACACTGCCTTCCTTTTGCTCCACATGGTTACACTGCTTCATCTCATTATCACAGCCTTCTATCGTACCCATATCATACTTTTACTCACAATTTCCATCTAGCAGACCGTACATACCTAAAACCACAGATCACAGGATGTTAGGAGTTGGAAGGGACCTCTGGAGATCATCAAGTCCAGAGCAGGAGCACAGAATCTAGAGCAGGTCACATGGGAACACATCCAGATGGGGCTGGAAAGTCTCCAGAGAAGGAGACTTCACAACCTCTCTGGGCAGCCTGTTCCAGTGCTCTGTGACCCTCACAGAGAAGAAGTTCCACCTCGTGTTGTGGTGGAACCTCCTGTGCTGTAGTTTATATCCATTGCCCCTTGTGCTATCACAGGATGTAGCTGAGCAGAGCCTGTGTATCCCTGTTAACACCCAGCCCTCAAATACTTATAGACATTTATTAAATCCTTTCTCAGTCTTCTCTTCTCCAGACTAATCAACCCCAAGTCTCTCGGTGTCTCCTCATAAGGCAGTGCTCCAGTCCCTTCATCATCCTCATAGCCCTGTGTTGGACTCTCAAGTAGATCCCTGTCCCTCCTAAATTGGGGAGCCCAAAATTGGATGCAATATTCCAGGTGAGGTCTCACCAAGGCAGGGTAGAAGGGGAGGAGTACCTCCCTGGATCGACTGGGCACACTCCCTGTAATGCACACCAGGATTCCATTGGCCCTCTTGGCCACAAGGGCACATTGCTGTCTTGTGGAGAACTTGTTATCCACCAGGACTCCCAGGTTCTCCACAGGACTGCTCTCTAGCAGATCACCTCCCAACCTGTACTGCTGCAGTTTATTATTCCTTCCTAGATGCAGGACTCTGCACTTACCTGTGTTGAACTTCATTAGGTTCCTCTTTGCCCAGCTCTCAGTCTGTCCAAGTCTCTGAATGGTTGCACAGCCTTCAGGTGTCTCAGCCCAATCAATCTATTTGTCTCCATCACCAAATTCATGTGCTTCAGTGTTCTGCATCCTCACAGTCTGAGGGACAAGGACTGTCTCCCCTTTCAAGTGCTCCATGTATATTCCCTGTTTATCTGCATCCACACACTAGCTAATAAATTAAGTTCTGTGTGACCTACAGCTTTGCTCATGGCAAAAGCTTCTCAGTAGTGTTCCAGCCATGTAAGATCAAGAGGGTAAGGATCTAGACCAAGTGAAACACAGCTGATCACTCAGATGCCAAACTGAAATGCAGAATTTGAAATGCATTTCAAAACCTCAATGGATAGAAACATCAGCAAGGCAAAGAAGGGAGAAGTGAGCATTTACAAAGAGGATACATCAACACTTTTCACTCTGACTGTCCAGTACTAGGTTGTTTAGAAGTCAGAGTGTGACCCACACCTTTCTAGCAGGGGATCCTGCACCAGATTGCCTCCTGGTACATGGCAGTTAGTGATATTTCAGTGTGTAAAACAAAACTTAAGTACAGCCTCAGCAAACTTGTCTGCAAAGAGCCTGAGCTTAAGAAAGTAGATGGAATATAAAATGGAGGTTCTGTTGAAGGGTTTGAGTTTGCAAAAAGTCACAGCCAGCCTGGTTTCTAAGCATACCTGCATCTCATCTTCAACATGGGCAACCAAAATCTCTCCAAGTTCTTCTAGCTTCTGGTAACAGCTTCACATGAAGACCAGGGAGTTTTAAATGCTCTGTGATGATAAGAACTTAAGTTTGTAATAAAATGGAGATAGTTTTGCTTTAATAAACAGAAGCAACTAGTTAAACTTCCATGTCTACTGGCACAGAACTGAAGATTGGCCAAAGATCTGGTTTAGCCAGGACAGTCACCTTTATGGACAAATGATTTCCTGTTTGAGAGAGTCACTTTCACGCAATTCCTTGGTCTTATTTCCAACATAAGAAAACAAGCTTCATTGTTCTTTGGAGCAAGAAATTAGTTTATACAGGGCTTGCATTGAGCTTCCCACCCTGAAGTCCCAAGTTTACAGCCACTAATGCAATTCAGTTGTAATAATAATGGAAGCAGTAACTACTGCTCATACACCCCCATTAATGCTCTAGCACATCAAAATCAGTGCAACCTGGTATGCAAACTGAAAAAAACATTTTTTTAATAATAGAAACCTACTGGGTTGGTGTTGATAGATCCATTTAAGCAAAAAGTATTGGATTTTATTATTCATCAGAGGACTAGGAACTATTTTGCAAACATTAAACAGTAGCTTATGGGGGTAAGGGAGTAATATGAAACATAAATCTGCTAGGACAAAGCAGCAAGCATCAGAAGTCATCCAGCTGTATATTAGAAAGCTGTCAGCATTAAACAATCACTAAAGAAAAATGAAGGAAAGCCATTAAAACAGGCCTCTGCTTTAATGAGCTTGTGTAGTGGGAGTGGGAGAACTCCCTATATGACTTGCCAGCTATGTAGGTGTTTGTCCACGTACTGAAAATCCCAGACCAAGGACAATGTGCTCTTTGATACGGAGAAAACAATTTCACAGCTACAGTTAAAACAGACAGCAAATCAGCCATTGCAGAGGTGTAAGTGTACAAAACAAGGCAGCACCTCTAGACTGAGATAACCACAGATAATCCAGATATATCACCAGCTGCAGAGAGGTGAAATCTCCTAAATCACACCAAAAGTTAAATGTCCCAGTAAGTATTTCCTTAACTGAAAGCTTCCAAGCTATACAAATTCCTATATAATGCCCCAGATGGTAAGGTATAAAAAAATTCCTCAAGCTGGAGCAGAGGAGGTTCCATGTAAACAAAAGCAAAAACTTTTCCACAGTGTGAGTGACAGAGCCCTGGAACAGGCTGCCCAGAGAGGTTGTGGACTCTCCTTCTCTAGAGACATTCAAAACCCACCTGGGTGTGTTCCTATGTGACATGCCCTGGGTGATCCTGCTCTGGCAGGCAGTCCAATGACTGGAGCACCTCTGGAAGCCCCTTTCAACCCCTAACTTTCTGTGCTTCTGTGATCAGACTATGTATCACCACTTAATGTTTTTATATTCCTACAGGCTTGTGGATTCCAGCAACCAACTGGAAGAAAAAAAATAAATAAATCCCATCTTAGATACAATTAAAATGAAAATGTTAATTCTTGCAGTTGTTAGTAACTTGTTGACATGAAGAACACCCCAAATCACATGCAGAAAGAAAGAAAATACACTGTGTTTACTGTTATGCATACACAGGGATACAAACTATACCACACGAAGGGAATTAGAGCAAGTGTAGCCAGAGAAGTACAAAATTCTCTCAGCAGAAGAGAGAATTGTGTTCTGCTGCAGCCAGAACACAAGTGATCCTATAGGCCTGGATAGTCTTACTGAGATGTAAATTACCGCCTTTTCCATGAGAAGAAATAAGCAGAGCATTCCTGTGCCATCTAGTGCTTTGGGTCTAAAAACACTGAAGTTCTCTGCAGACTGGTATCGGCCACAGAACTCCTGGACAGGATCAAAAGTGACAAGCCGGCAAAAGAGAAGAATTCCAGGGATTTCATCGGTGACTGAGACTTACCCATGGACACGTGCTCTGTTTCATTTCAGAAGACAGAAGGATAAATACTGGAGAAAACCCCATTAGTATGTAACTTTAGAATGTTGCACTGAAGCATTTTGGCCACCTGAAAGAATGATACCGTAAAGTTCCCAGAGGTAAATGAAAAGGAAGGCTACGCAGAAACAGAAAAGGGCCAGGAACATTTCAGTGCTCTAATGAAGTGTAGAAGTCAAACCAAAATATTCTTGCCTCGCCTTCAGTGGAAACCACAGGATGCAAATGCCAAAAAAAGAGGAAGTCAAAGACAATGCTAACACCCTGACAGCATGCTGAAAACACACCATGAGTTACGCAAAGTACAAAGGAGCCTGCCCTTAGCCCCTCACAAGCTAGGTAAGCCAGGCACATGCCTCTAAGGTGAAAACATATCTATCCATTTCAGATTATAACAGAAAAATCTCATCAGACCTTGAAAGTGATAGGCTATGTCCTGGATTTCAATCCACACAATGGAATTAGTCAAGTTAAAATTAACCTCGTGCACCACCACAAAGAATGCCACAGGATCCCTAATGATAATCAATTACAGCATCCTTCTCACATCTAGGTATTCTAAGTATTATTAGGTATACAAGTAACATTTTCACATGGCACTCTTAAAAAAACCCTAAGCTATCCTTAATATCAAGTACATAAACAAATTTTTAAAGACTTGCTATTGCTTTTCACAGTATCACAGTAACTAAGGTTGGAAGAGACCCCAAGGATCATCAAGTCCAACCTGTTCCAACAGACCTCACAACTAGACCATGGCACCAAATGCCACGTCCAATCTCCTCTTGAACACCTCCAGGGACGGCGACTCCACCACCTCCCTGGGCAGCCCATTCCAATGACGAATGACTCGCTCAGTGAGCGAGAATGACTCATTTTAGAATGTCTGAGAATGAGTTGGAACATTATTAAGTTTTGACTGTTCACAGTTTCATTGATTCTATGTTTTCCTTCTTGGTGCTACTGAAAATGCTTTACTAAGCTTAGCAAAAAAAAAAATAATTAATTAAATCTTTCATTTCCACAGGAATTTGGTAGGGATTCTATGACATTACAAAACTGAACACGAAGTTCAAAATCTAGCAAAATCCAGCCTGTTCAGGATCTGCATAATGTACCTTAATGCTGATCAGCTTCTTCTGGGGGGAAACTTTAGTGATACTAAAGTATCACTAAGGTACATTATACATATCAGCATAATGTACCTTAATGCTGATCAGCTTCTTCTGGGGGGAAACTTTAGTTGTGTCTAATGAAATAACCCATCCTACCCAAGGATATTATTCTGTTAGACAGAGATCAGCAAAAGATGGTCTATGAAGAAGGGGGAAAGGCTTGCTAACAACTTGAAAACAAGAGATTAATACTAATGAAGGACATATCAATTGTTCTCCTGAGTCATCCAGATGTGTAATCTAAAGTAAAACACACAGAACAACCTGTCAGTTTATAGTGAGTGTAGCTGTAGCACCCTACACTGACTATTGTATTCAGAGTCTAACAAGCACAGAGCAATGGAACATTTTGGATTACCTTAATAATTAATAACATTAACTGAAAGCATGCTTGTAAGATTTGGATTAGGAGAAAGATGCAGGAGAACGTTTTTCTCCAGCTGAGATGATTTGAGTGCTGTGCTCTCTTGGCAGGAGATACGGCAACAAGTTTCTGCAGCTTTGTAACACTTAATGATTCCTCTATTAAAATATTGCTCAGATATTAAAAAAACCCCAAAACCAGAAAACCACCACTCTAGACTTAAAAATGCAGCATAAGCAGCTGCTGTGGGCTGAATCTTTCTTAAATAGATATGATTATATTTCAACGCCTTTTGTGATTGTGACAGTTTTGACAAGATAATCATCTTCTCTGAAAGGACTTTGGAAGGTTTAGAGAAATAATGGTAAAATTTATTAAATAATCTGTCAAATTATCTATGAACCCTGCTTTCAAAAGCAATCCTATGATCTCATTAAAATAATTACAGCAAAATCTCTGCCTGATATTATAAATAACAAGTACCAGGATTGCTGGTACACAAAGGAGAGAGCTAACAGTACAGAAACTTGGAAGATACAAGAAGTGATAGCACAGCTTTGTTCTCCTCAGACACTTCACAGAAGTTTCTGTGTTAAATACACTGCACCTTAGGTCAACTTCAGAACCACAGTCTCCAAAGTGGGGGGAAAGGAAAGGAGTCCATAGCTCTACTGAAATTAAATAGCCCAGATACAGCTATTGCAACATCATTTTGCCTTCCTTTCTTCACACTTTGTTGCCTCTTTTTGCCTTTGGAGAAATGCAAAAGCCAGTTCTAAGCAGCACAACAATTACACAGAGAAACACAGGTGCAACCAAAAGTCAATAGAAGTGTCTTTAAAACCAAATCTCTACTAGAATTTTCTTTTCAGGAAGAACACAAGAAAAGAATGAAACCTGAGATGATGCCAGGGATGAAAAAAGTGATGAATTTTAATCATGGTATCAATTTTTATTCTACCTATTCATGACTCTTTTAGGGAAAAGACTAGGCAAAGCTGGGCAGAAGGGGATGGTATTGTTTTTCCTGTGATGCAAATACAGTAGGCAGGAAAGAGAAGACAGAGACAGCTCCAAGAACTCTACAAAAGTTGCTTCCTCTTAACTCCTGCTGCCATTGAATATGGCCTTACCCTAGCAGCCACTGGTGAACTTAAAAATTTCCAACTTGGTTAATTCTATTCTATTCAAATCCAAGTGTCTTCTGCCTCTTACACCTGCGAAGTTCCCCTCTTATAACTCAAAACCCCACTCTGTACTCTCCAAGAGCAGAAGCAATCTACCAATGCAAAACGACAACCCTTCTTATCAAGACACTTCCAAGATCACAGCATCACAGAACAGCTCAGCTTGGAAGGGATCTCAGAGATCATCTACTTCAACCTCCCTGCCATGGGCAGGGTGTGGTGGATTGAGAGAAGGCCTAGCTCTCCCTCCCCCACAGAGAAAGAAACCACAGCTAACTCAGTTGGAGAAGCAAAGCTATATTTACAAGCAATATGGAATGCAGGTCATATATACACAATATATACAGTATTTACAATATATATAGAGAGAAATTTACAGCAAAGGAAAATAACACAACAAAATTCCCTCCTCCGGACAGAGGAGGGTTCCGCCCCCCCTGTACCCCCTCTCTTCCCCTACCTCCCTTTTTTCCCAGAAAGGGGTTAGAGAGAGAAAAAAATGCAGTTATTAAGGAAGAGAGTTCTTATTAGGCTTCAAAGCACATGCAGAGATTAGTTTTGCTTATCTCAGTCATTCCGGCTAGTTTGCTCAGAAGCAGACAGGCTGGAAAGGCAGAACAGGCTGGAATTGAGAAAAATTCCCACTACACTAAAACTTAAAGTTGCATTCTACCAATCTACCAATGAAATTCGTTTAGAATATTGATGTTTTCATTGTCTTCACCAAAACATTCAGCCAGAGTGCTCCAACAGTGTCCCTTTCTTAAAGGCACAGCCTCAAACGGTCACACAGGGACGCCTTTCAACTAGATTCAGCTGCTCCAGGCCTCATCCAACCTGGCCTTCAACACCCCCAGGGATGAGGCATCCACAGCCTCCCTGGGCAGCCTATTCCAGAGTCTCACCACCTTCCTACTGAAGAACTTCTCCCTAAAATCCAGTCTAACCCTGCTCTCCTTCAGCTTCAAAATCCTATAGCTAGACACCCTCCTGAAAAGTCCATCTCCACAGCTCAAACTCACAATTATCTGAGAAAATGCAGAAGTGTTTCCACCTTAGCTACTTGAAAGACACAGTACCGCAATCGTGCCACCACGTCAAAGCATGCCAGAGCTGAAACCCCTGCCCACCAATGGCATCACCAGACGAAAACCCCTGCTTGACTCCCACTGATTGGCTTTCTACATTAAACCATGCCAGCAGAAGTGCTCTGGGTCTCTTGGTGTGAATGAGTCAGCCTACCCACACACCTACTTCAAGCATAAAATGGATTATTTCTTTATCACACAATCAAGCATGGTATTTCTGAGTTTAATGCTACAAGCTTAGTTCTCCCAGAAGGCATTCAAAAGTTGGTTTCAGTACTTCCTAAAGCTGAAGTACTGAACAAACACATCAGTACCATGAGTTACTTAAACATCTGAATGGTTAACCAAAATGGGAGAAATCCAACAGTTATCTTGTAAGAGGCTTTCAGTGCAGGAGGCTGTCTTCTCCAGAGAAGGTGAATGAAATTTGCTTTCATGTACTTTGTTTTCAAAATTGTTCTTTCTTACTTAAATAAAAAAAACACAAAACCCAAACATAAACCTCCAACCAAAACCTATCCAATGATAAAGAAGCAGCAGCATGTGGACTTGACAAAGATTTAGAAGCTGACTCACCAGTCTCTTTACAACCCTCAGTAAAAGCTTCAGTTGGCGTGTCTCCTTCTTGGCCTTCAGCACCTCAGCAAAGCTGGCCATGCTTTCTGGAGACATGCTCTCCTGGCTGTCCCCTCCATACAGCTGAACCAGCAATGATAAGCACTGTGAAGCGCTCGCAAATACTTCAGTGTCTTCACTGGGAAGCTAAAAACGAACAAAAAGAAATGAACAAACCAAAGTTAAACTCCAGTTTCAGATGAATTGCACGTCAGTGGAGATTGGGAAGAGTATTAACGTTTGCTTTAGGACAGGAAAGAATATCTCCTAGTTGACTGATTCAAAATTCTATTGAACTAAGCTTAACAAAGTGATGAAAATACAATTCAAAGATTGTTCTTAAGTAGCAGTGCAATGTTGCCTCCACTACAGTCTACCTTATCTATAGTGACATCATGAAAGCACTGGAAAAGCCGCTGCCAGCTCTGTTACTTTCAGTAAGTATATTTTGCTTTAAATAGAAGCAGTAATATCAGAAAGCATCATTGCAGCCATGATGTCCAATCTTCTACATAATATGCACAATAAAACTTCATCTAATTATTTCTAAATCAAGTCAATGGCTTCTGGTTGAGGTAGACTCCAGCCTATCCAGCCACATAATGGGTTTTGAGTAGTTGCATTAGGAGATACATTTGTAGATTTTAAAGATTTTCCTGAGTTCCAGCTTTTCTGTTTTTCCCTTCTTTGAAAAGCAGGCACTGGAGCACACCCTAGCAATGGGAGGCAAAAACTCTTTCCTGGGAAGCAAAATTATGGAAGAGATTTCAGGGCAGGGCTATTAATCAACTGTAAATGAGTTTCTGATTGTACAGCACCTCTATCAAAATGATTTCTGCCTTTCCTGAAAGGCCAGTCTTGAAATAACCAGTAAAGATATTCTGTCAGGCTTGTATTTGGCACTGTTGGAGTGGCAACAGGAATGCACTACCCAGTTATAGCAGGCAGTTCATGAAAGCTGACAAAGAATCCTGGAGGGCTTTTGGGAAGAGGCAAGAGGAAGACAAATTGGAAAACCTCATAGCAAAGAACTGAAGGAATTCAGTGTCTATAGCTTTTTCAAAGGGAGGTTAAAGGGCATTTGATTGTATTCTCTTTGTTACATGTCAGAGAAAGTAGGCTGAGGATAGGTTAATTCCTTTCCTCAATAAAGGTCTGGTAAAAGATGACAGCTCCAAACTTTAGCTAAAGCAATGCAGATTAGAGAGAGGGTAGATACTTTATTTCCTTTTCTCTTTCTTTCTTTAATAAGAGGAAACAACTTTGTTTCCTCTTATTAACTGAGGTTCTCCATCACAGGCAACTTACATATTCCAAAAATATATTTTTCTTAAAGAAAACAATAATCAACACCAGTAAAAAAAAACACAAACCAAAACCAAACAGCAATAAAACCCACAACTATAATGAGGACTTAATTAGGAAAGCCTCTGTGTTTTGTGTTCTAGAATGTACTAGACTGAATGACTACCACAGCCTTACAGTCTGTGAACTTAACCAATAAGGTAGAGAAATGTAAAAGCACCTCATCACTCCTACTCAGGTTTTTAATTCCCAAAGTGCTAGTTAAATACAAAGAAACTAGATTAAAGTACAGTGAACAGATTATCCTTGCTGCCAGTAAAAAGGAAATAATGCATGCAGGCTGCCCAACAATTTCTCTGATACACTTGAACCATTTACTCTCCAGCCTGCGCTTTCCAAGTTTTTCCATTTTAAGGAAAACCTACACAGTTGCTTTAATCTCTGAACAACTCATCAGACATACACTCCTCAAATATTCAAGGAGCAATTCCCAGGGGATCTGTATGCAAAAAAGAATCCTGTTTTCCATTAGCTTCATGTTTAAACCAGACTGAACAGAGATGGAACCTCTGAACGCATAGCCCCAAGACATATCACATTCTATTTGACCTAATGCTATGTAAGTGACAGGACCACAGCAGCTCTTGCTTCCACAGTTTTGCTGTACAGTTTTTCTTCACTCCAGTCTAAATGCCACCTATTGGATTGTTTCTTCTCCAGTTCTGCCCCTTCACTCTGCTCTGGTGAGACCCCACCTCAAATACTGTGTGCAGTTGTGATGTTCCCAGCCTAAGTAGGACACAGATCAGTTAGAATGACTCCAGAGGAGGCCACAAAGATGATCCAAGGGCTGAAGCACCTCTGCTGTGAGGATATACTGAGGGAGCTGGGGGTGTTCAGCCTGGAGAAGACTCTGTGGGGACCTCAGAGCTGCCTTCCACTACCTGAAGGGGTCCTACAGGAAGGCTGCAGAGGGACTTTTCATGAGGATGTATAGAGACAGGGCAAGGGGGAATGGTTTGAAGCTGAGGGAGAGCAGGGTTGGGCTGGAGCTTAGGAAGAAGTTCTTCAGTAGGAGGGTGGTGAGACTCTGGAATAGGCTGACTCTGAATAGGGTGGCTGTGGTCAGGGTGTTGGAGGTCAGGCTGGATGAGGCCTTGAGCAGCTGAGTCTAGTTGAAAGGTGTCCCTGGCCATGGTGGGGAGGTTGGAGTAGATGATCTCTGAGATCCCTTCCAAGCTAAGCCATTCTAGGTTTCTGTGATAAACATAAATAGCAAGGCTAAAAATAGAAGAAAAGCTACAAATAGTAACAAGCCTCCTTGATCCATTTAGCTTCAGTTCTTATCAAGTAACAAACAATTCCACTGATCTCACTGGGGGCTTTGTGCTGACTTGTATTTCCTTCACTGAAAAAAACCACCATATTAAATAAAGGAAGGAAAAATTAAACTAGTTTGACATCTCCCTCTCATCCCTTTCCAAAGCAGCTCTAACTTAGAATTTAGGACTAGATCTGTGTAGACAGGTGTACCTAGCTTGCCAGCCATGACATCACCACATTCAATCAATCACAAATGCCAATGAAGTCTTTCATCCCCTGTTGTATTTCAGACTCCTCTGCTTCACCAAAGTCCCTTCAAGCTTCACTGTTATCTAGAGCTTGGGGAGCAAGTTGCTGTCATCTTGGAAAATTGCAGGGTAAAACAATAACAGCATAGATCTGGGATGAAGAGGAAAGCAAGCTGAGAAAAGGAAAGACTGTATTTACACAGGAGGGGATGATAGTCATTGGCCTGCAGTCTAACCCATCAATAATTAAGGTGGAAGAGGAACTCTCAGCCATGTCCCTATCTAAGTATGTCTGCATCAGCATTTTTCTCCTTAACTCCCACCACTTTGCTGTTTTACTAGGCACAAGTAGTGATTTAGATGTCAAAAGCCATAAATCAGTAACTCAAAATTTAACATTGCCTGCCAGTCAGTGTTAGGACTGGTTGTAAAGAGTAGGGGATCTGAAGAAAATCATTGGTATAAACAAAAGCAATGACTGAAAGGAAGTATCTGTAAATACAGAAAAGCAAAGAATGAAAATCCATCTTTCAAGTAAGCAGTATCTCATGTCTAATAAGAAGAGCAAAGCTAGAATTGTGCTGCTAGACAATTAATCTGGGTGGATGGTTCATCACCTAATCAGCTGGAACAGTGTTCTAATCAGAACAATTCCATTTAACATGAATCAGTGTATTTCAGGTTTTGAAGTGCATGTATAGTTATTCAAGACAGCAGCCTCTTCAGTTTTTGTTCTTTCAGGGAGGAGAAACCAATAACAAACTACAGTTCTAACTCTTTAAGGAAATATCTGCTCCTTAATATTTCATAATGTCATGAAAAATTCTGGTGGCCTTTCGTTTCTTCTTGCTTTATCAGTCTTAGAGGGGATTATGGATTCAGCCCTTCAGCAAGATAGAAATGTTAGTACTCCTTCTCCTTGCAGCTGTTAATATTCTGGGCTAGTGCACAGCTTGAAGAAAATCCAGCACCTTAACATAAATTTCTCAACAACTCAAGTCTTCATTTTTGCCATTCTCTCACCGAGAACTCCAGATTTATTCTTCACTCTAAAATTTGGAGATAATGCCTTATGACAAGACCTTTGTGCAATGAAGGTTGTGTACTGCTTTGTACTTCATTTTGATGGCCCTGTCACAACTTCCTGTGAAAGGACTCACAATGGAGAATTCTACTCTTCCTTTCTAGGTGGAACCTGCTGTGGGTGTGCTGAGGTTAACAAGAAGAGGAGCAGGATGCCTCCTGTTATGGCACATCTCTATTTCTGCAGTCTGTTGTCAAAAGCGCCTTCATTTCAAACCCGGCTGCAGCATGTTCAGGAATTGCAAACCCTTGCAAGAACTGTGTGATCATTTGAGCTGAAGTGGCAGTTTTCACACTGTTGGAGTTGTTACAGCATCTAATTTTAGAGCTACAATGAAACTGTCTGGATTACCCGGAGGGGACACTATTTCAGTGCATTAATGAGGTTATACACAAAGAGAGTTTATTCTGATAAGAGCTAGATGTTCATTACATCAGTGATGTGATTACAGGATGTGCTGTAAAGGAAGCACCGCTGGGAAGTATGGGGAGGATGATTTTGCAAACATTAAACCAAAATGTACAAGCAAGCCATCATTATTAAACCTGCTAACTTCACTATGCTGTTCTTGTTAGTAAATATAAGCAGTTCTAAATTTAAAAAAATAAAATAAAATGGAGTATTCTATTTTGGCTTCAGGCAAAATTGTCATCCTCCTACCTAAGGGAAAAGACTTTTAAAAGGAATGCATTTTCAGTTCATGTTCATCTGGCCTAATTGCTGAGAAACTAAATACCCACTCTGAAATCATGTGCTTCTGACAATTCCAGGCTTATTTCCTCTGGTGCTTTCTTGTTTGATTTGGGGTTTGTGCTTTTGTTTTGTTGCTTTTTGGTTGGTTGGTTGGATTTATTTTGTTTGGTTTGTTTTGTTTGGGTCTTGTTTTTTTTTTCTTCAGGGTAGCTGTATAGAAGGGAACCTCAAGTGCAATTTGCAGGTACCATTTCTAATACACCAACAGCAATATGTTACCTAATACAGGGAATCAACATATATCCTGCCACCTTGACCACAGAACTGACTGTATTCCAAGAAAACATGAAATAAAATTCTACAGTCCATAGGGTTACTCTGCAGTCATTTGCATTATTCACTGCCCAGGGAGACGGTGGAGTCACTGTCCCTGGAGGTGTTCAAAACAGGACTGGACATGGCACTTGGAGCCATGGTTGAGTTGTCATGAGGTGTTGGGTATTAGGTAATAGGTTGGACTTGATGATCTCTGAGGTCTTTTCCAACCTTATTAATTCTATGATTCTATGAAAATCAAACTCAGGGTACAGCCTTAGAACCAAGGCAAAACAGAGACAGAAAAGACCTAGAAGAAATTATCTAATTCATCCATGTGCACTGAGGCTTCAAATTTGTCCTCTTCATGTTGGCACATGATTAACTGGTGTTCTAACAGTAATAGACATAGCACAGGAATCAAGTGCAAATGTTACTAGTAGGACTACAATGAAGAAGCATAGAATAGAATAGAATAGACCAGACCAAGTTGGAAGAGACCCTCAAGATCATCATGTCCAACCTATCATCCAACTCACCTAATCAACTAAACCATGCAACCAAGCACCCTATCAAGTCTTCTCCTGAACACCTCCAGTGATGGTGACTCCACCACCTCCCGGGGCAGCCCATTCCAATGGGCAATCACTCTCTCTGTGTAGAACTTCCTCCTAACCGCCATTCTAAACCTCCCCTGGCACAGCTTGAGACTGTGTCCTCTTGTTCTGGTGCTGCTTGCCTGGGAGAAGAGATCAACCCCCACCTGGCTACAGCCTCCCTTCAGGTAATTGTAGAGAGCAATAAGGTCACCCCTGAGTCTCCTCTTCTCCAGGCTAAGCAACCCCAGCTCCCTCAGCCTCTCCTCACAGGAGAGGTTCCAAACCCCTCACCAACTTTGTTGCCCTTCTCTGGACACATTCCAGCAACTCAACATCTTTCCTAAACTGAGGGACCCAGAACTGGACACAGGACTCAAGGTGTGGCCTAAACAGAAGACATGAAAAGTTCTCTCCCAGCAGCATGGTAGGCTGCAGAAAAGACTGGATGATCTACACAGGAGATCTAGGACCCACAGAGAAATGAAACTCCTACTTCTGAAAGTTTCTGAAAATCCACACTGAAGTGATTTGAAAAGTAAGTAAACAATTTATTCTTTTTTCCACTATAATGGTACACCAAAGAGTAAAAGGTATTTGATACCTTCTCTAATTGCT
This sequence comes from Dryobates pubescens, assembly GCF_014839835.1. Taxonomy (NCBI): domain Eukaryota; kingdom Metazoa; phylum Chordata; class Aves; order Piciformes; family Picidae; genus Dryobates; species Dryobates pubescens. Next base: position 20,173,561 of record NC_071615.1, on the reverse strand, counting down.
GCAACTTTCAGTAGAATAATCAAATGACATTTATGTTTCAGCAGAGAAACCTCACACAAAAAAACCTTAAGTGTAATTAACTTCCCAACACATAGCTGCCAAGCAGAAGACTAACTGCTCATTTTATTCTTATTGATCAATCAAGGGCAGACTGATCATGGGATTAAGTATTGAATTCTGCATATTTGCAGTGTTTTCTGCATGAGAGGGTTTGCCATTATTTCTTCTTTTGTGTTCTTCAAAACTCCGGAGTTTTGTTAACATACAATCCTGCACTTGATTTGTGTAATAGACTAAGTCATAGAATCATAGAATCAATAAGGTTGGAAAAGACCTCAGAGATCATCAAGTCCAATCTGTCACCCAACATCTCATAACTAACTAAACCACGGCTTCAAGTGCCACGTCCAATCCTTTTTTGAACACCTCCAGGGACGGTGACTCCATGACCTCCCTGGGCAGCACATTCCAATGGCCAGTCTCTTTCTGGGAAGATCTTTCTCCTCACCTCCAGCCTAAACTTCCCCTGGCACAGCTTGAGACTGTGTCCTCTTGTTCTGGTGCCTGGGAGAAGAGACCAACCCCCATCTGGCTACAACCTCCTTTCAGGTAGTCGCAGAGAGCAACAAGGTCTTCCCTGAGCCTCCTCTTCTCCAGGCTAAGCAACCCCAGCTCCCTCAGCCTCTCCTCACAGGGCTGTGCTCCAGACCCCTCCCCAGCTTTGCTGCCTTTCTCTGGACACGTTCAAGTGTCTCAATGTCCTTCTTAAATTAAGGGGCCCAGAACCGGACACAGTACTCAGCACTGTTTAGGCCACACCTTGAGTACAGGGGCAGAATGACTTCCCTGCTCCTGCTGGCCACACTATTTTTGATGCAGAAACGACAGAAGGGAAAAACTGATTCTGACTTTAACTCACATTGATTTTTGAAGGATTATTAAGAGAGATAAACATGTGGAACTTGAGGAAAATAGACAGGGAAGTCACTGGGACATGGAACAATCATCTGCTTGAGGTATATCCATACCAATGAGGGAAAGCAGTTATTCAAAGCGACACAGGAAACTATAAATACAGTAAGATAGGTAGAAATGACAACCCAGAGGAAATAACTTTGGCTCAGTATCTTGGAGTGATGGCTAATTCAGAAGTTGAGATGTCCACTATCTCAAGAAAATAATGTTCACAAAGAATGGAATGCTTCAAAACAGTAATAAAGGGCTATGCAGTCACACAGCTCCACGAAGTCAGGGAACTACTCTTGGCAGCTCCACAGCACTTAAGCTTAGGCAGCACTGAGTCTTTTGGAGGGTTAGGGAGCCTGTACATGTGGACAGACCCCCCCCCGACTTCACAAAGAATCCAGCCTAGTTAAAGAGATTAGAGCAGTTTAAACAAGTGAATCTTAAATGCTAAATTTATGGTTCCATTTGTTCAAACTCTTCTAACCTTACCAGGAAATGTTTAATGAAGCAATAGGTAAAGAATATAAAGTTTAACAAACTTAGCTGAAATGAACTTTCATATATCCACTCAAGCATGTCTGTAAAGAACATTTATGCATTATAGAATCAAAATCCCTCATTTTTTGGCAGAATCTTTAACAAAACTCAACCCCAAAACTGAACAAAAAGCAGTAGCACCAGGTCTTTACTCATTACCCACAGACTGAACCCAGCAGATTTTTAATAAGCATTTTAAACACACCAGATTCCATACAAATACACAACCAAGCAAAACTTACTGGTGATTTGCTGCCATGCTTCTGAAATACAAGGGTAAGTCAGAGGGTAATCAGTGCATGTTAACTATACAATTACCCTATCCTTTAATTAGAAACTTAGAAAAGACTTCCAGGTGGTACAGGCTGAGTAAAGCTTGGCCTCTAATTTTCTATTCTTTAGACAGTTAATGGAATTTGAATTTATGACTGATTCCAGCTTAGAGGAGCATTTTCATCTCTACATGTCTTACTAGTTATCATATACAGTGATTAGAAAAATTTATAGAAAATAAAAGTACTTCTAAAGATTAAATAATAGATAGTTGAAATTCAGCCTCTTTGGTTTAGGTAGTTTTCCATCAAGGGAGGACTTGACTACAACTATAATGCCAAAAATTAATAGAAAAGGAATCACACCCTTCCCCAAGACAGAAGGTGACATTCAGTGCTAAATATAGTAGTAAAAGGGCCACATGTATTCATATCACAATATATCTGAAAGCTTGTATTTAAATGAAAAACAAACAAAAGGCTTGGAAGAGAACACAGCAAATCTGAAATGCCTCTAAGCAAAATCACCTGGAAAGGACAGTGGGAAATTCTCATATCCAATTTTAATGGCTTTGTGTTAACTAAAAGGCTGCAACAGCCTCTGCAAGCCCTGTGCAGCTCAAGAAGCACTCCGCTGCTACAAGGTCATACACACACAGAGTCATGCAAATCTCTGGCACAGTGCAATGGAGGCTGAGCTGATGGGATGCATCAGAGCACTCTGGAGATTTTGATGGGACACTGTGACAGCTACTAACCCCTGGAATTTACTGACTGTAAACAGATTGACTTCAAATATTTTTCACAATCAACTGGGACCATTCCCACCAGTCAGTCCCTCAGGATTATGTTAAAATAAAACTAAACCCTGGAGAAAAACTCAGAAGGCTCAAACCCAACAAAAGAATATTAAAAAGCATCACTCACTGCAAAGTAATTTTAAGTTGCTGATTCTTCTAATGCTAGCAGTACATTTCTGTTTCAAATGTTGAATACCATCTGTTCTCTATACAATGATCCCTAGTCCATTCCAAAGGGCTAAAGTCTGGCTATGCACACAATCATTCTAGTCGTTTAAGATCATTAATACCAACTGTTACTTCAGTACTACCATGTCCACTACTAATCCATGTCCCTTAGCACAATGTTCATGCACCTTTAAAATCTCTCCAAGAATTGCAGCAACCTCTTCTAGGGCTTGACATCCCTTACAGTGAATGATTTTTTCTTAATGTCCAACCTCAATCTCCCATGGGGCAACTTGAGGCTGTTTCCACTTGTCCTGTCATTTTTCACTTGGGAGAAGAGATTAACCCCTACTTTGTTACAATCTCCTTTCAGGTAGTGATAGAGAGTGAGAAGGTCTCCCCTAATCCTCCTTTCTTCCAGGCTAAACAAGCCCAGTTCCCTCAGCTGCTCCTCCTTTGTGCTCCAGACTCCTCATATACACATAAATATCTACCTGAACTGAGAACCTACAGCCTGCTACTCATCCTGCTTGCATGCTTGGGACACAATCTGGTTTCACTGGCAACCTGCAAGGCATTGTGATCTACAATTGCTTCAAAATTCTTAGAGTCTTTCCTTCATACTAGGTGGAAGCAACAAGATAAAACCAGCAAACAGAACTCTAAAATGTTGAACTCAGCTGAACAATTCCAACTCCAGCAACATTCCAAAAGGCTTCCAAAGAACCAAATGCTCACCAGTTGAATAAGCAGGCTAATTAGGCCTGTCAGGGGTTTATTGATAAGAAGAAGGTCTTCAGCAGCCTGCGTGTCTCCTCCTGTGCCAGACTTCTGTGCCTTAATGAGAGAAAAGAAAAAGCAACCTTGATGATTGTTCTGTTATGAGAAACAAATTAAGTCAGTTAGGTGGTCCAAGTCTGAATGGAAATTTGGAGGAGACTTCTTTTCCTTTATCTGGAATAATCTCAAGTATAAATCAAACCAAGAAAATCAAGGTGACTGCAAAGTTATCATTCTCAGCAATGATGTTCCATCTGACTTGTCCCATAATGCCTCTCTGACTCACCTTGTATCCTAAAGCATTCATAATATAACAAATTAAATCTTTAATATAGGAATAATAAAACCTTCAGGGGACCCAAGCCTATGATAAGATCTGTTAGTACTTACAATTCTGAACACTGTCATATCCCCAAGCATCAAAACACAGTGCATGTGATTTATAATAAAAAGATGATGTTTTCATGGATTAATATTTCCCCTCTAAAATCATAAAATCACAGAACGGCTCAGCTTGGAAGGGACCTCAGTGATCATCTCACTCCAAACCTTCCCACCATGGGCAGGGATACCTCTCAACTAGACTCAGCCGCTCAAGGCCTCATCCAACCTGGCCTTCAACACCCCCAGGGGAGAATGCAAGAGAAGAAAAATGTTGTGAGCTATTGTTAAGCAAATGTTGATTCAAGCTCTTTATGAAAGACAGAAATTAAATGATCACCTAGGATCTGAGTTTCCACCACACATTTGGGCTAGTCCAGAGTCTAGCCAGGTAGCCACACAAAACAGTGACATAAAGTTGAACAATAAGTGCTTTTGGCTGTCTGACACAGTAAACACAGAACAAACTCATAACAGTGGGAACTTACTTATTAGGATAGCAGGAAGTTGTCTAAAAAAACAAAAACACCAAAAACAGCTGATGCTGGTGATGACCCCAGGAAACAAATCCCATACCTGTAGGGTCTGGCGCACGATATTTGCTGTGTACATCAGCACGTGGTGCAGAATGTCGAGCAAGGACAGCAGCAGCGCATTTGCTGTCTTGATGCTGCCTTTGTCATTTAAATATAGAGCCACAGTTTCCATCAGGAGCCTACAGATGTGATGGGTCAGTCCTACACAGAAAGGGAGACACAAAAAAGGCCTATGAGGAAAAGGGCAACGTGGAAAGTAGCCTAGTTAAAAATACCAGGTACCCAAATCTCACATACATTATGAATATTGATGAAATCTCCTCCTTTTCTCCATGATTATAATTACCTTATAATTACCTGGAGAAGGGGAGGCTCAGGAGACCTTATTGCCATCCACAACTACCTGAAGGGAGGTTGTAGACAGGTGGGGGTTGGTCTCTTCTCCCAGGCAACCAGCTCCAGAACAAGAGGACACAGTCTCAAGCTGTGCCAGGGGAGGTTTAGACTGGATGTTAGGAAGAAGTTCTTCATAGAAAGAGAGACTGGCCATTGGAATGGGCTGCCCAGGGAGGTGGTGGAGTCACCATCACTGGAGGTGTTTAGGAAGAGACTGGATGGGGCACTTGGTGCCATGGTTTAGTTGATTAGATGGTGTTGGATGATAGGTTGGACTCAATGTTCTCAAAGGTCTTTTCCAACCTGGTTAATTCTATTCTATTCTAAACTGATAACACTTGAATTTGCTAACCAGATGGAGAATTCTGTATCATTCATATTAAACACAGGCATACTTTGAACCCTAAACTTTTCTGCAGCATACTGGTACACCACTCTCCTTCACAACACTCCTGGTCACAGGAACTAAGCAATTTCTCTGTTGCAAAATGGCACGTCAAGGTCAGAGACTGAATTTTTCTTTCTTACCTGGTCTGCCATTTACAACTCTCCCCATAGGCTTTAACTGTAGAACTGAACAGTGCGGTGCCTAACACAAAATGTACTCAGAAAAGTATATAAATTAAATACTGAATACTACGACTGAAATGCTGTTAAGATTTGACTGATGGAAGTAAAAAGCTTCCTCAAAATACCTCATTTTGAAGCTATTTTTGAATCTCCTTTGGAATTTTATAGTATCAGCTCCTGGAGCTTGCTTAATCCACAAATCAATGGACATACCAGGAAAAATAGAATCTATTGCAAAGCAACACCAATTCAGTCCAGAAGCTTTCTTACTTCTAAATACAAAGTGATTGTGCTCCTTACATTTGATTTTGATATTTTCCTGTTAGAGTTTCCTAAGGAATGAAAGAAACTTTGTTCCTCCCCAAACCCATAATTATGTTTGCAAACTATCATCTCTTACACTGGCCATTAGCCATAGCATGACCTGGGTGCACATTTGTAGTGACACTGGAGTATATTAGTAGTATATTAGCTTGGCAACAACGACTGAAGTGTTTCAGTGAAGAAAAAAGGCTGCTTTTACAAGTTCTCTTTTAAAAAGTAATTGCATATTTTCTTTTTTTTTTACGAACGTCAGTACAAGATTAAAATGAAACACTGTAGAACATAATATGTAATTCCACCAGTCAGCTTATAGAGTAGTCACATCTGGGGGGGTGCTGCACTATTTTGGCTTTGAAAGCTACCCCATCAATTAACTAAGCTTCCAAGAAATAGTTTCCTCCCCTCTTCATCTACCCCTTAATGCTTTCTTCAGGAAATTAAATACAGAAACCTTCATCTACAACACAGTTATGGGTCAGGATCATTAATACTTGTACTCCACTTGTATCTCACATCTTTTGTGGGTTTATGATTACTAGCATTATTCTTTCACAAGAGTTTGATTGATGGACTACAGCTCAGGGCCAGCTTTGAACTTCCTGAAGTTTTGTCTGCATAAACTAAACCCAAAATGGTATCAGCTTCATCTTGCACATTTAATTTCCTTCTTTTTTAAAGTACAATTTCTGCTGGAGCTCTAAACCCTTCCTACAAAACTGAGACTGCATGCAGAGACACATTGAAGTGATGTCACCAATATCCATCAAGAAGGAAAAAAACCTGAAGAGGCCCAAAAAGAGACCTCCCCAAAAAAAGACAAAAAAACCCCCACAACCAACAAACCAAACCCAAGACCAAAAAAGGACAAAAGACAGACAGACAAAAAAAAAAAAAAGACATAATTGCACATCTGTCCAGTACAAAACTTGTGGTTATTCCCTGCCTTTTTTCACCAGACTAAATTAGAACAAACCTAAGAAAAGAGTCCAGAGAGAGCTGTTCCCTATCAAAGCAATGCATGCAGAACTGACTGCAGGGCTATGTTCAAGGAAGCTCTGTTTCTGCCTGTATGTGGCCACAAAACCCAGAGCCACACCAAAATGACAGGGTCACCCTGTTCTTTCTCCATAGCTTAGAGAAAATTCTGAAGACACTGAATTGGAGATTAAAGCTGAGAAGGCCACTTTCCAATGAAGGCATTGATAGATCATCCACAAGTGTCTTTTAGGTAGTATGTGTTCTGGTGAGCCCACAGCTGGAATATTGTGTCCAGTTTGGGGCTCACCAATTCAAGACAGAATAGGGATTTGCTGGAGAGAGTCCAGTGGAAAGCTGGGAGGATGACTGGGGCCTTGAATATCTCACCTATGAAGAAAAACTGAGAGCCCTGCAGCTGTTTAGTCTGGAGAAAAGAAGGCTGAGAGGGGATCTGATCAATGTGTATAAATATCCAAGGGGTGGGTGTCAAGATGAAAGTGCCAGGCTCTTTTTGATGGTGACAAGTGATCGAATGAGGAACAACAGGTAAAAGCTAGAACACGGGAGATTCCATGTCAACACAAAGAGACACTTCTTCATGGTGAGGGTACTGGAGCCCTGGAGCACGCTGCCCACAGAGGTTGTGGAGTCTCTTCTGGAGACTTTCAAAACCCACCTGGATGTGTTCCTGTGTGACCTGCTCTAGGTGATCCTGCTTTGGCAGGGGTGTTGGACTGGATGATCTCTAGAGGTCCCTTCCAATCCCTAACATTCTGTGATTTTTAGATATTCTGGTACTTCCAAGTATGTTTGCAACAGTCCATTTGCTCAGGGGAAGAGTGTTTAGTGACTGTTTACATGGATTAAAGTAATGCATCTTCATTTCTTTCAGCTAGGCATGTCTTAAGTGAATTAAGTAAGAACTTCTTTAACTTACAGGATTTTGTGTTACTCTATTGATTTGAGAATTCTGGCTAACACAATACATCACATCATTTCTAGCTACAGTTATAGTTGCAATTCGTTACAACACAAGTCATTTGTAAGAGAAGAAGCTTCAAAAACTCAAGCCTCAGTGCAGCAGTCTGCTCATCAAATCTTGCAGAGAATAAGGCATTAGACTTTTTGTAACTTGACATAAACTGCAATTAAACAAAGAACTTGTTCTAATTGCAGTCCATGATTCATAACACACAGGAAAAGGACTGCATTCAAAATCCCTAGCTCCAGTTGTAGAGCATTTGACAAGCCCACTGTTTGCAGCAGAGTAATTCTGCTGCCCAGGGACCCCTGCGGGAACTGAACACATGGCTAACAGTGCTCTATCAGCATGGACTGTGATGAGCATGTTTGTGTTTTACAGATCTTTTCATAAGATAAAAGGAGTCTTTTGGCCCCTGATACAGCTAACCAGACAGAGTGTGCCATGATACCTTCTAGAATGAAAGCAGAAAGGAGATATTTTATTCTCACCTATTAGCAAGATAGATAAAGGAAAAGAAATCTTCGCTTCCAAATCGTAGGTAACATCAAAGGATAGCCTAGGAAGCAATCTTCTAGGCAATCCTTTCATGCCTACCAGCAATTAGAGCATTCAACAAACCTGTCTGCTTCCAGTCAAAGAAGATGTTAGAGCAGGTGTGTGTCCTCAAACAATGCCACCCCAGCCAGCAGCCAAACCTCCAGCCCAGCAAAAGGCTTTTGCTTTGTTCCTTTCAACACATTGCCCTCTAGAGAGCTGTTTTCCCCATTTGTATCACACCTCCACCACTGCCTCCCTGGGGATAGATATTCACCAGACTTTTCTTCTCTCCTTTACTTACAGAGAGGAACCTGCTTGTGATTTTTGCCTTCTTTAAGAATAAATAAATAAAATTATAAAATAACAACATCTTGGGAAAAAGAAAAGCTAGCAGCATTCTAACTAGAAAATGTATTTCCTAATCTTTTTAATGTTAATGTGACTCCAAAATATTGCTAAGATGAAACACAGGACTGTGGTCTGATCAATTCTTTCATGCAGGAATTAGCTCCTCAGTACCTGAGCCCTTCAGATAAACCATCACATCCTGAAGAGTGCCTATTTAGCTACACAAACCAGGGATTTCATATGCATTCTTTGCATCACAGCCCTACTGCTGGGGAGTTCCTGTTTTGCAACAGAAAGCAAATAGCATAGCCAGCAGGTCGAGGGTGGTGATTCTCCCCCTCTGCTGTGCTCTGGTGAGACCCCACCTGGAGCACTGTGTCCAGTTCTGGAGCCCCTATTACAGGAAGGATCTGGACATGCTGGGACATCACCAGAGAAGAGCCACAAGGATGATCAGAGGGCTGGAGCTCCTCTCCTATGAGGACAGGCTGAGGGAGTTGGGGTTGTTCAGTCTGGAGAAGAGAAGGCTCCCAGGAGACCTTATTGTAGCCTTCCAGTATCTGAAGGAAACCTACAAGAAAGCTGGGGATGGACTTTTGAGGGTGTCAGGTAGGGATAGGACTAGGGAGAATGTTAAAATCTAGAAATGGGTAGATTGAGATTGGATGTTAGGAATAAGTTCTTCTCCATGAGGGTGGTGAGACACTGAAACAGGGCAATGATGGAAGCCTCATCCCTGGAGGATTTTAAGGCCAGGCTGGATGTGGCTCCAGGTAACCTAGCGTGAGGTGTCCCAGCCCATGGCAGGGGTGCTGCAACTAGATGATCCTTGAGGTCCCTTCCAACTATAACAATTCTATGATTCGATGAAATGGCATCTTAAAGTTAATGGCATTTTGAAAAGAGGCTGATTGCTTTTATTGTCTTTTTTATTATGATTATTAGTTAGTGTTTGTATTAGGAACTACTTGTATTATTCCTGTAACACTGTTGTGGGAAGAATAAGCTAGGACAGAAAATCAGATCACCATGGATCTCAAGATTTGGTGTTCAGAATGCTAGGTGAAGTGGAAAGAAAATAATGGGACTGTTGAATGTATCCATTGCATGACTGCTGCACCCAAAATAATTTTCTGTTCTGATCTTAACAATTAACAAGAAAATTGCAAAGGCAGTTAGAAGGCAGTTTATAAGCAGCATCTTTCACTTGTGAAGAATTTATGACTCCCCAAGGAGTCACATCAAACTCTTCTCAGGCAGAGAGAATCCAGGCCACCAGAGAAGTTTTCCTTCCTTCTAAAATTTAATCTATGGAACAAACAAACCAACAGGTGTATAGAACAGCCAACTGAAGAAGAGAGAACCAAGTGGACTCTCCATAAAGCTGCATCCAGCTCTGGAGCCCATATCACATAGAAAAATCTGGATGTGCTGGAATGTGTGCAGAGAAGGCCACCAGGATGCTCAGAGGGCTGAAGCACCTCTCCTATGGAGACAGAGTGAGAAAGTTGGAGCTATTTAGTCTGGAGAAGAGAAGGCTCCAAGGAGACCTTATTGTGTCCTTCCAGTGTCTTAAGGGGACCTACAAGAAAGCTGGGGAGGGACTTTTTAGGATGTCAGGTAGCAATAGGACTGGGGGGAATGAGCAGCAACTTGATTCAGATTTGATGTTAGGAAGAAGTTCTTCCCATGAGGGGTGGGGAGATACTGGCACAGGCTGCCCAGGGAGGTGGTAGAAGCCCTATCCCTGGAAGGGAGCATTCCTGACCTCCCTGTATGCCTTCATTTCATCAGACAGAATTCAGATGATGCTTATGAGCTTTTCCAAAATGATCTGCATGAGGATCTAGAACATCTAAGAGGACACCTCACTCTTTCAGATTCAAGTCTTGAAATCCTGTAAAACTAGCCTTAGATGCTGGCAGTGTCTCACAGCTACCTAGAAAAACTTCTTCATGCATGTTGTGACTACACAGTGGATGATGTTTTAGCAAAGCAAAGGCTGCATTAAGTCCTCAAATGAATGGCAAAAACTAGACAAAAGGTTCTTCACTAGATTAAAATCTGTTCTTTCTGTTAGATCAGAAATTCTTTGCATTCAACAAGATTCATTCAGTAAAAATTCAATAAAGACTTTTCACTTACTGCTCAGAAAGATCAAGCCTGCCACTATTACCATATGATAAAATACAGAGGGAATTTATATCCTGGGCTTAATTTAGAACTCAAAATTCTTCTGAAGAGATTGCTGGTTTAATAATAGACTTCCTGTCACCCAAGATTAAACTGTTATCTACTTCAAATGTAATTTCTGCTTTGGCATCAACATTCCCTTCTACCAAAATCCTTGAGAGACCACATTCAAACTTCAAGAGCTGCCTTTTTGACAAAATCTGTACAGACCAGACAGGAACAGCTTCCAAATGCAGATGCAGCCCTAACCTGTTGTCACGAGCTGACAGTGTTCAACAGCTTTGAATGACATGACCAGCACTAATTGCTCCAGCTAGGCCTCCAAGAGCCCCTGGACTCAGAGCAATAAGGACCAATGAACCCTGCCTTGAGAAAATTCTCTGCAGTTTTCACTTCTAAATTGCAGGCATCAACCACAGTTGACTGCTGTTCCCACATATGCTCAAACAGTAAGGGGAAAAACTCCACACATTTCCCTACTGAAAAGTCATGCTCTGTAAGAAAAGAGATTAAATATTAATTCCTACTCTTCTTAGTCTATTTACCTCAGCCTCCCTTAGGATGAAAACTTACAAGTGCTTGGATTTTCCAGTGACAATCTTTTACAATTGTTACTACTGGACCAAAGAACAATAGCAAAGGCTAGAGAAATTTGTTGCTGGTTCTTACAGCCATACTGAATCCCTGACACAGTTCCCCTGCATTATTCATTAAGTTTACAACAGAAACAAAAGCAAACAACTGTCCATGGTGGCCTCTATGTACTTATATTTACACAATCAAAGGGCTTCAACAGAGGTCAGGACATTACATGGTAGTAAATCTGATTTTGCAGTCATGACTAGATTAAATTCTGTAGCCTTATACCTACTGTGTTAGGTCAACTGGTTTCCAAATACACTTTTTATCTCTGAAAACCATTCATTACCCTCCTAATTTTATCTGACAAGCTACACAAGAACATCATCATAATTAGATTTTCATTTATGATCTGTAACAACCTGAATAGCTTGTGTCATCAATACTTAACTTAGAGCTTACATGATACTGACAGTTTTACCTTGTAACTCATTTTCTCCCAAACTGATCAAATCCACCAATGGTAACATAAATGATTTGAGTTCCACTTCATGGCACTACTACCATAAACTGCAGCAACAACACAGGAAAAGCAAGCACCTAGAGCAAATGCAAAGATCTCTGGAGGGGGTGAAAAAGATAACATTATTATATCTGAGTGGGTGAAATGGAACAGAAGACTTTGAAACCTTTCTTCCCCCCATCTTTTTCACAATCCTGAGTTTCATCAGGAAACTTTCAGATATCAAAAAAAAGCCCCGAAGATGATCCAAGCTGATCCAAGCGCTGAAGGACCTCCGTTATAAGGTAGCTGGGGTTGTTCAGCCTGGAGAAGACTCAAGGGGGGTCCTTAATGCTGCCCTCCAATCCCCAAAGGGAGCCTACAGGAAGGCTGAAGTGGGACTTTGCATAAGCGTGTCTAGAAACAGGACAAGGGGGAATGGCTGAAGATGAGGGACGGTAGTTTTGGACTGGATTTTAGGAAGACGCTCTTCAGTACAAGGATGGTGAGACTCAAATAGGCTGCCCACAGAGGCTGTGGCTGCCTCCTCCCTGAACCAGAACAAGAGGACACAGTCTCAGGCTGCGCCAGGGGAGGTTCAGGCTGGATGTTAGGAAAAAGTTCTATACAGAGAGAGTGATTGCCCATTGGAATGGACTGCCCGGGGAAGTGGTGGGGTCGCCATCACTGGAGGTTTTCAGGAGGAGACTTGATGGGGTGCTTGGTGCCGTGGGTTAGTTGTTTAGGTGGGTTGGATTGGTTGATGGGTTGGACGCGATGATCTTGAAGGTCTCTTCCAACCTGGTTTATTCTATGTATGTATGTATTCTATGATCTGGTGTTGAGGGCCAGGATGGATGAGGCCTCGAGCAGCTGAGTCTAGTTAAGAGGTGTCCCTGGTCACAGTGGGGAGGTTGAAGTACATGATCTCCGAGATTCCTTCCACCCTGAGCCATTCAGGGATTCTGTGATATCACAGCCCCAAATAGAAAATTCATGCCTTAAGTTTTAACATACATTTTTTTCAAATGAGTTTTCTGCTTCCTGGCATTATCAGAGTAATCACTCAGCCAATACCTTAAGCCTTAGGTTTGTCTAGGAATTGGAGAGGCATTAAAAAAAAAAAAGAGTCTGTTATGGGTGGTACATCAGAAATATCATATGGTTTGAAACTGCTGTATTTATTGAACTGATTTTCCTCCATTAAACTACCCTGGTCACTTCTATCATCAGATAGCCACACAGGGCCTCTTCAATGAGAATATCACCCAATGAAAAAACTGTGAACATTTTCTGTTACTGCTCCTTTCTCTTCCATCAGCAGCTCTGAAAATGAGATATGGCAGGTAGTTCCACCAGGCAGCTGTGGCACAAGATGATCTGCTTGGCTGGCTCCAGGGATAGATCAGGAACAGCAGAGGCCAGCCCTCTCACAGCACAGCACCAGTGAGACAAGACTTAAGAAACTGTTGAACCTTTAACAACTTATTTTTCTCCTTTGAAGCCTTGGCAAGCGTGCTGTGACATTTTGTGCTTTATGGGAATGGCTCTCAGCAATGGGCTTGCTTCCCCTTGAATGGCACAACTGTTGCTCACAGCAATTACCATTTCCATTTTCATCCTTTTCAGGTGGCTCTATTGTTGAATCTCACAGGATGACACAGGATATTTTTTTCCTCAAAGAGTTCACTACTACCGTGCTATTTTGACATGATTCTCACTTATCTTTCATGATAGCAGCCTTCAGGTTTACCAGTGCGATGTTACACTCTGCCACCTGAGTGACTGATGTTTTGGGTCAAATAAACAACACTGTTAAAAAATATATTCTGAACTTCAAAACATCATAAAAAAGACTCCGTGCAGAGAGGTTGTGAGTCTCCTTCTCTGGATATTTTCAAAACCCAACTGGATGCATTCCTGCGGAGCTTGCTTTAGGAGATCCTGCTTTGGCAGGGGACGTTGGACTGGAGATCCCCTTCCACCCCCTAAGATTCTGTGATCTCTTCAGACTCAACCACCATCGACTTCTCACACAAGATGAGTTCAGAGGAGCACAGTGACACACAGCTACTATTTTTAGATGTTTGTAGAGACATCTCTGTGCTCAAGAGCTGAACAACTGCAGTACTAGCAGGGAGCTGAAAGAGGCTGAAGTCCTGCATGGCAGATGCTGTAAGGTTCACACCTGCTAACTGAGGGAGTTCCCTGTCACACCCAAATGATACAAAAGGAACGTCTGTAACTGCTCAGAAAGAATGACAGAAGTCTGTCTGCATTTATTTTCAGCATTTAAAAATAATTCCTTGCTTCAGCTGTACTGAAATGAGAGCACTTTGGTTCTCAACGCTGATGCTTTGAAATATCTTTGTCTGAAGAGCTCAGAATTTATTGCCATTTTTACCTATCAATTACTCTGAATGAGAATCCTGCTGGAGTGGCTAAAGTCCTTGAAACAAATTTCTCTACATTTTATACATACTATGTTCAAACTCCTCCTACAAGCATAACACAGGTGATGCAAGAATGATGAATTTCCTTGCCTTTGGATATGGCCTGGAGACAAATGGGGCTCAAAATCTGAAGGCACTACTAACAATGAAGGTGAGTTAATGTTTTCTGCATCAAATTTGTACAAACTACTTGGAGAACAAAGATAAATACAACAAGAAAAGAAACAAATGATAAAAAGACTGAACTGAAGGCAAAATAAAGTTTATACTTGTCAATTGTATTAAAAGTACAAGACTTTTGCTCATCAAGTGCTGTGATGCCCTTGGCTATTTATTATTTATATTCCACAAAATTAAGCAGTTTTGCACACACACCCCCCCCACCTACTTATCAAGCAGCCAGACTGGCTTTTGTAGTTCACCTTCTGCCTGCTTTGTCACTATGTCAATGCCTGTCAATGTGTCTTTTCAGTCAGCTGCCCTAATGCCTGTCTATACAAACAGGTGCTTGTCTTCCATAGTCCTACAGCACCTGCTTAAGAGCTGATGATCCCAGTGCTCAGAACCAGAAGTTCATTCTGTAGTGAACAACTCTTAACCCTTTTAACATGACAAGTGCAAAGTAATATGGAGCTTCTTATTTCCTGGCCACTAGAACTGCTCCACTTCTTGTAGATTTGCATCCTACCCCCATGATAATAAATTGCCATTCTTGTCACTGCCGATTCCCTTGTCCTCTTCCCAAAACACTGTTTTGTCCTATGCCACCCAGCTGGAAGCACAGGCTACAATGGAGGTTGCTGCCATGCACTGACAGACCCTGTGGGATCATTACATAGCTCATCTCCTTAGGCACTGGCCACAGTGTTGAACTCAGTGGTTACAAACCTAAAGCAGAAGAGAGGTAAACAGGAAGTGAATACAGAAAAGATGAGGAGGATATACAAATTAACAGATCTTTATGAGCCTGCTGGTAGACCTCAGGATACCATAAAAGTTTGATGCTTCCTAATTTAATAAATGCTGATCAAAGTAGAATTCACAGATGAGAAGGTTTCATGTCCATCAATAAGAGCTCTTCTAACACAGGATATAAACTCAGCCCAGTTAGCTCTGCTTTGACTGTGAAATCATTTTACGATAAAAGAAAGAAAACTGTTCAAGAATGATGCTCCTCTCACATTTACCCTCTTTAGCTCCTAGCTGAAGGTGAAATGACATCATCTGCCTTTTAACAATCTAATTTCCACAGGGATGGCCAAAGATACTGAATTGCAAACTTCATGGTTTTTAAAATTAAAACTTAAGGTAACAAAATGCCTTTCTTCCTGTAAACTTAATACTTCAATACTCACGTGTTGCACTGTTCCATTTGCTATGCATTGGCCAGGAACATCTAATTGCTAAGCCCACACTATCGCCTTGACCTAAGATATGGCACTAACCTGGGTGCCTCCCCTTTCCTCAGACATTGATTTCTATAGAATAATATTACATATACTTGCTATATTTGGAGCTGTATGCTCTCTCAACTTAAAACTGTCCAATTCTTTCAAAAGATGGGGAAAAGGAGGAAAGAAAGAGACTGGCAAACAGAAGCCAAGAGAGAGGGGAAGAGATTAAGTCTGACATTCTTAGAAGGCTATGCTAGAAATGACCACTATTTGTCTTGGCTTTTTAATCATCTCACCTTAACTATTCACAAGAGACCCAGTATTAATCCCAGTCTCCTAACTGAATTCCAGTTTCATTAATTAAATGCAATCACATTATTCCCCCTCTGATAGAGTGGAAATTATCACAAATGTTAACAGAGCAAATGTTTAATAGCTGATAACACAAGTAGAAGCCATTTGAAATTCTCTCTGTGACTTTAGCCACAGATGCTATTCTCCATTTCACCTTTAAACATTACAAGTGGTTATCATTAAATGTCTGATGTACTGTCACACAAAAGGACACAGTTCAGGGGAGAGAGAAATTAATGCCAGGCAATCCGACCTGCATGCAAGTTGCTGCAATGCACAACCCTATCCTTGTTATTAACATGAAATCACAGGAGTAGTAATGAAGCAAATACCATCATGCAAGAGTTCCTCGAGAAAGGGCAAGGTTCAACATGTAAGCTGCAACCCATTAAAAATAAGAAATAATAAATCTCTATCACCTAATGCAACTCCTTTGAGCAGGAGAGAGTTCTGAAGGCTAACAGGGACAAAAGGGAAGAGGGACAAGGGCCTCAATGATCTGTCAGCAAAAATACTGCTGAAGAAAGGCATTTAGAGAATTGGAAATAAAGTCTCACTGCTAATGTCTGGACCCTTGGAATAAAAAAACTTGGCAGAACTGACCCCTAACCTGGATTACTTATGTTTAGCAATTATTTAGGGGTTTTAATTTCTGAAGTTCCATAAATAGATGAATTAATTATCACAGTGTAATGGGGAAATAAGGGAGACTGATGACCCATAATACTGTCTTTAGCCTGCTTGGTTTTTAAGGCAGCAGAATAACTCATTTATGCTGGACATGTTCATTAACAGCATGGACGCAGAGTGGAAATGAGATGGAATAACATGCATCTTCAGCAGCCTGCAGATGATACTGCAATGAGACAAGCAGTTGATGTGGTAAAGGGCTGAGCTAACATTCAGAAGGAGCTCAAGAAGCTGAAGAGGGAAAAAAACCACACACAACTGAAAAATGGAATCCTTTTAAATTTTAATAAAGGCAAATAGGGAGTTCTGCAAATGGAAAGGAATAAATTCATGCAATAGTAGAAGCAGAAGCTGGAAAGACACACACCATGGGTTCTACTCTCCTGAATATCTCTGGACATGCTCCTGCCTGACAATGTCTGTCTTCTAGTTTGGAGGTCAAAACTAGACAGTGTTCTCTAGATGGAATCCCAGTTATTACTCCTTTGCCTTCATTGCAGCAAAAGCAGACTGCTGACTCATGCTCAGCTTCTCTGTTTGGAATCTCCTCTGCAGAAGGGAGCTCAGTTTCCATTTTACTAGACGACATTCCTCTTTACCACACACACAAAAAAATCATTCAGAAATGATGAGTTAATATTAAAGAGCAGCAGAGGAAGTGTAAGGTCTTTTCCTATAGTGAACACTTAATAGCTGGTAAAAAAGTAGGACAAAAAGCCCTCCAGTTTTTATGGAATAACTTTTCTCTCTTTTCCATGCAAAGAAAAATCTGACAGTCTTCATAAGATTCCTGCAACCCAAACTTGAGAAGTTATTTACTTGACAGGTAGGTCTTTAATCAATAAAGCACTGGCCAAACTTCCAGGTTTTCAGTACTCTGAAGATTCTCTAGTCAGGAAAGGTTAAGGGAATTTAGTCACATCTTCCTCAAGAGAAATTATTTTTTACTGCTGTGGTGTTTTTCCTAGTTGGGATGTTGAAATTAAGCAAGTCCAGGTTAGAGTTATCCAATCACTAACAGCCTGAAAATATTCCTGGAGTGATTTATGACATAGCATAGGGAAAAGACAAAAGATTTCAATAACATTTCTATCCAACACTCTTAATTTGGAAGCCAGTGTGATGGAAGAGTTGTGGGGGTTTTTTTTGAGCAGATAAGAAGTACAAGAACACTGATATGTCACCAGCAGCATAAAAAGCATGTCAGAGTCAGCTCTGCAATAAAGAGAGAAGGTACTTAGGGAACAGATGCAGTCTTGCCATGTTGTTAAGCAGTTTGGCACCTCATTTGCCATGCAAAAAGGCAGAGCACGTTGCTTCATCTCAGGCATAAGTAGTACCTGCTTACTGTTCTTGTGGGGCTTGAGCTAACTTCTCTGTATGTCATTGTGCAGTTCTAACAAGTCACCCTGCTGCAGCTAAGGGCAGTGCTAGCATTGTGCCCTTGTGCCCAAGAAGGCCAATGGCATGTGGGGTGCATTAAGAAAAGTGAGTCCAGCAAGTCGAGGGAGGTTCTCCTACTCTGCCCTGCTGAGACCACACTGTCTCCAGTCTTGGGCTCCCCAGTTCAAGAGACAGGGATCTGCTGGAGAGAGTCCAATGGAGACTATGAGGGTGATGAAGGGATTTGAACATCTCTGCTATGAAGAAAGACTGAGAGACCTGGGGTGCTTTAGTCTGGAGAAAAGAAGGCTGAGAGGAAATCTGATCAACATCTATACATATTTGAGGGGTGGGTGTCAAGATGAAGGTGCCAGGCACTGTTTGTTGGTGTCCAGTGATAGGACAAGGTGCAAGCTGGAACACAGGAGGTTCCACTTCAATGTGAGGGTTGATACAGTGAGGGTGATAGAGCACTGGAACAGGCTGCCCAGAGAGGTTGTGGAGTCGTCTTCATCAGAGACATTCAAAGCCTGCCTCTATGTATTCCTGTGTGACCTGCCCTAGGCGATCCTGCTCTGGCAGGGGTGTTGGGTTGGATGATCTCTGGAGATCCCTTCCAACCCCTGACATTCTGTGATTTGGATGTGTCCAAAGACAGGAGAAGCAGCACAGACACCTAAACTCAAGTAGTGGGGCAGGCAGTTGCTGAGAAATAGCTAAACAATCAGAATCCTATGAAGAATCCCTCTTCAATTCAGCCATATTTCTCTCTTTTTCCCCCCTGCCCCTACTCTCACTACTCCACTAACTTTAGAGTGGATCTGTTTGACACAGAAGAGAGGAGCATGCAGTTAGCTAAAATGTCAAGTTGCAGTTTGTCTCCTGAATGATAGCACTGCACATTCAACTTCTTCTGAAGAAAAAGGATCAAGAATTTACCTCTCTTACTTTCTGGGCAAGTGCTTTACCTGCTAAGGTAATTAAGAAAACAAGGGCATGACCACTACCTACAAACAATGACAGAGGTTTTGCCTGGTATGTGTTGAGGTTTTGGGATGGATATTTTTGGTTGGTTGGTTGATTGGTTGGGCTTGTTTGATTTTAAACCATTGCACCAATAATTATTCTCTGTCCCACCTATCTCCTTCTCTGATGTGACAACTAAAGCAACACAAAGTTTCCCCTTCATACCCCATTCAGTCTCCTCCTAGATACTTAAAAAAGGTTTTCTCTCTGCTTCACAAGAGCCATGGCTCTCTCTTCACTGTCTCTCCATGCAAATATATTCCCTTTGCTTCTGGAGTATGCTCTGCACTGCTATGCCTACAGTCTAGATCTGTGCTCTGTTCTGTAAAAGTAATACAAGTGGTGTAGATCTGAACTGCAGGATATTGCCTGCTAAGGCTAAACCAAAGCTCAGGCTATCCATGGATACATTTCTAAACAAGTTTTAAAATTGATATAGACTTCCAACAGCAGAAACTTTCTGTTCATTTTGTAAACCAGAAAGATTTTCTAACAAGGAGTTTCAGTAACAAAGCAGCGAAATGGAGACATAGAATACGTTGTGGACTACAAGTTCATTATCAGTGTGGGCTCCAGCCCCGTGGTCTGCATCACAAAGATATTGTACAGCACATCCTTTTACATGGCTGAGCAGTAAGCAGAGCAAAGTCTTGCAGAAGTTATCTCTGCCTGCAATCTGCACTGTTACAGCCAGAAATGGAGCCCCACTCTTTTCCAGAGGCCTTCTTTACAGCATAACCTAACTTTCAGTTAGTAATTCTTTTACATCTTCCTGAAAGAACACTTTCTACAAGTTAAATCTATAGTCAAATCACCAAGTGTGGCAGGAAATTTTCCACAAACCTTGAACAGAAAGTAGTAGAATGTAAATAAATTATTATTGGATGTAAAAGGGAAAATAATGATAAGGTCTAAATAATCACATTGGTCTGAAATCTCACATCAAGTTAGTTTGGTAAACTAACTTGCTCTCTTTTTGGCTTCTTTGCTCTAGCAGATACTAGCTTTTGGCTTTCTGCTGTCTTGCTGACCTTGGCTCGGTTGCAGCTAACTACTTTGTTGTGGCCAACTACTCTGTTGTTGCCAGCAGGTCAAGGGAGGTGATTCTCCCCCTCTACTCAGCTCTGGTAAGACCCCACCTGGAGAGGCATCCAGTTCTGGAGCCCCTATTACAAGAGGGATCTGGAGGTGCTGGAAGGTGTCCAGAAAAGGGCCATGAGGATGAGCAGAGGGCTGAAGCACCTCTCCTATGAGGACAGACTGAAGGAGTTGGGGCTGTTCAGTCTGGAGAAGAGAAGGCTCCAAGGTGACCTAATTGTGGCCTTCCAGTATCTTAAGGGGACCTACAAGAAGGCTGGGGAGGGACTTCTCAGGATCTCAGGTAGTGATAGGACTAGGGGGAATGGAATGAAGCTGGAGATGGGAAGATTCAGGCTGGATTTGAAAAGGAAGTTCTTCACCATGAGAGTGGTGAAGCCCTGGAGTGGGTTGTCCAGGGAGGTGGTTGAGGCCCCGTCCCTGGAGGTGTTTAAGCCCAGGCTGGATGAGGCTCTGGCCAGCCTGATCTAGTGTGGGGTGTCCCTGCTCATGGCAGGGGGGTTGGAACTAGATGATCCTTGTGGTCCCTTCCAACCCTGACTGATACTATGATACTATGACACTAATAAGCCCTCTCTCTGCCTTTCTTCTCTTTTCTCTTGTCCCATGTATAGAGGGACGGAAGACAGCAGGGAGGGGAAAGCTGTTGGTAACCCCATGGTTTTGTCTGGGGAGGTTCTTGTGTTGTTTATAAATTGTATATATGTGTAAGTATTGTGTATTTTGTACTTATTCACTGCATTCCATATTTCTAGATTGTAGTTTTGCTTGTAAATACAACTTCATTTGATTTCACATGAGCTGGTCTGGCAATTTCATGTTGGGGGGAATTTCAACCCACCACAGCAAGGAAGGTAGGTGAAGTACTGGGGAGTGCTGCTCAGTTACAACATGACCTCTCCAGATCATAAATGCATACAACTCTGGAGTTTCACACACTGTCAGGTGTTCCAACAGTGGGAAACAGCTGTAATAAGGAGAATAAAGACAAAGCTGACATACCTTCCTTAAAGAGCAGCATCATGTTTGTGCTTTTGTTAGCAACCACGTTGTTCAGTAAGGCGATTATGGTTTGTGTTGTGTTCCCAAGTACACTGCCTTGGTGCCCCTGAAAAATAACAAAGCAAGCAAGTTTTCCTTTTGCAAGGTTAGGAGACTGATTCCTTCCAAAAAAAGCACACAAGAAATACCCTCAATCCATTAAAGGGGTGATACTGCCCCTCCACTCTGCTCTGGTGAGACTCCACCTCCAATACTGCCTCCAGTTCTGGTGCCCCCAGCATAAGAAGGACACAGAGCTGTTGGAGTGAGTCCAAAGCAGGCCACAAAGATGATCCAAGGGCTGGAGCACCTCTGCTATGAAGAAAAGCTGAGGGAGCTGGGGTGGTTCAGCCTGGAAAAGACACTATGGGGACCTTAGAATTGCCTCCCAATCCCTGAAGGGAGCCTGCAGGAAGGCTGCAGAGGGACTTCTCATAAGGGTGTCTAGAGACAGGACAAGGGGGAATGGTATGAAGCTGAGAGAGAGCAGGGTTAGACTAGAGCTTAGGAAGAAGCTCTTCAGTATGAGGGTGGTGAGAGTCTGGAATAGGCTGCCCAGGGAGGTTGTGGTTGCCTCATCCCTGAGAGTGTTGAAGGCCAGGCTGGATGAGGCCTTGAGCAGCTGAGTCTAGTTGAGAGGTGTCCCTGCCCATGGTGGGGAGGCTAAAGGAGATGATCTCTGAGCCATTCTAGGATTCTGCAATACTCTTTTCAGACTGATAAGCCATGTTAAGTCACAAAAGCTGTTGGCTTTGTTTGTATACTTTCATAAGTGCAGAATTAATTTCACCTGCACATTAAAGACCTATTTCTGCACTGACTTGCATCACTTAAGATGCCTTTCTTGCGCTTGATGATTGCTTCAGTGATTTTTCACAATTTTCTGAGACCACAGTGATCAGAGGAAGGCGTCAAGGTCTATAAAGGAATCAATTTTCCTCTGTTATAGTGAATCCACTTGCACACTGAACCTGAAAAGGGTGGATAAGGAAGTGCAATCAAAGCATTAATTTATCCTCACTAGTGACAGCAGTAACTCAGGTAACTCTGGAGAACTATGTCTATGATAGCAACCCTTTGTATTTGCCAGGTTAGTAGCATTGAAATGAGACCATCTTGGCTTTTAAGGGAAAACAATCACAGTCTACAAACCCTCTACTGAAAGACTAGCACTTCAGCTTTCACTTCTATCAAGTGGAATGGAATAAACCTCATCATATGCTGAACAAACATTAACTAGAATGCAATCTCAGAATACATCTGGTTGGAAGAGACCTCCAAGCTCATCCAATCCAACCCAACCCTTGACCCAGCACCAAAGGGTCAACACTAAACCACATCCCTCAGTGCCAAGTCTACATGGTGCCTCAACACTCCCAGGAACAGCAACTCTGTCACTGCCCTGAGCAGACTGTTCCAATGTTTGAGAACCCTTCCAGTGCAGACATATTTCCTAGCATCAGCCTGAACCTCCCCTGGTGCAGCTTGGAGCCATTTCCTCTGCTCCTGTCACCACCAAGAAGAAGAGGTTGTCCTCTCATCACCCCAACCTCCCTTTAGGGAGTTGTAGAAAGCCATATGGTCTCCCCTCAGCCTCCTCTTCTCCAGACTGAATCACCCCAGCTCCCTCAGATGCTCCTCATAGGCCTTCACTAGCCTCATTGCCCTTCTCTGGACAGGCTCCAGCACCTCAATGTCCTTGCTACAAACAACAGGGTATCTTGAAGTAAGCAAGTGGTCTCCAAAATACTCTTACAAATGCACTACTATACTTTCAATGTATGTATCTTGGGTGATTTAGACAAGATGGTAGGTGTCAGGAAGTCAT
This sequence comes from Dryobates pubescens, assembly GCF_014839835.1. NCBI lineage: Eukaryota > Metazoa > Chordata > Aves > Piciformes > Picidae > Dryobates > Dryobates pubescens. The sequence continues at coordinate 20,150,442 of NC_071615.1, read as the reverse complement.
CACTGATTGCCATTAGACTTAATTTTAGAGGCTTATATAAAAATATTTAACTTCTTCATAACCCTATCGAGAAGCAAAAGCTGATCTAATTTGTGTGCACAGCACCACGGAGCGTGGACATTTAATGAACAGTGTGCTCGACAGCTTTAATAAAACATAGCATTTGCCAGCAGAGATAATTAGAATTGAAGCAGCAAAATTTTAGTGTTTGGCAACACAGATGAAACAACTTCATTAAAATGTACAGCCTCAGCGAATGAAAGGCAGGAAAGCACTGGACCCTGAAGAATCAGCCTCCTCAAAACTAATTGCTTCAGTGCTTAAAAAGGACAGCTATGAAATACCAAGGGCATAACAAGGAAATACTAGTATAAAAAAAAGCAAGCACAGAAGATAAATCAGGCTTTTCAAACAGGCCTGCTCTGTATTTAGGCCATTAAACTTTTCATTCTAATGCTGAAGGGTTGCACCGTAACAAAAGCAAGCAGCTGAAGCAGATTTTTTTAAGCCCCTTAGGTAAGAGGGTGGGAATTAGCAAAGTGGGAGCATCAATCTTGGTGAGATACTATGGCTGAAGCTACCATTTCTCTTCCTTTAAGTAGATTAGAATTTAGAACAGCATAAGCAAACTACAGTATTTTAATTACATTTTAGATGACAAAAGAGGTAGCAGTTGTGATAAGAAGTCAGCAGTTAGGGAGACTTCACATACAGGCCTCCTCATCACATCACTAAGAACCCAGAAGAAAACACACTATCACAGAATGTCAGAGATTGAAAGGGATTTCCAGAGATGCTCCAGTCCCACCTCCTGCCAGAGCAGAATCACCTAGGGCAGGTCGCACAGGAACACATAGAGGCAGGCTTTGAATGCCTCTGGTGAAGGACACTCCCCAACTTCTCTGGGCAGCCTGCTCCAGGGTTCCATCACCCTCTCCACACAGAAGCAACTTCTTGTGTTGAGGTGGAACCTCCTGTATTCCAGTTTATATCCATTGTTCCTTGTCCTGTCACTGGGCACCACCAAGAAGAGCCTAGCACTTTCATCCTGACACCCACCCCTCAGATATTGATCAGACTCCCTCTTGGCCTTCTCCTCTCCAGACTAAAACAGCCCCAGGTCTCTCAATCTCTTTTCACAGAAGACATGTTCCAGTCCCTTCATCACACTCAGAGCTGTCCATTGGATTCTCTCCAGCAGATCCCAGTCTCTCTTGCCCCAAACCTGGACTGCGTGGCTTTGTGCATATGAAACAGGGGGCACAAGAGTAGAACCCTTCTGTATGGAATGATAGTATAGGCATGGAACATTCCCAGCAGCTTATGTTGTTACTCCTCAATGACAAGAGGAAGTCCACTAAGAAACTAGTTCCATCCAGCTATGCAGATAGTTGATCTGCTCTTGAACATCTTGTGGCTTTTGATGCGTAAGAGCAGTTATGCATCAAGTGAAATCCGATAAAAATGGATTCTCTAACAGGAGGATAATACTGTTTTCCTCATTGATGCTCTAGGGCAGGAGTAATCACAGCCATGTTTCTTGCTGCTCTGCACAGTTCTAACAGAGCTAGCACTCCCCAGTATTTCCCTTTGGGTATGGTCAGACCATAAGGAGCAAGTACTGATCTGAGAAACAGTTTCTGGAGTAATTGTGCTTCTCAGGTGTAGCACAACAGAGATACAGCCAATCCACAGTTGAAGAACGAACACTTGCAAGTCAAACAGAAATTTCTGGTGGAATATCAAATAACTAGAAATGTGTAGTCTTAGTCCCCAGGTGCTTAGAAAAAGCTGATCATGCAGTGCTACAGGCTGGGGTCAGAGTGGCTGGAGAGCACCCAGGCAGAAAGGGACCTGGGGATACTGGTGAATAGTAGGCTGAATATGAGCCAGCAGTGTGCCCAGGTGGCCAAGAAGGCCAACAGCATCCTGGCCTGCATGAGGAATAGTGTGGCCAGCAGGAGCAGGGAAGTCATTCTGCCCCTGGACTCAGCACTGGTTAGGCCATGCCTTGAGTCTTGTGTCCAGTTCTGGGACCCTCAGTTTAGGAAAGATGTTGACTTGCTGGAACATGTCCAGAGAAGGGCAACAAAGCTGGGGAGGGGTCTGGAGCACAGCCCTGTGAGGAGAGGCTGAGGGAACTGGGGTTGCTTAGCCTGGAGAAGAGGAGGCTCAGGGGAGACCTTCGTGCTTTCTACAACTACCTGAAGAAATTCTTCATAGAAAGAGAGATTGGCCATTGGAATGTGCTGCCCAGGGAGGTGGTGAAGTCACCATCACTGGAGGTGTTTAGGAAGAGCCTGGATGAGGCACTTGGTGCCATGGTTTACTAGATTAGATGGTGTTGGGTGATAGGTTGGACTCAACGATCTCAAAGGGCTTTTCGAACCTGCTTAATTCTATTCTATCCTATCAAGGACAGGGACTAAGAAGTAATTCTGATGAAGGGAGAAAGGATACCATTAGTAAGTGCCTAGGATGTCAGGTACCAACAAACAAGTATTAGTCCTAGATTTTGTCCTCCCACCCAGGGGAGCAGGTGATGCAAAATTTCACAAGACAGTTTTTGAGAAGAACATCCATTTCTGAGAAGTATATCAATTTACAAGTCTGTTCCTTTTCTCTACCCAAGTTTGGATTTTCATAGACCCATAAATCTTTTTATTCTGGAACTCATCTGTCATATCCTTTTCATTTCTTCAAATCCCTTGTTATCTTGGAAAGAAGTGTGCAACTTCATCTGTATTGATGGTCAGAATCTCACAAGGCATGAGGAGGGAAGGTGACATTTACAACAAGCAGCACTAGAGAATGTTGCCTCTATTGAATGAAAAGATGAAATTTGTTACTTTTACAAAAGCAGCTGCTGTGAAGATGATACAAGTACTTATTTGTACAACAAACACTAAGAACTGAGACTATAAATAAGACCACAGTCTTTTCTCATTTAAATTCCCAAATCCCATGAAAATGGACACGTGAACAAGAACAGTATTTTAAACATAACCTATTAATAGACTTAATTAATTTTCCTCCTTGAAGAAAACAACTTCATACTGCTGCAGATGGATGTCCTAGCAAATTCACATCCCACTCAAGCTATTCCTATAGCAGCAAGCTACAGCTCCTTTCAGTTGATAGCAAGGTAGGATTGAGGGGAGTGCTAACAAACTTCCTCAAGGGCTGAGGAGTCATAGAGCCAGCACTGTTATCCCATGAAAGAGAAAGAAGCCCTTCCATGTTCCTGCCATGGGCTTAGATAAGCAATTATGCTCTAAGAAAACTGTATTCATCCTATGGCACTAGGCAGACAAGGCAAGAGAAATTACAAACTGATTGCTCTGTCTAGTAGCACACCGTGTTTATTAAGTATAAATGAACCACTCCTAAATCTCCTTACCCATCACCACAGTGGTGCTATACTCAAAAAAGATTAACTCAATTCAGATGTGCTCTAAAGAAATGTGAGGAGGTGTGGCTTTTTAAAAATGAATCTTAAAGCAAAAATTTTTAAAGACAAGGCAATCCATGGTTAGCCCAACACCTGAACTATAAACAAGGCCCTTCCTAATGACTAGCCTCCTCCCTTCCTTCTGACACTGCCCTCAGCACAAGGAGGACATCGACTTGATGGAGTGGGTCTAGAGGAGGGCCAGGAAAATGATCAGGGGGTTGGAGCACCTCTCCTACAAGGACAGGCTGAGGGAGCTGGGGGTGTTCAGCCTGGAAAAGAGAAGGCTCCAAGCAGACCTAATAGCAGTCTTCCAGTACCCAAAGGGGGCTACAGGAAGGCTGCAGAGGGACAGTTTGCAAAGGCCTGCAGTGAGAGGACAAGGGACAATGGCTTGAAATAAGAGACGAGCAGATTGGTGAGGAACAAGTTCTGCACCATGAAGGTGGTGAAATATTGCAACAGTTTGTCCAGGGAGGTAGCCGAGGCCCCAGTTCCTCATAGTCTCACCCCACCTCTTTCTTCCACGTAATTTCTCTTTAGGTGCCTGCATATTGATTCATGAAACGAACCTTAGAAATGCAGGTTTAAAAATTACTGCAGGTTACAAAAATAATTTTTAATTAATGACAGAGAGCTGTTCTAGTCATCAATATATGGTTGATTCTGAGCACAGTTCCCACTCAAATCTTCCTGCTTTTCATAGCTGCTATGGAAGGTATCATCTGGAAACACAGCAGCTACACCACAAAGACAGGGAAAACAGTGCCTTCTGCACCCAGAAGAGTGACTGTTTCCCCCCTCACGCAGTTGATTCCAGTAGTAAACAGAGTAAATTATTATATAAGAATTTATTGCTTTAAAAAAGAGAACAGGCTCCATTACATATGCACAAAGAGACACACACACACATTTTCTTCTAAATGAGTTAACTCTGACACACCAATTTCAAACTAAACTCTTCCAGAGACACTGAAAAGTGAATCACTTCAGACTCTTTGTTGTTTCAAAAGAGAGCTCAATTTTCTATTTTCTCAAATGTCCAAGACTTCAAGAAAAATATTCCCAGTGTATGCTGACACAGTCCCTGGGTTCTCACACTACCTCTAGCTGACAGTGGTTCACTCCCTCACATGCAGTGTAGAGGACTGAAGCTCTTTTATTTATCCTAATTTGGAGTGAAAGCCCAGACCAGATGCCTCCACTAGAGGGCAAATTTAATCTATGCCAACTGAAGCAACTTCATCAGGAGACGGTGAGAGATGCCAACAAACCATCTTGACTAGTAGCTGAAATCCTTATTCTGAGCTTCAGAAATCCAGCAGCAGCCATTCCCTCCCGGTGACTCTTCACATGCATGGCCCCTTCCCCATGTGCATTCCTGATTAATAGGCTACCAGCTGCCCTGAGGGCTGCCTTTCTCCTCTGCATCCTCTGCCACTTGAATTTCACCCTCAACACTAGAAGGCTTTCCCAGTGAAATGGGTATCCAAACTAGAACAGTATTGTAAAACACCAGAATAACCCAAATACTGCCTTCCCTCAAACAACACACTTGGTCCTGAAAACCATGAAGCCATGACCAGTGCCTGTTGGCAAACTACCAGCAAAGAGAAGTTTCATTCTCATCTAACCCGTAGTATGAAAAAAAGAGCTGGATACTTTTAGATCAAAGTGTCATTTCCATGCTGAAACAGGCATAAAATAACACAGAGAACTACATTTATTATCACTAGAGGCCAGACAAATTCTAGCCCATATGCAGTCACACAATCTATGTGCCATTTCATTGCAAAAGGAAAGAATAAAGTAAAATAAAACCATTCCCAAAAACAACCTTCCCTCAAATAATTGGGCCACTGGATAAAGCTAGCATAGAAACACATTCTCTGGGAACAGATTAAAAGATGAACTTTGCTAGAACACAGGGTCCCAGTAATAATTGAAGGGGTTAATTTTTTAGTTACTCATGACAAGCCATTTTACACTTAACTGCATTAGTATTTCACTTTATTACATTTAGCCTATCCTTCCTGAATAGTTATTCATACTGAAAAATGTGTACAATAGATGTGAGAGAGAAGAAAAGGATGAAAGAGAAAAACAGCTAAAATATACCTGAAAAGCTGGTAAGGGAAATTTCACAAAAGGCAGGGAGAGGAAAGCAGGGTATCATTAGCCATTTTCATAACCTAATGGAACATGCAAGTTTCAGTCTGTTACTAAGAGTGGATCCATGGCAAAGAGCCCAAATGAGGTCTGAGAAAGGATAATGCACCTTTAATGATTGAAATAGCAAGAAAATTAAATCTAATCATGTTTCATTAAACATACTCTAGCTCCCATTTTTACTGAATTATTTTATTATGATTTCCCAACTGTCTGTTGAAATAACCTTTTACAGCAATTTAATTCACCATCATAAACAAGTCTCATTTCTCACAATGAAGTCCCCTGGGATCAGTGAGAGGAGATGGATAATCTAAACCTTGCCAATCCTGCAGCCACCAAGGTAACCACTCAGTGAGACAAAGACACTTTTTTTTTGCTTTCCTATTTGTGGCTGAGATCATTAAGATATAATTAGAAATGTATTCATGAGTAATAGAGCGTCTGTTACGGAGATACCATTCGCCCAACGAGCATCTTCTGTGCCAGCCTTTAATAAGAAGGGCAGCAGGCATAATCCCCACTTCACTCTCTGGAGAGTTCTGCATTAAATGGACTGCATTAGACATCCCTCTCACTCCCCCCTTTTTAATGGAATCCTATTCAGGCATCCAGTGTTTTCTCAGGCTCCATTGTTACCATCAAAACTGCTGCTCTGTTTGCTTTCAGCAATGTGCTCCTGCAGTGCCATCCAGATGTGAGCCCTAAAGAGAGCTACGTGCAGGGAATTTAAATCCCACTCCAGAACTTGTTACAGGGCAAGCAAATGTAGGACTTCACAACAGAGAGTAACAAATGAATTGGACTGTTTGCAGGATAATCCTTGGCTCTCTGAAGCAATGAACAGAATTAACAACCCTTGTACACACCCTTTCTGCTTTAATGGAATAAAGGATGCACCAAGGAAAAAAAAGATACTTCACTCAGATAAGTAACTGAAAGAAATCTGCTTGTACATGATCTAATTTATTGCCAAATTCCCTATCAAATGACATTGCACAGCAAGAGAAAATGTAAACCTGCCCCACTGCCCACCTATCTGCCACAGGGATCAATTTGTGGCCATCAGAAACTGCAGAGTGAAAACTGTCGGCCACTGCTTTTAGTAGGCACCGTGTTTGAGTAGGTTGTTGTATTATTTGGTAGGCAGGGGTTTGAGAGGAGCCAGCTATATGAAAAACAAAGAAAAGAGTTCCAGGGCACAATTCTGCTTCCTGTACCTATACGAGCAGTAAAGAAATATTTGCTCAAAGCAAGCAAAGGGCAGAAATGAAACCTTCCCATACAACAGGGGACTCAAAAGACAAACCTAAGAGAAAAAAAGCCTGCCAAAATTTCAGCTGAGTCTTTGAGCTACTGCTGCAGTAGCAATTAGAAAGTCACAGTGGGTAGATTAAGACTGGATCATGGTAGGCTTATTTTTGCATATATTTGACTATAAATCTACTTCAGCAAAGCAATGAGTTTTAAGCTTGCCTATTAAAACATTTTAAAAATGAAATATATTTAGAAATTAAGGATATAAGACAACAAGTAAATTGCTACACTTAAAACCAGAAAGTTGAAAGCAGAGTATTAAGATTGAAATTGTTTTGCATTGTGGCAGACTGATATTCCAAAATCTAATTATCATCCTGCAATGTGAACTCTTCAGGAAGACATTAACATATGGAATGCATTATATGCAACTGAAACCAAAGCAGACGCATTTCTAGAGCTCAGATGCAGAATGGGGAACCTTCTGCCAGCCAGGAACCCTTCAACATTCTTTTACAAACTCTGTTGGGAAGCACACAGTAGCTGATTACCTTAGTCATCAGAATGCAGCTGGTCAATAAACCCATGGTCAACAACTGCCACATTCCTACACCAATGTTTACTTACTTAATGGTTTGACAGATCAGTGACAATGTCACAGCAAAAATCTGATCCTAAGATCAATAGCACCAGTTCTGAGAAGGATGCATCTTAGCCTCATTTCAGGATGTATTTGTCTTTATATGCTTTCCCCTTGCTTTGATATCTGCATTATTGGGCACTACAAACTGATTAGTTTTAAGCAGCCTGACAAACAAAGTCTAGGAGAAATCAGATTTTGTTTTCGTTTTGCTTCTACAGCAAAAATAAATAAATAATTAACTGTAGAATTTAGCCACCTTGGGCAAACTTTTCCTTTGCCTCGGATTCATTTCTATGTGACTGTGGCAAGGTCAGGATTTCTCCCTGGAACTCCAAATTCACAGCGAACATAATGCTGCACAAGACTTGTGAAGTCTCATATTAGGAAGAATCATCACCCTTTAGTCATGTGACCCAACATGAAGAAAACTCACAAGGTCACAAAGATATTTTGAATTCTAGCACAGCATCACACAGAATCACAATGGCTGGGAAAGACCTTCGGGATCATCAAATCCAACTACCATGACCACTAAACCATGTCCTGAAGAGCCACAACTACAGCTTCTTGAACACTTCCAGGGATGGTGACTTCACCACCTCCCTGGGTCAACCTGTTCCAGCCCCACTCCACTCTCTCAAGCACAGAAATTTTTCCTACTGTCCAACCTAAACCACCCCTGGCACAACCTAAATTAATTTCCTCTCATTCTATCTCTGATTATTTGGGAGAAGAGATCAGCACCAGCCTCACTCCCAACTCTCTTCAGGCAGTTGTAGAGAGCAGCAAGATCTCCTCTTCGCCTTCTCTTCTCCAGACTAAACAACACCAGGTCCCTCAGCCACTCCTCATATGATAAGCCCTCCAAACCCTTCACCAGCCTCATTGCTCTTCTCTATATATGTATGCTCATATATATATGCACAAATATTTATACACACACATATGACCATTACAACCTGACTATATGAGGAGAAGTAAATAAAATGGTCTCCAAGGTGTAGGCACACAAGACTGAGAATGAGTAAGATGCCTGAAGAAGAGGTGAGATTTACCAGTTATTGATAGAAGTGGAGGAGAACAGATGAGGAAAGACAAAGAATTCCACTTGTTTTGTTTTACTCATAGCAGAACCAACTACCAGTCCAGAAGATTAGCTACTTTTGGTGCATTAGTTAAATTAAAATGGAGGAGCAAGGCAGCAAATGCTAAGGAGCACTGGGAGCAAAGGGATGTGGCAGAAGTAATGTGCTTTCTCAAGATGATGGTACCAGTTAAATCTCTAATTAAAAGGGAGTGGACCTCAACCACCTACCAAATACTGTTTTTCAAATAAGTGTGAAAATTGTCCAATGATAACAACTGAGAAGAGCTTTAAGGTAATACAAATTCTGCAGGAATGTGTAATGTTAAAACACAGAGCTCTGAAACTTGCTCAGAGGTCGGGAGAAATCTGTGTAAATGGAGGGAGAAGAATGACATCTTCAGTTGCACCCGAAATGTAATGTAGATAAAGCAACGTATGCGGGTGGAAAGACTGTCTTCATATACAGACTAGTACAGAAAGGCTCCCAGTATTGAAAGCAGAACTTGACTCAGTTCAATCTAAGTCTACCAATCTCAACTTCAAAACACTAACAGCAGCTCTACAAGTGCCAGCCAAGCACACAGACCACTTGCCCCAGCCCATAGGAATTCACAGCCCACTCTGAGCCAGAAGATCATCTTTTGAACATAGTAACTCTCAGTGGTCCTCAAGAAAACCGACCCTAAGGCACAGAAGCTGAATGTACCCTACAGTAAGCAGTATCAACTTTTGTCAGTGTTTAAGATCCCAACAGCAAGTTTGCTTCAGTCTAATGCATTTCTTGTATTAGGAGACAGTGAAGAGCAATGCCGCGCCCTATACACCTTGTGTCAGTGACCTGTGGTTGTATACTATGTACATAGTTCACTCCTGTCATCACCTCCAGATGAAAACATTAAGAAGAATCATCTCTTCCACAGTGGCCATTCCAGCCCTTTGATCATTTGCATTCCTTCTCTCAGCACCTTTTGCAGTTCTGCTATAACCATTTAATGATTGGAAACCCAAAATCCACAACTGGTCGGTGTGGCACAGTGTTTTTTCTGCTTACCATTGTAACACATCCTCTTACAATCTGCAACAGTCACTGGGCTTTTCTGACCAGGACCAAGGATTAAGCAGGTGGGTTTAGTAGAATGTGATTTTATTTAAGCATGGTATCTCATTGCTGAGTGATAACGGCAATGTATCTTACATTGCTGCATATGTAGAGTCAGGACTGTTGCCATTGTGCAATGCCTCAGGACACACATACGCAGAGGTTTCAGGGCTGCTTTGAAAAGGAGTGCAAATTAAACTGAAAGTGAGTAGTACTAGGTGTCAAAAAAACTTGAGAGATTTTAATTATGTCAATATTCACAAGATCCCGAAGGTTATACAAAACTTCCATCAAAAAAGGCTCAAATCAAGTGTGATGAAAGAATATGTGAATGCTAAACAGCTTGATGACTGTCAAAACCAAATAAATTCACCCAAACACTGTTGAAGAGGAAAAAAAAACCAAAACCAACCTAGATCCAGGAACTCTGCACTGTGGACTTTTTAAGACCTTAAAATACTGTCTTTGCAGAAAAACTGAAAGGGGTGAGAAGATATGCACAGATTGTGTGCCTACCCAAGCCTTGGACTCATTGCATTTAACTCTTTGATATCAGCACTGAGTGACAGAACAGAAACACCACACACAAAGCTGTTTCAAGAAGAACAGGAAATGTTATTTGAAACACCTGGTGTCTAACCAGTCCCAGATATCTTTGTGGTGACTTTTTCAGTAGAGGGCTGGGGCCCAATGAAGGACTGAGTATGCCCACAGACTGGAGGAAGAGGTTGCTAGCCATCAGCTGCTACCAGTATCCACCTTCTTGTTCAACAGCAAAGCTGAGAGAGGGACTTCAGCTCAAAGCTCATTTACAGCATAGAAGACTGACTGCCTATTCACACTAAGTTCTAGAGTTCATATTATCTGCCACTTTTGATGTCAGTTTTCTCCAGCAGATGAGTTCATGCAGCATTAACTTCTACCCTCTACAGAATCTAAGTGCTTCCTACTCTGCTGTGTCATACATCACCCAGGATGGATACTTAAGCACTTGCAAGAGTTCAAAACAAAAGACCGAAAACACTGGACAGCAAGAGCTGACATCTGGGAGATGTTGGTGTGATGAAAAGTTTCATTAGAGATTTTAATAGCAGAAGCAAACTTTTGGCTACTGGACTTTAGAAAGAGGACAGCACTAAGCTCCTAACTACAGGCATCATTAGCTTCAGTTTCATAATTTATCAGCAGATAAACAGAATTTCACCAGCCACACAAAGCTCCTCTTATATGCAATAGCTTAGATTGAGATAACCCTAAAGGAAGGGCAGGTAATACTTAGGATGTGTGGAGGGCACCCATCCTTCCTTCCCCCTCTAAAAATGAACTTAGCACAGGACATAACATATGTGCCAATATTTCATACACTATATCCACGTCAACAGGTGTTATAGATCTTCTGCTTACATGGCATGACATACATATTTTAAACTCTATGCCTACAGAGAGGTTTTTCAAGACCTGGGAATATATCTAGAGATCACAACCATGTTCAAATCCTAACATATATATATGTGCATATGTAGAGAGAGGGAAACATTTACATGTCAAGAGTCTGACAGCTGGAGATGTTTCAAACATTAATTCTGTATCTGAAAATATTAACACAAAACATTTGACTTCCATGTTTTACTATCTGCCTCTTTTGTTACTATCTAACATCAGTACTCATCCCAAGTCAAAACTATTCATGAGCTGCTGTAAAAATATTGGTTTTATTGCTAATACTTACCCCAAGAAGAGATTTGTACACATATGCACACAAAATACCACAAAGCCTGTGTGGAAAAATCCCTCAGCACTAAAGAGGTTACTTTAATAAAAAAGGACTTATCTGGGTAGAGAGTATTACAGAGATTTAAAATGATAGGCAGTGAAATAAAGTACTGCAAAGGATAAATGAAGACTAAAAATACTTAAACCTGTGAAAGCCTTATCAAAGCTGATTCAGAATCCTATTTGAGAACATCACCTATCCTGAGCAAGACTGAATTTCCAGCATGATAAAAACCCAAGTATGCAATCTGCCTGCATTGTATAGTGATGGATGTTTACTCACAATGCATATTTAGTATTCATCAGGAGCATGCTTACATGAGAGGACAGATACCTGAGACAGTATCATCAACAAAAAGAATGAAAAAAAATAAAGAGACTGGGATTTAGCAAAGGGAAGGCTACTGGCCAGCACCCACAGATAGCCCGTGGCTTGGACAGCAGCACTCTGCACTGGGTTAGGAACTGGCTGGAGGGCTGAGCCCAGAGAGTGGTGGTGAATGGTGCCACATCCAGCTGGCAGCCAGGCACTAGTGGTGTTCCCCAGGGATCAGCACTGGGCCAATATCTTTATCAATGATCTGCATGAGAGTATTGAGTCCATCATCAGTAAATTTGCAGATGACACCAAGCTGGGGGCAGAAGTTGATCTGTTAGAGGGTAGGAGAGCTCTGCAGAGGGACCTCGACAGGCTGGACAGATGGGCAGAGTCCAACGGTATGAGATTGAACACATCCAAGTGCCGGGTTCTACACATTAGCCACAATACCCCCATGCAGCACTACAGGCTGGGGTCAGAGTGGCTGGAGAGAGGCCAGGCAGAAAGGGACCTGGGGGTACTGGTGGATAGTAGGCTGAACATGAGCCAGCAGTGTGCCCAGGTGGCCAAGAAGGCCAATGGCATCCTGGACTGTATCAGGAATAGTGTGGCCAGCAGGAGCAGGGAGGTCATTGTGCCCCTGGACTCAGTACTGGTTAGGTCACACCTTGAGTCCTGTGTCCAGTTCTAGGCTTCTCAGTTTAGGAAAGATGTTGAGATGCTGGAAATTGTCCAGAGAAGGGCAACAAATCTGTGAGGAGAGGCTGAGGGAGCTGGAGTTGTTTAGCCTGGAGAAAAGGAGGCTCAGGGGAGACCTTCTTGCTCTCTACAACTACCTGAAAGGAGGTTGTAGCCAGGTGGGGGTTGGTCTCTTCTCCCAGGCAAGCAGCACCAGAACAAGAGGACACAGTCTCAAGCTGCGCCAGGGGAGGTTTAGGCTCGATGTTAGGAAGAAGTTCTTCATAGAAAGAGTGATTAAACTTTGGAATGGGCTGCCCAGGGAATTGGTGGATTCACCATCACTGGAGATGTTTAGGAAGAGACTGGATGGGGTACTTGATGCCATGGTTTAGTTGATTAGGTAGTGCTGGATGAGAGGTTGGACTCAAATGTCTCTTCTTACCTAGTTAATTCTATTCTATTAACACATCTGTTTTGCACCATTCCAGACAAAACCAGCAACAGTTTTTGTGATGTTCCTAAATGGCAGATCCTGCTTAAGGCTGGAAACTCAGCATGTGACAATTCAAAGCCCATATTATTCATACTTTGTGTTGAGAGAAATTCTAAAAACAAATGGTAGGAACTGGCATTACCACATCAACAGGATCAAACTTGGCTTTGATACTGTGAAATACAAGTTCCTCGGCATCATTTGCTTGGGTTGAGCAAATAAAAAGTCCTATTTATGGATCAAGCTAATGAATTACATTTTTTCAGATTTTCATGTGGTTCAAAAAATAAAGAATTTCTCTCATAAAAGAAACTTTTTACACAGGTAGATTAGCTGGTGAGAACTGCACCACTGGCTGCTTACACATGAGTCTTTTGCATTGCTCGGCTGTTCAATTTCGTTTCAGCAACATCATATGATTTTATCAATACACCTCCTGAAACTTACTAGTTTGACATGATTTGGGAGATATGATACTTATCTGTTAGAATATATGTAGAGAAAATTATATTCTTACCAAGATGATTTGGAGCAGAACTGGAAAAAGATGGATTTCTTCCATGAAGCTGTAAAAACAAATTTTAAGATTTCAGAAGGGAGGAGGCAAATTCCTATTTAACAAACTAAATACTCCCAAGAAGCTGAGTAGTAGAAAGCTGTGCCAAAATCCATCACCCAGAACCTCAGCCTTTGACTAGCTCTCAAAAAAAATCCCCAAAAAACCTAAGGGCTCCACTTCAGCTGTTAAATAGAAACAGCAACATTAGGCTGCTTTGGAAATTTCTTCTAGGTCTTTTCACTGATGAGATTCAAGTGAGTGGAACAGTAATTCAATTAATATTTTTTAATGGCAGAAATTACTAAAACTGCAGAAATAGGATGCCATGCATTCTATGAAAGTCAGTCTGCACCATTAAGAAGTTGAATTAATAGATTCAGTGCATATAATGAAATTATAAATGTATGCTGTGTGTGTTTTAAAAGCATGCTACAGGAACTAGCTCCCTGGTTTTAACAGATTAAGATATGATACATTTGTTAGCCACTTCTCTTGACAATAATGAGTGGTGAGCTAAAAGAATTGAACTATCTACTCCTTGATTTCAAAATCAGATACAAACCAGCACATATATGTATATCATTAAGACTCTTGAACATGTCCAGAGAAGGGCAATGAGGCTGGTGAGAAGCCTCAAGCACAAGCCCTGTGAGGAGAGGCTGAGGGAGCTGGGGTTGTCTAGCCTGGAGAAGAGGAGGCTCAGGGCAGACCTTACTGCTGTCTGCCCTGAAGTGAGGTTGTAGCCAGGCTGGGGTTGGTCTCTTCTCCCAGGCAACCAGCACCAGAACAAGAGGACACAGTCTCAAGTTGTGCCACGGGAGGTTTAGGCTGGATGTTAGTAAGAAATTCTTCCCAGAGAGAGAGATTGGCCATTGGAACGTGCTGCCCAGGGAGACGGTGGAGTCACTGTCCCTGGAGGTGTTCAAAAAGGGATTGGAGGTGGCACTTGAAGCCATGGTTTAGTAGTCATGAGATGCTGGGTGATAGGTTAGACTTAATGATCTTTGAGGTCTTTTCCAACCTTATTGACTCTATGATCTTTGTGTGTGTGTGAGAGAATATATCTGTGTATTCACATAAGTATGGGTGTATGTATTTAAAACAATGAAGAATATTCTCACCAAGCAAAAACATTTTACATGAACCCAGTCTTTTCTGCCCTTAGAACCCACACCACTTGCTGTTTATTAGTCTCTCACAAACACTATGATGAGATATGAATGTTGATGACATACTCTTTCCTGTATTACACTATCTGATTTGAAGAATGATCCATTCTTTTCCTCACACGCTGCACTAGATGCCTGGTCACCAAACACCACAGAGAACACCAAATTGTGTGTTCTGAAGATTTTCTCCTGTGTCTTTATTACTGAAGTGCTTCATGCCCAGTGAAAAAAGAGGAGCAGGTATTTTTATGGATAGCATAAGCTGAAGGACTAGACTGGAACAACAATAAGGAATTGTACCTTCTTTCCCATGACTTCAATGAAAAAAGATAAAATAGAAAGGAGGCTAGAACAAACACCCAAAGGACATAAAATCACAAAATGGTTCCTTTAGATTAATGCCACCTATCAGAACCCTGCTCATTCGTATTTGCTGAAATCATGTTGTACAAAGGAAATCCCAGGAATGAGAGAACTCTAACAGAGCAACCCCACCTGTGAAGAACTGAGAATACAGATATGTGCACTAAACATAAAGAAAGGTTTCCAGTTTCATCTTGTTTTCCTGTGTGTCTGATCCCTGCATTCACCTGAATGTAATCATGATGCCCACATAGAAAGTGGGGGACTTGGACAGCAATGGACCTAGAGATGAGTAAAGATCATATGCTACTTATATTCACAATAGCAAAAATTCACTACTGAAAGTTACATTCCATAGATTTCACAGAATGGTTTCGGCTGGAAGGGACTTTAAAGATCATCTAGTTCCAACCTCCCTGCCATGGGCAGGGACACCTCCCACTAGCCCAGGTTGCTTAAAGCCTCATGCAATCTGGCCTTGAATACCTCCAGGGAAAGGGCATCCACAATGTTCCTGGGCAGCCTAAACTAATCAAGAATGCCTGGGATTGTCTCCCTCTGTTAAATGCTTTACATAACGAGTGTAATCCTGTGAACCTCACAACAAGACAATTTTCAATGTCTGACCTAATAGCAAGGTCAAATAGTAGCCTCATATTTTTAAAACTTAGACATTCAACATCTGATCATCAACAGGAAAGAGGAAACAAAAGGAGAGGTTTCAGGTTAATGGCTAATTTCTCCACTCAAGGGGCACTTCTGCAAAATGAAACAGCAAGGACTTGTGTTTTACATTAAAAACTGTGATTAGTATTACAGTCAGTACATGACTAGACTACAAGAACTCCCTTGCAATAATGAACTCTGACCATTGCCTTTGAAAGGAATTAGAATGATGTGCAACTCAACAACAGACTTATTAGCTGACACACAAAATTTCAAGAGTCTTTCTGGGTAACTACAATCAGTATCTGATGCCAAATCTGACACTTCCCCCAGCTCCTCTCTTATTTCCTTTACTGTCTCCCCTCCTTGAAACCAAAAATGTCTATTTTAGTAACCCAAAAAATCAGCCTGTAGATCTGAGTGTTTTTCTTTCAGCTATATTAGTCATCAAATGCTCCAAGTTTCTGACTAAATGCAAGTCAAGTAACAAAGAGCACACAGCAAAATGTATAGCTACATTTCGCAACCTTAGCTAAGAGTCAAGTTCTAGGTTTTCTGGAATAGCACAGCATGATACATTACAAGAGTAAAAACATTTAAGAACATCCAACTGATATCAACTAAGAACTTCACATCAACTCAAATAGAGGAACAGAGAAACAGAACAATTACAAGTGCTAGTATATGCAATCTAGAAGCCCATCCTCAAATAACAGCACAGGATACACTGACATTGAAAATTAGCTTCAGCTAGTACTATTTAAAGCTACTTTTCAGTACATAGACATATTTTCAGTTAGTAATATTTAAATTTAGTTCCACAGCTGCTCTTTAAAAATATTAAGATGAGGATTGATGTCTGTTGCAAGAAGACCATGAGGATGTGTGGGCACCCACAATCTACCTACAATGAGCATAACAGCAAACACTTGACTCCTCAAATAAAGAGAATTCTTTAGGCAAAGAAATAGTGCTGCTGTAACACCCAGCATGCTAGTTACAGAAACATTTCTTGCAATTCTTTAAGTATTAGAATATCTATGGGTTCACTGCAAAAATAGAAAAGTTGTACTGTATAATAGATCAAGTCAGTAGCATAAACAGCTTCTGTACAATGAAAACACAATGAGGTACATTTGCTGCATTTAAACCATTTTAAATCTCAAGCCCACTATTTCCTAGTTCATGCGTAGACTACTTAGTGTATTCAAGTACTGTTCAAAGTAGCATCACAAAAGATTAAAAGAAGATGTTCACATCTTTCGTAATGAAAACAGTGGGAAAACACATTTCCTTCTTTGGTGGTTCTTTTTTTGTTGTTGTTGTTTCCCTTTTGTTTCTTTACATCTTGTCCTCATTTCAGTCAGAGCAAGACAGCGTGGCACACACGATGGCTTCTTAGCCATAACACTATCAGACACTGTGAACAGACAACGGGGAGTGCCACAACTCCTGGCACAGCCAGGAAAAGGGACAGCTCTATGTGCACATGTGAGAGGTGCTGCCTGTCTGTGATCAAACAGTTTAAGTTCTATGCCATGGTTGTTTTTTTCCCCCACCACAGCCTAAACCTTGTGTTAAGAAGAAAAAGAAATTCAGACACCTTTAAACATACTGAGTGCACCTGTACCAAATATGGCTGTCCATACTTAGGAACTTAAAAGGGTAGCTATATCTGCAGAAAACCTGTCCAGCTCCAGAGTGAATTGGCTGGTCTGAACCTTTTACAAACACACCACACCTTTGTCCTAGTATAAATATGCTCAGGTGGACAGAGTTTTGACGATCACAGAATGATTTGGGTTGGAAAGGACCTCCAAAGGTCCTCTAGGACAACCCCCCCTGTAGTCAGCAGGGACATCCTCTCCACCAGAGCAGGTTGCTCAGCGCCTTATTGAGCCTGACCTTGAATATCTCCAGGGATGGGGCCTCAACTACCTCCCTGGGCAATCTGTGCAGTGTTCCACCGTCCTGGTGCAGAACTTGTCCCAAATATCCAATCTCCTCTTCTCTATTTCAAACCATTGCCCCTCATCCTATTCCTGCAGGCCTCTGGAAACAGTCCCTCTGCAACCTTCCTGTAAGCCCCTTTGGCATCAATTAAAAAAACAGTTTTAATGATTATTATAATGTCCAAGTTCTTATGATTTTTCCTTCTAGAGTTTAATTAGCTAAATCCATATTACAATAACCAGGATCATATAAAATTAGCACAAAAGACCAAAGACTGTTCTATAACAAATGCTCTCCAAGGGTTTTCCAAATCTCTCAAGTGTCAAAGCAGTATGGTAGTGAGAGCTATGGTTTTGTGAACTTCTAACGGAAGAAAATCAGACCAGGAAGAACCAAGAACAAGACAGAAAGTGGTGTTGTCTCACCTCACAGAAGCAGGGCAGTGTTTAGTCAGGGCCACCAGCAGTTTCAGCGCATACAGTGGTACTGGGTCTGGAGCCATCAGAAGGTGCTCATACCTAATTGAAAATTAAGACCATTTTATGTGTCATGCAGAGTCATCACAACTTTATTTCCTGGGTCACTTTTACATTTATATGAATTAATTGAGGAAAACACTTATAGGAAAGAAATGTATACACAAATGTGTGTCATCATAACCTTCATCAAAAAGAACATGCTAACCCCAGACCCTTCTCCCTTTCATACAGAATCACATACAGGGGTGTATTGGAAGGGGTGTGGCTGGGCCCCTCAGTTCAAGGACCTCAGTAAACTGCTTGAAAGAGTCCAGTGCAAAGCTACAAACATGCTGCAGGCAGTGGAACACCTTCCTGTGAGGACAGGCTGAGGGAGCTGGGGCTCTCCTGCTTGGAACAGAAGAGCTTGAGGGGTGCCCTCATTTCTCTTGATAAAGATGTTCAGGGCAGTATCAGGAGGACAGAGCCAGGCTCTGCTCAGGGATAGGACAAGGGGCAATGGGTGCAAGCTGCAGCAGAGGAGGTGCAACAGGAACAGAAAGAGAAACTTCTTCACTGTGAGGGTCACAGAGCACTGAAACAGGCTGCCCAGAGAAGTTGTGGAGTCTCCTCCTCTGGAGACTTTCAAAACCCACCTGGATGCATTCCTGAGTGACCCACTCTAGGTGATCCTGCTTTGGCAGGGGGTGGGACTCAATCCTTCAAGTCCCTTCCAGCTCCTAACATTCTGCTATTCTGTGTAATATGCAAGACAAACGATGACTTGTTCCTGTACTCATCTTGTGTCCATGCTTTCCTTCCCTGTACTCATGGATGTTATCACCCTATGTATGTGCATAACAGAATGGTCTTCATGCTCATCTCTAAGTCAGTTTGAAGTATCAGGTATCATTTGACCATGAATCATGTAAATGAAGTTCCAGGCCACATGTGGCCCACATACTGTAGCTCCATCTCCTCTACTGTAGGGTTTTTCTGCAGCTTAAAGTCAGCAGGAAAGGAAAGCAATTTAGGTGCAGTAACCTCCGGGTGGATCGCAGAGGAATAATCCATCCTGAACCATTCCTTTTTAAAAAGTAAAGCACCATTCCACACCATTTCAGAACATCTCAGGTAATGGCACAGTATCTAAAACAGACAAAAGGATGCTGCTGTTCCAATGTTCTGACTTGACTAGTGGAACAAAGAGGAATATTTAAGTCAGTGCCTAAAATCCACAGGAAATTTGTTCTGCTCCAAGAGCGGCCAGAGGCACAGCATCAGGAGTGAGCATTGCACAGAAGTTGTGTTTGGGTTGTATATGACAAAGCACTAAATAAACCTAGGGAAGAGGCACTGAGCAGAGATTCTGGCAGCAGTCAACTGCAATTCCTCTCTTCCTTTTGCCATTTAAACACAAACCAGGTAGTTAAAGCAAATACCCTGTCCAAATGGATCAAGCATCAAGTTATTCCCCAGCACAGGAGCAATCTCATACTTACTGAGGCAGCAATGAATCTCTAATGAGACACAGAAGGTTGTTGTTCAACTCAAGGCTCTCCCCTTTCTCCTCAGCCATGACCTCGTGGCTTAAAAGCAGTGATGTGGTTTCTGAGAGCAACCGCAAGCTGAAGAGCCTCCATTCCACTTGAAAATGAAAGGTGCCAAGAATGTGACCACACTGAAGATTAATTAAAACAAAATGTGGAATTCAGGGAAACTGTAGTTGATGTGGCCATACACTTACCATTCTGACTGTGGACCAAAGAAACTAGTGGTGGGAGGATACAGGCTTCAACCTAAACCAGAGAGTTAGAAAGATCTGTCTTAGATTATTCACAGAGCTAAAAAAAACCAGAAAGGAGATACACTATCATCTGTGTTTATTCTACTGCTAGAGCCCTTAATCAAAGGGAGGAGTGATCATGGAAATTCATCCACAATCACACGTACAAAGCCACCAAGGTCACTCTTCTCTGCTAAGCTGCTTTTTTCCACTAATATGTAAGCAAATTTGTAAAAGCTGTGAACAAAGCAAGTCTTTCTGAGGGGAAATAACCTGAAAGGGAACGGTACAGCAAATGCTGTTAAATTCACCGCTGAACCGCACACCTTCTGGTCAGTGATGTACACAGGAGCATGGCAAGAGTATTTTGGTGTTTACTAGAGGGGTTGAAGCAAACAATGCACAAGGACTCCTTTTTTCTTCTTGGAAATTACTGTTGGCATCTGTGTGGACTCCAGTCTCCATATATGCATGAAAGCAGTCAGATATTTTTCTTCTCTAAGGCGTTATCACCAAGACTGCTCACACAAAAGAAGCACGAAATGCTCTTTAAGCCAAACAGACCAGTTTGATTATGATCATAGCTATAACCTGGTTTCTGCCACCTCCTAAATAGTGACTTTATCACATTTAGCAATATATAATACAGCCAGTCCCCACAGAAAATCATCTTCTTGATAACTGACTACCTCAGGTTGATAGTAGTCAGAAATTTGATCACAAAAAATATCAATTTTGCCATTAGAATGTGCTGCCCAGGGAGGTGGTGGAGTCACCATCACTGGAGGTGTTTAGGAAGAGACTGGATGGGGTGCTTGATGCCATGCTTCAGTTGATTAGATAGTGTTGGATGATAGGTTGGACTAGATCTCAAAGGTCTTTTCCAACCTGGTTAATTCTAATGTATTCAATTTTTTTTGTTCAAGCTAAAAATACAAAGGCAAATCAAAACCAGAACAAGCAATCCCTTTTCTCATGAAGTGGAAAAGAGCCCAAAATATTGCTCAAATTCTTCTTCACACAATTTCTATTGCAGCTACACTAAATACAAAACTGAAGTGAAACATTTACAGGTTCTGCTTGCTTAATGCCACCTCAGTATTTGACTAAACTCATTGACCTTTATTAGAAATGCACTTAATTTCTGAGAGAGACTCCAAAGCAGTGTCACAGTTGTAGCAGAAAAAATTGCATCCTTTTGAAGATTCTGGCCTTCCCCCTACCCTCTCCATAACATACTACCTGTAACCCAACTTAGTCTAAATGAGCAACACAGGCTTCAGAGATCAGCTTAGGCTACACATTTCTCTCCGGTAAAAGTGTTTCCTCTTAACCACTCTTACACTTCAGTATTGATCTGGAAGCTTGAACATGTCTTGTTTCAACTCTTGGGGAAAAAAAAAAGAGCACTAAGTTCCAGTGGGTGCTGGTATTTATATTCATAGATTCCAGTCATGCTCAGAGAGCAGCAATTAGAAGCTATCCCCTGAGTAACAGCAATTCTAAAAATATTCTGTATGCATCACAGGAGATGAAGTACCACTTTCCTTTGAAGTAATGTGTGCTGTACATCCCAGTGTAATTAGCACACTAGACTTAGTAAATAGTATTAAACTAATTACTGTTTGCACCACTAGTGGCAGATGTGGTTAGAGATTATTAATTACAGTGGACAATTTCTTGAATTTAACACACCAAATACAAAGCAATTTCTCCCTGGCATTTGGTGTCTAAATGGCTATTTGCTAGTGTCAGGAGGGCTCTTTTAAATCAGGAAGAATTGTTAGTCATGAAAATGAGGGAAGGAAGACTTTCTTTTCCCTGAAGAAAAAGGGCAAGCTGCTGATTGACAAGGATACAGTTCTTCTTAGTCTGCAAATTTCAATAAACACCTGTTTTAAAGGACAGTGGTTTTGAGCTAGAACAGGGTAGATTTGGGGAGGACATCAGGAGGAAGTTCTTTACAATGCAAGTGGTGAAATACTGGAACAGGTTGCCCAAGGTTGAGGCCTCATCTTTGGAGACGTTCGAGATCAGACTTGATGTGGTTATGGGCAATCTGATCTAGTTGGGGGTGTTCCTGCTGACTGCAGATGACCTTTGAGGGTCCCTTCCAACCCAGTGCAGTCTGGGAACCTGTATGTGTCATAAATTTACATGAACTGGACAGGCAGGAAGTTTTATCCCTAGCTACAGGAGATGAACCGATGTGCTCAGACAGATTTTAAATGACCATCTACAGCTTTCAACATACATGAAGAAGTGAATGATTCACCACAAATTCAGATACTTAAATAAAATTCACCTACTGCTAAGCAGGGATTAGAGAATTGGACTGTCACTCCCTGGCTTCTGCTGACTGTGGGGGTGGGAGCAGGGGAAACAGTTGTAAAGGGAAGCTGTCTCATTGGTTTTCCTTTTTCCAGGGAAAAATCCCCAGACCATTAAATTTTAAACAACAAGGGGAATTTTATTTCATCTGCTGACACAAGGTATTGCAAATTCAGTAAATGTTGATGGCCCTCCATAAAAAAGGGCACATATTTCTGTCACTAGAAGACACACTGATAACCCACAGAGGTAATACAAACCTTTTGAAAAATTGAGGTGATGCTAGAATGACAGTAATAATACAGTGGCTGACAGACACATAGGGAGATATCAATAGACCTTCACAGAATCACAGAACACTGGAGTTTGGAAAGGACCTCCAGAGATTGAGTCCAAGCACCCTACCAAAGCAGGATCAACTAGGGCAGGCTGCACAGGAACCAGGTGGGTTTTGAAAGTCTCCAGAGAAGGAGACTCCACAACTTCTCTGGGCAGCCTGCTCCAGTGCTCTGTCACCCTCACCATAAAGAAGTGTCTCCTTGTGCTGAGGTGGAACCTCCTCTGTTCCACCTTGTATCTGTTGTTCCTTGTCTGAGCACCACCAAATAGATCCTGGCACCTTCATTTTGACATCCACCCCTCCTATTCAGAGGCATTAATCAGATCCCCTCTCAGCCTTCTCCTCTGAAGGGTGCTCAGTCTTTTTTATAGCAGAGACATTCAAGTCCCCTAGTCATCCTCACAGCTCTCTGTTAGACTCTCTCCAGCATATTCCTCTCTCTAGAGCTGGGGAACCCAAAATTGGATACAGTATTCCAAGTGTGGTCTCAGCAGAGCAGAATGGGCAGAGAACCTTCCTAGACCTGCTGGACACATTTGTCTTAATGAATCCCAGGACACTGTTGAACCTCCTGGCCACACTGCTGTCCCATGGAACTGTCTGCTAGGACCCCCCAAGGTTTTTCCTCCATGGACCTACCTTCCAGCAGGATGACTTCTAGTTTGTATTGGTGCCTGGGGTTATGCCTCCCCAGATACTAACAGCTAAAGTTGTTACAGACTTTTTCCAAGGCTGAAGACAGACTGAAATAATCAAGGGTTATATTTACATTAAGGCAGTTTTAAGAACTGCTGTATCTTAACTCTAAGCCCTCCTCATTCACCCTCTACTCTCTCAACTAAATACAGTAAGCTGAGCCTGAATGCCTTGCTGCTTCCAGGAAAACTAAGTATCACTATAAAGAATAAAGATTCTCCCTGTCAGACAGAACCACAATTCACACTCAGCCCTATTTTACAGAGTTGCTAAATCTTTACAACATTCTATTTATCAATGGAAAGAGGCCAATTAGCCTGCAACTATTTAATTTGCTGCCAGACTTACAGTCAAGCGATGTGATGCCAACAAGATAGGATGCTCCGTTACTGCTTCAAAGGTTGATAAAGTAGTCTTAATGAATTCTTCTGAGGCAGCTTGCCCTATTGGTTAAAAAAAAAAAAAATAAAACCACCCAAATAAATCACATTTCTTCAGAAAATGCACTAGTTACATTGCCTGCATAGAAAGGCACTGCAATATCAACACAGGTTACCTTACCTATGGCTCCATCCAAGTTTGTTTCTCCTGAATCTATGGATCTGATACAATCCTACAGAAGAAAGAGCCTTTATGTTAAAAAGCATTAGAAACAAAACTGAAGAAGTGCACTCACTGAAAAATTGCAACATTCAATTCTTTAAGGGACTGTAAATGCAAAATGTTAATACAATCACATTAGGAAAGACTGCCACAGTAATGAAGATATGAAAGACTGAAAGCATTATGGACCCAGCTGTTAAAATTTTGCCAGTCTCTCATGCTGCTGGACACTTGGAGTGCAGTCAGGATGATTACTCTGATGTCAGCAATGATAAAACTGCCAGCTAAACAGGCAGTGATTAAATGTCTTCATTGTTAACAGAAAACTGTAATCTCTTAGAAGACTTTGAACTAGCTGGGACATGGCTCTGTTAAAGTCACTCACTAAAAAGAGCAAAGATCCTCCAGATAATGCAATTTTCTGTTATTTGTGACATCTTTTTGATCTTTGTGCACACCACCCATGCACTGCATACAGGCACACACAGGAGGACAGAGAAAATGCAAACCCTTCTGTACAAAACCCCCTCAATTAGTCACCATTTTGAGGAACAGGGACAACAAAACACTAATCCACGGTTCAGTAGATATTACACAATTAAAACCACGATTCCTCTGCCTTTTCATGTGGATTTCAGTCTTTTGCTTTTACTTCTGCATGCACAGCTGTTTATTTCATACGGGATCCAAAAAGCACCTTAACATTTGCTAAAGGATGAAGAATTCTCCTCAGATTTTCTCTTTTTTTAGCAGTGCAGTATTTGGCACACAGAATTTGCCATGGATAAACATCTTGCAATTTTCACACATTATCTATCGATATTATGTAAAACAATTAAGAAAGTGATGGCTGTTGCATGTTTCACAATCAATTGGCACTTCATTAATATGTATTAAATTGGTAGAAGCATCTCCATGGATTATCTTTTTCCTTAATATCTAAGAAAATCTGAAAGATTTTTCTCTAATGAATTTCTAACTATTTTTATATTATAGAATGGAATTATGGAATGGTTTGAGTTGGAAGGGACAATTCCCCCAGCATGGGCAGGGACACCTCTCACTAGAACATGTTGCTCTTGCTCAAGGCCTCATCCAACCTAGCCTTGAACACATCCAGGGAGGGGGCATCTTCATTCTCCCTGGGCAACCTGTTCCAGTGTCTCAGCACCCCCACTGTAAAGAATTTCCTCCTACTCTCCAATCTAAGCAAGTTAAAAGAGGTTGTTATAAAATACATCTGCTTCCATTGAAAAGATTTATTTTATCATTTGAAGAAAATTACTATTTAATTAACATTAATTAAGAAAGTTTCACACCTAATCATAGTCTCAAAAATAATTAGGAAGAATTATTATAGTTGGTGCAAAAATTGTTTGGGCTACTTATGCTTCTTTCCTTAACTTCATGTTAGAAACACAGGAGGAAAATGTATTGGTAAAAAATAAAAACAAACAACAAAACAAACAACTCCCTGTGGATTTTTCAAACAACCCCTCCAGGAGAGCCTGCACCCCATGAACTCCACCAGGAGCCTATTAGCTGTGCCTCTGGGGCAGAGGGTGTCCTCCCACATATTCCAGATCACAGCTGAAAACATGAAAGCACAGTCCCCACTCCCTCTCCATTTCTTTACACAACACTACTGAAAATTACAGTGATGATGGAAATAACTTCAAAGCAGCAAGAGGGGGAAAAAAAAGGGTCTCAGTGAACAACAGTTAAAGGAAAATAACTCTTCTCCTTCCAGATAGGAAGCACACATCTTTCCACTCCTGAGCATTTCAGGTTGTTGAGAGTAAGATGGTTTTTAATAAAACAGAAAAAAACCAGCCAAACAAAGCCCCTGCAGGACTGACTGGCTAACATATTTGAGGCCTCAATTACAGCTCAGTACTTCAAAGAGGTACAAGCTGATGATCTAATGTCCTTTTAGAGATGTCAGTGGGAACGTTGCTAAGTACCAAAATTCTAGAGGAGACTGTTGCCTGGTAGAATGGATCATTACCTTGCCAGAAATAATTGTGTTAGTCACCTTGTAACACAGCTATGGAAAACGGACTCACATTTGTTATTCATTTTTGGATAGGATTTTCATTTTCAGATATACTACTTTAGGCATGAATCAAAACAGCAGAAGTAAGTTCCTGGATTGTCTTGTTCCATGGAGACAGGACAAAAAGCAGGAAGGATTCTGAACATTTTCCTCCTCTTGATCTGAGAGGAGAGCTGTGCCGGAACTAGCCTGACTCCCCTAGTCAGCAGTTCAAACAAGCAGGAGTAACATCAAAAAAACCCTCACACTGTATCTGGTCTGCTGTACCTCTACTGTTGACAGAAGAATTTCACCTTCTAGAAGGGTGATCCAAAACTATCAGCAAATCTACTGCCCTAGTCACAAGTGTTTCAAAGAGAAGCTTTGTAATTCAACATCTTTAGTTTGAAATTACTTTTTCCTTCATTCTAATGCTATTTTGTACATTAATTCCACCAGGGGTTTTTTGTTTGTCGGTTTGTTGTTGGTTGGTGTTTTTGTTTTTTTACAATCAAGAGTCAAAGGAGAAAGAAATGAATCTGAATTAACTTCATTCTCTTCGTGGTGAATCATTTCTTCTTTTCTAGTCATTCATAAACAACCTGGTTGTCATTTATGAACCCACATACTCAAAAGTATTTCCTTAACTGATGCACAACTTAAGAATTATACCTTTAAGGTAGTTTTTCTTACATTTAAACCACCCCCAATATTTTCTGCATATGTTTATTTTGTAAACAAGTTTTTAACTTGTCTGGTTTACTCACAAGTAAAGTCCCATAGTTGAAGAGAAAATCCTCTGTGACTATCTGGTGACAAAATACCTAGTGGAATTTAGCAAAAGTTGAAACAATTACAGGCATATCTTGTGATCAGATAAACTAAAAGTTGTGTTTCACAGCTATGTTTACAAAAACAGAGAAAATATGGATTTGCCAATATCATTAGAGTTGTCTCACAATGTACAAAATAAGGCTGATATCTCTAATACTGTTACACAGCTGGAATCAGCAGGTTATACATTAATAGAATCAGAGTGGTTTGGGTTGGAAGGGACCTCCAAAGGTCATCCAGTCCAATCCCCCTGCAGTCAGCAGGGACATCCTCCACTAGACCAGGTTGCTCAGAGCCTTGTCCAGACTGACCTTGAGTATCTCCAGGCATTGGGCCTCAGCTACTTCCCTAGGCAACCTTGTCACAGTGTTCCACCACCCTAACCTGCAATCTAAATCTGCTCTGCTCTCATTTCAAACCATTGACCCTCATCCTATCCCTACAGGCTTTTGTCAACAGTCCCCCTGCAGCCTTCCTGTAGTCCACTTCAGGTACTGGAAAGCCACTATTAGAGGTCTCCCTAGAGCCTTCTCTTCTCCAGGATGAATGATTAGCAGAAGCTAGGGCTTAGGAAACTCCAAGAGTCAATCTTCTGTGTAACCATTTTTGGGGAGAAAGAAGAAAAAGAAGAAAAAAGCCTACCTGGGATGTCACAAGATGAAGCACTACAGGCATCATAGGAAGGCACATCTTCAGCTCTTTGGCTTGGACTGTTGATGGGTGCTTACGTCCAGAGACATTGCTTAAAGCAGTGACAATGTCACCTACAGAAAAAAACATTTCAGACTGACCTAATGTCACTGAACAGCAGCAAAGGACATATAAACCATCTCTGTTCCAATCCTGTCTTCCCTCTCCCGTTGAAAGTAGCATTCATGGGAATGAATGACAAATTAGGTCAATCCAACAGTCTTCTAGCTCAGTGTTCAGCCAAACCGGTTTCCAGCTCTGGCTACAGGGACAGGCACACAAACGTGACCTCTGGCAAAACACTGAAAACAGTGATGTAAGGCAGGTGTAGAAGCAAAGATGAACCCATCTCTCTTGCCAAGGTGAACTCATACTGGCTTCAGGTGGTTACCTATGCACAGAATTTCATACTTTCAAAACTGTGGAAGTTGTTTTATTCCCAGCTAAAATGAAAAGCAAAATTCTCATGGCTTCCAGCAGACCATGACTTGAATTCATACCAAGTAGTGAGTAATATAATGCTGAAGCAATGTAGCACCAATGGAAGACAGAAAGAATCGTCCTCCCTGCCATCCCTGTCTACAGATCCCTCCACCAGCCATGTGTTCACCCACTCCCATCCACAAGTTTAACAATGACCCTGGTAACCTAAAGCAACAGCAATTGCCATGTTTTCCTAAAAGAGGTAGCAGCAGCAGGTCAGTGAGAAAACTAAGCTGCCTCAAACACCATAAGGCAAAAAAATATTAACTCAAATAATGAAAATTCCACTTCAAATTGTAAAAAGGCATAAAAAAAACCCAAGAAACATTTGTATTGCATTGGCTCAGAAAGGCAAGATGTCTTCTGCATGGAAGCAGCAGGAGAAAAGCCACAGCTCATATGCTAAGAAGGGAAACTCTGTCCCTATAGTCTGAAAATATTAAAAGCCAAATCCTGTCTTGAAAGGACCCTCACTGTATTTTTCCCCTTAATGAGGGAGCTGGGCAAAATACTGTAAAAGGGAAATCACATGGACTTCAAATAAATTAAGGATGAGATCTGGTATTTTTAATGACTTCCATACCAGAAAAGGCCTCTCCTTTCTGAGCAGGTTCCAGAGTTCATTTATGCTGAACAATGCCACTGCTTTTCTTCTGCTCATGTGGAGTACAGTTTTCAACAGAAGCACAAATGATGAAGCCTGGCACTAAAGTAGGTTGTAAAAATACCTAACCTTAAGAATTTGCCTCATTCTGTCATATGCTGCTTAAGAAAGCACTGCCTGAACCTCTCCAAACACATGAACCGAAATACTGGTTTCATCAACACATTTTCATTTGGAACTATCCACAACACTAATTCAAAGCCTCTCCATGGTTTGTGGTAATAATTTACTGAACAACTGAAGGTTTAAAGCCTACAGACTCACATTTGCCAATTTTGCAGTTGATAGAAATGGTTAATCTTTAGCACAATCTCAGCAATTTAATGAGGTTAAATATTATAAATGCAGAAACAGTTTTTTCTTAACCTATGACAACCGAATCTTTTAGAACTGCCCACAAAGATTAACAAGTTCAATTTGTTGAAATATATTTTTAAGGCCAATTTATCCAACTTGTTAATTTTGTCTGGTTTATAGCTACATCTGGTGGAAGAAGATGGGAGCAGTAAGGAGCTTATATAAATGCATATTGGAAAAAAAAAAAAGCCATCTAGGATTAATTCTAAATCATTTAAACTGTTTTAACAGCTCCAGTTTGCAAATCTGGTTATTTTTCCTCAGGATCCCTACCTTTTTACCTCCTGAAGGAGAATAAAATCTGATTGTTTATTCCCCCCCCAGAATCCCAACCTTTCTACCTCCTGAAGCAGAATATGCTCCTTTAGCATAGCCACAGCAACAAAAAGAAAAAAAGTCTTCTGGGATATGTAGACATGTATGGGCAGGTAGCTTAATCTTAATTAAAAATAAATAATCAATGCACAAATCTAGCTTGAGAAGGAAAAAACATCTAAAAATTATGCTTGATAAACTGGTTGTCAAAATGCATTGAAACTGTACATCTGTAGTTAAAAAATAGAATACATGTTAAAACAACTGATGTGTTTCAGTGATCATAGCTATATGATGTCAGGTACTGAATTAAAAAACAGGGCCTCTTGTATTAGTTGCATATAGCACATAGAGACAGTAGGAGATAAATTTCTGCCTCAAACACTTCAAGTCTGCAACTTCCAAATCCTGAACCGTAGCCACTATGCAAACCTGATATTTAGTTAGAAACAAGGGATCAGATATTTGCAGTAAGGCAAAAAAATAGTAAGTAGTAAAGTTTCTCTTTAAATACCAGGGTGACATTCAAGTCTCCTGACCTTTGTGGTGCTACCATTCCAGTAATAATTTACAAGATGAAAAATAGATCAGGTACTATTCCACCATAAAATGCTCTTGGGGCAAAAAAATAAAGTTCTCAATTAGAATGGAATAGAATTAACCAGGTTGGAAGAGACCTTGAGATCATCGTGTCCACCCTATCATCCAACACTAGCTAATCAACTTCAATCAAATTTAGTGATAAAGCATACAAAAATCAAGGCTGGCTTTTGCTCCCTTTCTTTTCACACCATTTCCTTCTTCATCTTGCTTTTTAGCTTTCTTACTGTATTCTGTGGGAGATCTCACCCAAAGTTGTAGCTACAACTTTAATGATGATTCAGACTGGCCACACCTGTCTCAGACTTCCTCCTTCTTTGCTTCTAGTCTCCTCCTTTCTCTCTTCTCCTCCTTTCCTCCCTCCCTGCCCCGTCTTTCCTCAGAAAGCACAGCTTTTTCCAGGAATGACAATACCATCAGCTTTAGTCATCTAAGGTAACCTCTGTGACACTTCTTTGATTCAGTATCAAGATTACATTCAAATCTCACCAAGAGATGAGACGAAAATTCACTGTTGTACAAATGGCCAAATCTCACACCCCATTTCATCACCTTCTCTTGACTGATCACCCAGACTCTCAAACTCACTTCTTCCTACTCCAATTTCTTTTCTGATTTCCCACTGGGTCCAAACTAAGCCCTGAGATTTGCAGGTTTTGTTCTATTTGCATGCCTGCCTCTCACTGCTTCTCAAAGTCCCCTCTTGCCCAGTACCTCAGCCCAACTCTGATGAGCTTGAGCATATTTGATGGTGATAGGGCTTTAGCTGCTAGATCCAGGAAAATTGTTGTTTGAAAACAACTGAACAAAGCTTAAAGCAGGTTTTTTATCATTCCAAAGGCTCAAATATCAGTGAAATTTGAGCAGATAGTCACAAAATTGTCCAAATGTATATCCTGGGCACAAAAACTACTTTTCTGAAACTTCAAGCCCTTATTCTTCAGCATAAGTCATGAGCTGAGGAAGCACAGATATGCTCTCAGGGAAAAATCTCTCCACCTTCTCTTACACATGTGCCAATTAGACTGCTACAACTGTATCCAGGCCAAAATTTTCCACATTTCCTCAGCTAAATATTCAACATTAGGTTTCAGTGTAAGTTTATTAGTACATACTCACAGAAATGCCCTGCTGCTTCTCTCTGTACTTGGAGGCAAATTTGCTTTTAGTTTTTTCAGTGTTTGGAATACCTTTAAAACATTAATAAAACTTCCTGTACATTTGAGCCTCATTCCCAAGTTCAGCAAATACAAAACTTTAACATTGGAAATCATGCATTCCAAAATAAAATCATGATAGCTAAAAAACTTGATGATGTGATGCAAAGTTTCCATAAGGAGACAATAAAGTCTTTCCACCTGTATGAGTGAGGAAATATTTGTTTCTCAAGGGAGTATGCAAAGGTAAGATTTATTCAGTTAACCGTGTGAATTTACCTAGAACTCCTGGCAGCTCCTGTACAATATGATAGATGAGGAGATCCAGGCATTTTGACAGGTATTCACTGCTGCCTTGCTGCTCTCTTCCTGATGTGGTTTTTCTGCTGTCTCTTTCAATATACATCACAAGCCTACATTTAAAGAAGCACAAAACATAACCTCTCATAAGAGGAAAAAATAAAAGGGACACCAAAAAGCCTACTGAAACAGACCTTCCCAGTACCTGCAGTTACAATCAAGATGATACAGAAGTACAGAATGGTCTGTGTTGGAAGGGACCTCCAAAGGTCATCCAGTCCAACCCCCTCTGCAGTCAGCAGGGACATCCTCAGCTAGCTGAGGTTGCCTAGCGCTCTGCTGAGCCTCACCTTGAATATCTCCAGAGACACATGAGTTTTGGTTCAAGTGTTGTGTTGAAATCTTGGACTTCCCCTTTTAAGTAAGTGGATTAAAATAACACAAATGACTGAGTCAAGGAACAAAAGGATGAGCCACTCTAAGTGCCACTCTACTGGTTTCAACAGATATATCATGCTAACGTAAGGAGTGAATTCCTCTGCAGTCCTGAACAGAGGCTAACTTTTAAATCCACTTTATTTTGAAATATTTGATAAGCAAAAGACTAAAGACATGAATTTTCAACATGTAAGAATTCCAACAGTAAAAATCATTGAAGTGATCAATCCTTCAGTCAAGGAAAATCATACTCCAGAAATCGGACCCAAGTCTATCAAAACGCTAGCACTAGTTAGCATGGCTGTGCTGAAAGAGATAAAGGTCCAAAGCAGCCTTTCCTCTAGAAACCTGGGGTTCACGTTTTCTAAAGACAAACCCAGTGCTTTCATTCCAACTGGTCAGTGCAGTGCAGCTCTGCAGAATGACATTTCTCACAGTGAACTTTGCTAACTGACTTACTGGGCGCCTGCTAACTGACAAGAGCTTGCTGTAATACACGTGTAACAGAACGCCACAGGCAACATTTTAAAATGCTCATTTGAACAGACAGAAGGGTCAGACTTCCTGTTAGGAGTATAATATTGACATCTTTGTTTTGCATTCAATTCCCTAGGGATCCTGTGCAAAGGACCATCAGACAACTAGTGAGTGAAATCCATGCTCTGGACATCAAGAATGTGCTTCAGTATTATGCTTTTTTAATATATATGTGTATATATATCTCCTCCTTATAATCACTGCTCTGTTAGAGAAGTATGAAAATAAACTGCCCCAAGTGTACATAACAGAACTGCAGGACACACAAACAAAATACAAAATTGTATCCTAGGAAGTGTTTCTTTGCACCAAATGCATACTTGCTACTCGACAAGACAAAGGCTGCCCAAGAACACATTCTGCAGAGCTAGGTCTCTAAACAATGCACGACTGTCATGGAATACTACATCCCACCTTATCCTTCCTCAACTGTGCTACAGAGATTGAAATAGATAATTATCCTCCATTATCACCTTACCTTGCTTGACAACCGAGTAGCAACATCTCTCTATTATGAATTAGAACTTGCAGCAGAAACAGGAAAGCTTTTGCTCGAGTAACAGTTGAAGGACTCTCAAGTAAACGAGTTACAGTAGTCACAACATTCTTGGTGGAAAAAAGCACAAACAATGTTATTGTATGGAAAAAGTTTCCTTGTACTTTATTTTAACACTATATACAAAATCTGCTAGTTTTCATGAGTATTAGTAAGGTACTTTTCATGTCAACCATACCAAAAAACCAACTAAAATAAAGCTTAAAAATCAGAATTAAAACCTGAGCCAGAATTTAAAGAGTGTCAGCTGGCTCTATCCAAAAGTTAGGCTGAGCACAAATGGCCTCATGAACAAATTTCCTTCAGATTGGATTGTCCAGGAAGTGACACCACAGAATAAAGAGATGGTCTGTACCTGCCTGCATGTGTACAGAGTTTAAAATCCTGCTCTGTAATGCACATTTAATGCACCAAGTATGCCCCAAATTCTCTTTTGCAGACAGACTAACAAAGGAAACTTCATCATCACAAAATTGAACACTGGAAGCTGGGAAGGGGCTTTCTACAAGGGCTTGTAGTGATAGGACAAGAGAGAAGAGATTGAAGCTTGAGGAGGGCAGATTTAGACTTCAGATTAGGAAGGAGTTCTTTTACTGAGGGTGGTGAGACTGGAACAGGTTGCCCAGGGACAGTGTGGATGCATCCCCCGGAGATGTTCAAGGCCAAGTTGGATGAGGCCTTAAACAACTTGATCTAGTGAAAGGTGTCCCTGCCCACAGTAGGCATTTGGAATGAGACAGTCTTTAAGGTCCCTTCCAAACCAACCCATTCTATTAATAAACTGCAGGATCAGAAAGGGACTGCTTTTAGCAGTATCAGTCCTAGATCAACAAGAGATATTTCAGAGAACACAGCAGGCTGTAGCCATACATTTGGTACACTTTGTACATTCAAGTCAGTATTGTTTGAATGCCCTTCTCCGACTGTCCCACCACCTCACAGCTATGTGCATGATTAGAAAGTGACATTACAGGACACGTGGCCACCTGTAAGTGTGGTCACAGTGGAATTTGTTGAAAGCTTCAAGGCCAGCTGGCATATTTACAGAAACACATTGGCAGTTCTGTCAGGGCACAGAAATTACTTTTAGGGAGAGAACAACTCACTTCCAGCAGCAGGAAGAGACGGGTAGAAAGCTGAAGATTATCTTTTCATTTAAACACCACTGTTAAAACTATGCATAGGGAAACCAAATACAGCTCTCTCAACTAAAGCCTAATTGACTGCTAGATTGAAGATGACTGTCAGGTTACAGCACACATGACAACAGAGGATCTAATGAAAACATAAGGTAGAGCTTCTATTTTCTTGGTCATTTTTATCCTTTCCTCCAAGCAGAGAGGGGATTACTTTTGTTTATGATTTGTGCAGACTTACTGCCAAAAAAACCCCACTATAAAAAATATCTTTCTAAACACAGAATAATTTGCTGATCAAAACAGAAAAGCTTTTTGCAAGAGATGGCTAAAATTACATTAGCCAGAAATCAGAAGCAGTAGTTTTATTTAGTGACACTACAATTCCACATTATTAAAATGCTAACATCTGCAAGATGCTTCACTTACAAACTGGCCTAAGGTGCTTTAAGGAGACCATATAGCATAGCTTTAGATTCAGTACAGACACTCATTATTTTCTCTTTTAAATGTCTAAGAGAGATATGTCACAGAGCTGTCCTCATGCATTCCTTATTGTTTTTCCTCAGGGCCATTATCAGTTATGGTCAGGTTAGAGTTTTCTGAATTGATTGAACTGTAGCTGCAGCAGCAATTTATATATCCATTAGTAACAGCTCCTCAAGATCTTTCAGAAAGAAAGCAAACCCATACACCTCATTACTTGGATTTTAAGCAAATAAATTTATTTCCTGCTGTTCAGATGCAAGTCTGAGTTAAGCATTTGGAAAACACAAACCCAGTACCAGGCCCAGCTCCAACTTTTCATTAGTAAAATTCGATCCCAGTGAATTAACATTAATATGAAATCAAACCTTTTCTTGAACCAGCCTCTGCAGGTGAATCCCACATGACAACATTGCTGAAAACATGGTGAGCATGTGCTGCTGGACTTTGCATATTCCATTCACTAAGGAATTGAGGATGGCTGTTAATCCCACTTTTTCAATGACACTCTGGAAAGCATTAGGTGAGCAACGAGTAATTCTGCATAAAGCCTACAGAAATGACAAACACACACAAACCCATTATTGGATGGGATCACAGAATCACAGGATTATTGAGGCTGGAAAAGACCTCCAAGATCATCAAGTCCAGCCTATGACCTGACCACCACTACATCAGCTAAACCATGCCACTAAGTGCCATATCCAATCTTTTCTTAAGTGATGGCTTCATATATATACACATACAATCCAGCAATGGATTATTATATTAAGAAAAAAATATGGAAAATAAAAAACAACCCCACAGGTGGTGGCTTTTCCAATAGTTTAGGACTAGAGAGAATTCATACAGTTTTCATTATAAGACAAACTACAGGAAAAGGCTTTTTATTTCTGGAGACCTGGAATCCCTCAAAATATATTGCTACACACTACATGCAGCTGAAACCGAAATATTTGGAACAGCAATGCCAAACAGAGTCCCATCACTATTTTCTCCTAGAGAACCCTGCTGATGGAGCAGCATAGTCCATGCTTGAGTTCTTTATCAGTACAGAATGTAGGGAGCATCAGGTAACACTGGCCTAGAAAGCAGCATAGGCAGCAGAAAACACAGATGACCCACACCACAAGTTCTGGTAGCTCTTACAGATGGGTATCTTCCTTCTCTCTGTTCATGGACCATGATAGATAATACTTCACTATCTACAGTGTATCTTTATATCTAAATACCTGTCTAGAAACAGTGTTTAGCATAGTAAAGGTGCAAACTATTCTCCAAATACTTGGTTTACAAACAAGGGTGACCGTAGCCACAGACCATTTGACAACCTCCACACGAATCTAGTAAGAAAAACATAGCTGCCTTCTAGGATTGCACTGCCACTTCAGAAGTAGTCCAGGAAAGCTCCAGCCCATCAACAGCCAAGGGGAGAAGCTTTAAACCCCCATGAGCTTGTATGTCACAGAGCTTTCTGCTGTAAGAGTGAAACCAGCACTTCAGCAGACAAGAGTTTAGTACAGGATAGAAGACAAAGTAACCTGAGTCCCTCCAGCAGACCCAGTATCTGCAAAGAACACAGAGATCAGTCAAAAGGTGATGGAGCATCAAATAGGAACAATGAGGAGCAGAAGCTAAGAGTAGAGCTTACACCATCATCTCTCAGCAGCAGTCCTGGAAGAGGAAGTGATGGTAGTGAGAAAAACACAGGCTCTCCTGGAATCAGCTTTTCTGTCCTTGCTCTCTGCACAGACTTCACCTGCATCTATTCTCTCAGCAGCTCCCTCCCCTAGCATCATGATGTTTATCAGTCCCACCCAGCCTGAGTTATTCTGTGATCATCTACGCCCTATCTGTTGCCTTTTGGCCGTATAGGCCATAAGGTGGCTGAACACCATCGATCCTTCCAGGCTGCACTCCATTCTCCAGTCTGAGAAGTAATGCATTTCTGTGTCTGCAGTGCCCAAGTCTCTGAAAAAACTATTCAGCACCAATCATCTAAGAAAAAAAAAACCAACCAAACAACCAACCACCAGACCCTCAAAAGACTGTGTTGAGCTTTGCCAAGTTAGTTTCCACTTAAGTGGCTTATGTTTTGTAATCCTCCTCTGGCAGAAGCAGCTACCTCTCAGAAATTAAGAAAATAAAAACCTTTCAGTATAGTTGTAAGAAAATATTCTCCCCACTGTTAATCTTGTCAGAATGTTCCTGACTTCTTATAGAATTATTTCTTCTCTGAGTCCAGCAAAACCTTAAAAAGATATAACCTCCCTAGAGGCAAAACCTGTGATATTTACCTGAGGCATGCTGGACTCCAAAGTGAGCAAAACCACTGAGACACAGTCCCCATTTGTCACCTCTGACAGGCAAAGTGTCATTTCTTGACTCCAGAGACTGAATCATAGAATCATCTTCTTGATATATTTTTATTATTTATTAAATGATCAAGTCAAATCCCACAGTGCCTTACTGCTGATCTACTTTGCAGGCAGCCTGCTAGTTCCAGATAATAAAGACATGACACGTGGATTTCTTCACGGGAAAGTATTTTTACATGTGAATATAGATGTCAGGCAAGGGTCAGTTCTTCAGGGTGCATTCAAACAAGGCAGGAATGATTGCATAATAAAATACAGCAGGACAGTGATCAGCTCCATTGATGTGGTCATGTAGACTAAAAATGCCTACAGATCTCTACCTACAATTTAATGAGGGTAGGGATTGGGCAGTACAATGCAGCTGGAGAATACAGGAGTAATTTACTTCAAAAATTAGCACAGTACTGAAATTTCTAGAAACTTCAGCTGGTAGGAGTGCTAAATTTCAATATTAATTGGCTGGTTTTCCCTGAAGTTAAGCTTATATACCCAAATAACTCAGCAGCATGAATACACAGCCAGGATTTAGATCAGGCATGGAGTAATGAATCAACACATGAGGTTCACTCTTGTTAGTATTTCAACTTCAAAGCAGAGGAAGGCTTACAGTACTACCTTGGTGGATCCTCCTTTGGAAGCTTCTTTCTCACAATTCACTTCAGATGTAGCATAAAATAAATTAAAACTTCATCAATAAAAGGACATGATCCCCAAAAGAGTGGAAAGAAATTATCTGTCTGAAAGAAGATGGAATCAGCCACGTGGCTAGCAATTGTTACCATGAAGGCCAAAAAAATCAGGAAACTAAGATGCTGTACCAAGAATGTGAGAGAGTGAGTGTCACTTACTCTTGCAGTTCCCCTCATTGCTGCTTTCACTCAAAGCTCTCCTATATGATAATCTGGAGCAAGTCTTCCAGCATGACTGAAACTCAGTAACTACCCAAGGTAAAAACGTGATCTCCAGCAAGCCTACTGCCTGCACAGGAGCAGTTGTTTTCTTGCTTGTGCTTCCATAGGTGCATCTATACTGCAGATTTGCACAAGACGAAGGTATTTTTGCCACAACAGATGTCAGTGGGCACACACAACTGGGTCATCTCTTTAAAATACTGCCCTCAACACTAAAGTATGCAGTGCTAAGGAACTTCAACAGAAACAATGGAATAGAATAAAGCACCCTGCCCAAACCACTCCTGTTTCAATTCAGAATGCATCTTAAAAAAGATTAGTGCCAGAACATTTCTGTCACAAAAGGAAATTCCTTACCGAAACAGCAGTTATCTTCAAGGAATCCACTGTAGAATGTGTGAACAGGTACCACAAGACAGGTCCAACATCTCCTGTAATAAATCCCTGTGCATGGCAGGAGTGCGTCATGCAAACATTTTCCACAATCTTTGCTGCCAAATGGTTCACCACCCGGTCTTCCTAGAGGAGGGGGAGGAAAGGAAACCTCAAATGCTGAAGAGGGCATCCTGTCATGTTATGAGGACATAAGGTATGTGATCAGAAATGGATCTTCAAGAGACAAGCAAACCAGCTCCATGTAACATTTAACCTCTGTCCTTATATACTGCACAACTCTAACCCTGTGACTGTATCAAAAAGCAGCAACACAATTGCTTTCACTGACTTTAGAGCTCAGTTTTATAAAATGCACTTAACTCAGTTGCTCATTTAGTCATGTTGAACATGCACCTCTTTCCAGTTAAAGTTCATGGGTGCTTAGTGAAAAGGAGCTTGAGTGAGAAAGCAAATACTGAAAAGGGTAAACTAGATGAAAAGTGAAAAGAAGAACTTTAAATTTATCAAGTCTTTCTATTCCAATTGTGAAGAAAAAGAAAAGGTAGATCAAAGTTAGATTCTACTGATAGTCTTCTGAAAACACCGAATCACAGAATGGTTGGAAAGGACCTCGAAAGATCACTCAGTCCAACCCCCCTCTGCAGTCAGAAGGGACATCCTCCACTAGATCAGGCTGCCCAGACCCTTGTCCAGCCTGACCTTGAATACCTCCAGGGATGGGGCCTCAACTACCTCCCTGTGCAACCACCTGTTGCAGTGTTCCACCACCCTCATGATGCAGAACTTGTCCTTCATATCCAATCTAAATCTGCTCTGCTCTCATTTCAAACCATTGCCGCTCAACCCGTCACTGCAGGCTTTTGCAAACAGTCTCTATGCAGTCAGTTTGTAGCCCCCTTCAGGTACTGGAAAGCTGCTTTCAGGTTTCCTCTCTCTCGCTTTCCTCCCATCCAGCAATCTCCAACATGTTTTCTGCCTTGAGCTTTGCCTTGGGCAAAATAAACTCAAGTGGTCTCCCACAAACAGTAAATGTAAACCCCTCCCTCAATCTTTTTGCATTTTAAATTGGAACTCTATGCCTGTTTTCCTTCATTTCTCCTAGTATAGCTAAGTCATCCCCAAGAAAAATAAAGAATACAGTATAGCATGTGTATGAGAATAAAGCTAAATACCACATTTTAACATCAAAGGAATGCTAATAATGCAGTAGGATAAAAATGCAGTTCTCAAAAGCTGCATAGCAGCCACTGCAAAAGGGAAAGCAAAACCTGCACAAATGAATCAAACTGCAAGACGACAGTACAAATGGTCAGAACATGTCTCAAAAGACAACCAGAGAATTAATAAAGTCCACCTTTATTAACAGTAATCAGTATCCCATATCCAGAAAACTATTTCCTTTCTATTATCCCCTTTCCAAAGCAGCAATGCAAGTGTTGAACATACAGAGACCAACGCCGGGTTGTTGCATTGATCTCCTGCTTGGGTCATGGTCTTATCATGATTATTTAAATTCAAGAGCAATACTTAGCTGACAGGAAACCGCAGTGCTGCAGGCTACAATTCTTACACAATGCCTAAAGGGGTATTATGGTGGAGAAATTCTACTGAGGACACTGAAAGAACCTTACCCCTTCCCGAAGACTCCTCATTATCACAATGTAAGCAGTTGAGGGAACCACCCAAGAGTCGCTGGGGTGCCCCTGTTTTACCTCCTGAAATGAAGCCAATGGCACAAATGATTAAATAAAAAACCCATAATAATTTCAGTCAGATAAGATGGGCAACAGATTCTTAATAAAGTTCACATGACACATTTCAAATTAACATCTGCTAGATGCAATTCCAGGGCAGTAGTATCATTTAATGTTATTTCATGTGCAGCACAGAAATTAATATGATTAGCTTATTTAGCCCCCAAAAGCCATAATTAAATTTGTCCTAATATTTCTGGGTTTCACTGATTCCTTCTAAATTCATACACACAAAAAAAAATATGTTCTTAACATCATTTTGATGTTAGTAATAAGTTCTTTACCATGAGGGTAGCAGGACACTGGAACAGGTTGCCTGGGGAGGTGGTTGAGGCCCCATCCCTGAAGATATTCAAGCTCAGGCCAGAGAGGACTCTAGGCAACCTGATGTAGAGGAGGATGCCCCTGCTGACTGCAGAGGGGGTTGGACTAGATAATCTTCAGAGGTCCCTTCCAACCTAGGCTATTCTATGATTACTAGATAACTAATTACTAAGAGTAGTAATGTTGCTCTTCAGGTGTGATTTAATTACATGCAACAAAACAAAACTACTTTTGTCTGGCTACTAAAAAAAGTTTACATAAGAACAACAAAAAAACCAAAGTTATACAAAAAAACCCCAGAGTGTTTATTAAAAGAGTTTCTAGTGTAGCCTTCAATCAACCTATTCCAAGATCTTTATGGATATTCCCTTGAAATGACCCTGCTAGAGAGGCTAATTCAGTGCTAGTTGAGTCAGGGGTTTGATTCTGCCATTAGAAGTTAATGAACTCCACACCATAGCAGCCTACTGTAACATTTCAAATTTAAAAGAGCATATCTGACTGCCGTATTGCTTTAACTAAAACCACCTCCATATCTAGGCCAATAACACAGAGGAATTATAACCTACTTTAAAAAAAACCCCACACACCACCAAAAGCAAACCAACAAAACCAGTCACTTTGGTCAAAGAAAGAGAGTGCTAATAGACATGAACTAACTGTTTTTAAGAAAGCATAGGCTGGGCAAGGTGAGGAGTAATGATGCAGAAACAAATTATACTTGTTAAGTTTCTTGATTTCTGAACAACCTGTGCCAATTCACCACATCTAATGTGAGAATGTCAAACATTTAACTGAAGCAGGGCACATCAGCAAGGAAGACTACTACTGAATTACCAAGTGACAAATTTTCCCTCTGTTGAAAATTAATCTAAACTTTATTTTCATCATCTGTCAATAGCTAAAAGGAGTTTATTAAATCTCAAAAAAATGCTAAGCTTTGTTTTGGGTAACCTTGTCTTAGAAGGTTATAGAACAGTTTTCCTTGTAAGTAATTTAGAGACAGCAACATTAAAGGCAGCTTGACAGCTGACAGAGATATCAGAACTACCACATTCCACCTCCATCATATCAGAGTAACAACTTGCTGACATTTGACAAGTTTGCCTTCCAAGGCTTAGTGTGCAAGTGTCAAAGATGGATGGTAGGTTACTAACAGTCAAAAGTAGAATCTTCCCAACCTGGAAAAGACAGGGCAAGACTGGGAGTCAAGAAAGTTGAAAGGACAGCCTGTGCTGGAACTGATATGGAGTGGTTTCTCATTCTATTAATCACATTTAATCAGGAATTCTGGAAAGTTTTTCTTCACATATCAAATGCACTATAAAATAGAAAAGCCTTAAGAAATGGTGCAGTCCTGAAGGGTGAGTTGATTTCAAGAATTGAAGAACTCAATGACTTTCTGGAAGATTCAGCCTCTATTTAGAAATTTAAACAGATTAAAAGTATATGAAACTTAGCACCCTTCTTAATTCCCTAATCACACCTACATAATTTGACTGTTAATAATGTCAAAATAATCACCAAACACTGTGGAATCTTTTTATTTTTTGCTCACAGCCCATTTTGATTAAACTTGTGGTTGAACCTAGAAACACTTAGTGAAAACCCTAGAGGGGTCAGCCCTGGCATCCAAAGCTTAGTTTAAATGATAAATATTAAGCAGGCTGAACAGCAAAATAAAACATGGAACAAAAAAGGTAAACCAAACCCCATTTTTGTACAGTTCTTGATGAATTAGATGCAGCTATGACTTTTATTTTTTAAATTGAAGCATAAAGCTTTGCTGTTTAAAGATATAAACTGGGAACAAACTTTGTTTCATCTTACACTACCACTGACTTGGTACAGGATCTTGGCAAGGTCGCTTAGTACTACGGTTCTGCAGTTTAATGAGCAACAAAACACCTACAACACGACAACATCCTAAGAAATGAACAACTAGAATAGATGTGGTCGTTTGAGGCTGTGCCTTTAAGAACAAACACTGCTGGAACACACTGGCCAATGTTTTTGGTACTAGAACCAAAACATTCTGATATTCTAAACGAATTTCATTGGTTGATAAACAAAAATTCAGCTTTAGATTGTGAAGCGGTTGGAAAATTTTTTCCTCAGTTCAGTTCGGTTTGGGAGTTGGGGGAGTTTGGTGTTTCAGCCTGTTCTCCCTGCCTGCTTCTTCTGCGAACTGCTGGACTTGGCCTTCAGATAAGCAAACACTAATCCTGCATGGGCTTTTGAAGCTTGCTAACAACTCTTTTCCTTAGTAACTTGCCTTTCTCTCTCTCTAACCCCTTTTTGGGGAAAAAGGGAGGTAAGGGGGGGAGAGAGGGGGTTCCAAAGAGGGGATCCCTCCCTGAGGGAGGGATTTTTGTTGTGTTATTTGTCTTTGCTGTGTATTTCTGTGTATATATTGTAAATACCTGTATATATTGTGTTATATATATATAACCTGCTTTCCATATATGCTTGTAAATATATAGCTTTTGCTCTTCGACTGAGTTAGCTGTGGTTTCTTACTCTGTGGAGGAGGGAGAGCTAAGCCCTCTCTCAACCTACCACAATAGAATAGAATAGAATAAACCAGGTTGGAAGAGACCTTCAAGATCATCGCGTCCAACCCATCAACCAATCCAACACCGCCCAAACAACTAACCCACAGCACCAAGTACCCCGTCAAGTCTTCTCCTAAAAACCTCCAGTGATGGCGACTCCACCACCTCCCCAGGCAGCCCATTCCAATGTGCAATCACTCTTTCTGTATAGAACTTTTTTCTAACATCCAGCCTGAATCTCCCCTGGCGCAGCCTGAGACTGTGTCCTCTTGTTCTGGTACTGCTTGCCTGGGAGAAGAGACCAACATCCGTCTGTCTACAACCTCCCTTCAGGTAGTTGTAGAGAGTAATAAGGTCACCCCTGAGTCTCCTCTTCTCCAGGCTAAGCAACCCCAGCTCCCTCAGCCTCTCCTCGTAGGGCTTATGTTCCAAACCCCTCACCAACTTTGTTGCTCTTCTCTGGACTCGTTCCAGCAAGTCAACATCCTTCCTAAACTGAGGGGCCCAGAACTGGACACAGTACTCGAGGTGCGGCCTAACCAGTGCAGTGTACAGGGGCAGAATGACCTCCCTGCTCCTGCTGGCCACACTGTTCCTGATGCAGGCAAGAAACTGTTGGAGATACAGGAATTTGCCTGGGTTTGTCTACTGATACATTTCTAAGGATCACTTGACAGTCTCACCTCCTTGGCTATGAGGTAAAGAAGCTCCCCAAGAGCTGGCAGAAGGCATTGTTTCAATTTGCGGTTTCTGAAGTTCTCTCTGATGATTTCAGTTAAAAGTTGAATTGCCTAAAAGAAAGAACAAACCTCACAGAGCAACACATATAGACTTTCGTCAAGCAAAACATCAAGCTCATTGTAACAATCTTTATCTAAAATGTCATCTTGTAGCACTTAGGCTAGAGAGCCATTTGTAAAGGATTTAACAAGCATGGAAAGACAAAAAAAAACCTAACAAATTACAAAGCAAATACACAATGGAGATAAAAATGCAGTAAGGAAATAGTCGGGTGATAAATTGTCAGCTATCTATTCTTCCTTTTCCCTCAGAACAGTAAGAGTAGATATGTCAAGAAAGACCAAAATAAACTCCATTTGCTGTTCCTGTGTTTGGGTCAGAAGATCTAGAAGTTCTCTGCACCACCAGGTTACAGTAAGGACAAGCAACAGGGAAAAAAAAAACCAAACCCCAGGGGAGCCCTTTACAGAGAAAAAGAAGCCCAGGGAAACTTTGATTTTGAACATAAATTCCATTGTGTACAACACAATTACTCCATATGCCCAAACATAGTCTGGCTGTGGATCACTGAAAAGCAGAATTGCCATTAAGCATACACTCCAATAAAAACACAGCACATGAGGAACTCCTTGATGGAATACTTACATACAAAGCCACCCATTAAAGAAAAAAGTATGACAACTGAAGTTTTTATCCATGAAGAACACACAGAGTACAACACTGTGACTTAGAAAGTTTTTTAACTTAGAGGTACACTAGAGAGGGGACAAAACTGCTGCTGTTTTCTGGAAGATGACTATTAGAAGTGTACATCATCTGGAAATAATAGAAGATAAAATCCATTAGCATCCCTGATTTGCAGTTCGCATCCTGCATCTGGGTCAGGCCAGTCTCAGGCACAAATCCAGGCTGGTTGCAGAGTGGGTTGAGAGCAGCTCTGAACAAACAGCCTTGGGTACCCTGATTGATGAGAAGCTCCCCACTAGCCAGCAGTGCCCTCATGCAGCCCAGAAGGCAGCTGTGTGCTGGGCCGCATCCAGAGGAGTTTGGCCAGCAGGGCAAGAGAGGGGATTCTGCCCCTTGACTCTGCTCTGCTGAGACCCCACCCCAATACTGACCCCAGTTCTGGTATCCCCAACATGAGGAGAACAAAGAGCTGGTAGAATGAGCCCAGAGGAGTGCCACAAAGATGAGCCAAGGGCTGGAGCACCTCTGCTATGAGGATAGGCTAAGGGAGCTGGGGTGCTTCAGGCTGGAGAAAGAAGGCTCCAGGGGGACCTTAGTGCTGCCTTCCAATACCCAAAGGGATCCTGCAGGAAGTCTGCAAAGGGACTTCTC
The DNA here is from genome assembly GCF_014839835.1 of Dryobates pubescens. Taxonomy (NCBI): domain Eukaryota; kingdom Metazoa; phylum Chordata; class Aves; order Piciformes; family Picidae; genus Dryobates; species Dryobates pubescens. Next base: position 20,105,561 of record NC_071615.1, on the reverse strand, counting down.
ATGAGGGTGTCTAGAGACAGGACAAGCTGGAAGGGTTGGAAGCTGAGACAGAGCAGGGTTACACTGAAGCTTAGGAAGAAGTTCTTCAGTAAGAGGGTGGTGAGACTCTGGAACGGACTGCCCAGGGAGGTTGTGGCTGCCTTCTCCCTAGGGGTGTTGAAGGCCAGGTCAGATGAGGCTTTGAGCAACCTGGGCTAGTGGAAAGTGTCTCTGCCCATGGCAGAAGAGTTGGAGCAGATGATCTGTAAGGTCCCTTCCAATCCAAAGTATTCTACCTATCTATGAGTATCTTCAGCTGTTAATCAGGAGCTTCACACAGCCCAGCATTCAGGAGAAAGTTTCCCTCTCATTGTCAATAAATGTATCAGTAGGTTTTGAAGCTTCTAATGTATCAGCTTGAGAACATTGCAGTCAAGCTGGTTCAAGTACTGTTCTGCTCCAAATGATGAACACATAATGATAGCATTTTCTCCTTCATTAGATTTGCTTTCTCTAGCTGTACAGAATGACTCCTGCTTTTGTGATGAAATACATTCTCAGAACTACTGTCATAGTGGAATCAATACCACTAAAAATACCTCAGTGCCACAGCATTAGCAGACATTATCCACATTTACTTAACACCTCTCAACTTCTCTTTAGACTGAGTGAGAGCAGGCCATGAAATAGTATCTAGACTACATAAAATTGATGAGCCATGTGGTAACAGGAGCTGCAGGCCACAGTCTCAGCAGACTAACTGGGGACAATAAATCATTGTGACACCCAAGTTAGGATTCCTTGCTTGTTTGCAGGAGGACTTGATGAAGAAAACATAAATCAGATTGGCCATCTGCTACTGAGAACCAATGCAGGCTGTTCAAAATTATCAAGTTTAGTGATTTATCTGAAGGAGCAGAAAACCTTGACTTAATATTAGCAATCTTGGGTTGTGCCTGTAATATTTCTTTTTCCAAAGCATGATTAATAAACTGGTGAATTTTGATGGCATACTATCTGAATATATTTATGTATCCAGTCCTACAATTCTCTGAATCCTGTGTTCTATTAACTAAATAATTACCCTTTATTTAGGACAAGTGAGTAAAGGAATGTTTTGCTAAGTTCTAGTCAGCTGCTTTGCTATTCAGTTAGTTCTTCAAAACTATTCATTGACATCAAACACCCTGGGGAGATTATCCATCTTCTGGGGATGGGGGGTTGGTTGTTGATTGAAGTGAAGAACTGAAGATTTAAGAGTAATAAAGCTGAACTCAAAGAATAATCTTTTATATTAGAGAACAGAAGTTACTCTCTATGACAAGTAGAACTAGCTATTACTGTTGCTCTGAAGTGACCAGAGCAGCAAGTCATTCTTATGGCTCTTTCCTCATATTTGAGGGGAAAAAAAAAAGAAGTGGTAAAATCAAGTTCATAAAATTCAATCTAAGATATTATTCTCTTCCCTGTGAGCCACCAATCTGCCAACAAGCTAGTCAACACTGCAATTAACTCCAAGTTTTAGATTAAAACAAGGTGGTTTGTTAAACAAGAGAAGAAAAATCTGACATAAAAAGGCTAAAGTTATGGGGAGTTTCAATTTGGATGAGAACAGAAATCAGGATATTCCACTCCTTTGCCAAAGAGATCACATTCAAAGCTAATACTACAGAGATATTCCAACATGCTGTCATTCTCCATGGGATTCTTAGTTTACTGACTCAGCCAAAGGCTTTGCAAAGAAGCTTGCAGGGTTAAGGCTGTAGCTGGTTCTGAGCCCTTTAAACACTCAGTGGTCACAGACAAAAAGCCTGGCTGAATGTTAGGAAGAAATTCTTCTCAGAAAGAGATTGGCCATTAGAATGGGCTGGGCAGGGAGGTGGTGGAGTCACCATCACTGGAAGTGTTTAAGAAGAGCCTGGCTGAGGCACTTGGTGCCATGGTTTAGTTGATTAGATGGTGTTGGGTGACAAGTTGGACTTGGAGACCCTGAAGGTCTTTTCCAACCTGGTTAATTCTATTCTATTGTAACCCAACCAAAGCAGGCACACTTGCCTGTATCATAGTGTCAGGCTGATACTCCCAATTGGCAAATTGGAAGTAAACAAGAAAATGGACAAGATTATTGCCTCAAAAAGGACAGACAGAGCGATTCAACACATGCAGGAAGCTGTCTCCTACCAGACACTGCTCCCTGACATGGAGGCATTCTGTGAAGCTGCTCTATCATCTTTTACTGTAATAAAAGAGGAGTCTGCAGTTTTAGATGAGAGTGGGTCTGTCCTAGATGGCTTTTTAATAAATCACCTCAATTCAGTACACATGGAAGAAGGCCTCTCTAATGTGGGACTTTTTTTTCCCCTTTCTGGAAGATGAAGAATAAGCAGATTTTTATTTCCCAGCATCCCTGAAAGAGCAAGTGCTTGCTTTCAGAGAATGTAGTTCCTTAAGAAACAGCTTCAAAATTTAAATACAAAGATAAAACTTTGAGGTGGTTTTTTTTCCTAAGATAACTAGGAATAAATAAGAGGAGATTATGTTTCATGTGTGTAAAGGCCAACTCCACAGGAAAACCCAAGTCAGAAAACCCCCTGACCTATTAACTTATGGCAACTGCCAGATAGAAATAACATATTAGATGTCTTCATCTTCAATTACACAAGAGTTCAATTTCCCTCTTATATTCCAAGATCAGTCTCACTTGGTTTCTAAGCAATGCAGGATTCTTTTAAATACATACTTAACTAGAAATAGATCAGCTGCAAGGATAAGTCTTAATTTATTGTGGTTTCTCGCTAATACGACCTACATACTAGAGCACACAGCGGAATAAAGCCAGTCAACAGATCCACAAGGACATCTTTGTGGAGGCTGCGAGGCAGTTTACTTGTATTTCATTTTTGCATTTTAGTGCCCTCCGGTGGTAACACTCGAAATGGAGCACCTCTGCTACGAAGACACGCTAAGAGTCAGGCTGGGCTTCGTTCAGCCTGGAGAAAGGGAAGGCTGCAGGGAGACCTAGGACTAGCCTTCCAGTACCTGAAGGGGCTACAAGAAGACTGCAGAGGGACTGTTGGTAAGGGACAGCATTAACAGGATGAGGGGCAATGGTTTGAAATGAGAGTAGAGGAGATTTAGATGGGGTGCGAGGAACAAGTTCTGCACCATGATGTGTGGCGCAACATTGAAACAGGCTGCCCAGGAAGGTGGTTGAGACCCTATCCCTGGAAATATTCAAGGTGAGGCTCAACAAGGCTTTCAGCAGCCTAATCTAGTGGAGGATGAATGCAGGGAGGTTGAACTGGATGACCTTTGGAGGTCCCTTCCAAACCTTTCTGTCATTCTACAACCAAATAGATCAATACTCCTCTTGTTATACATTATTAACAATGACTTTATTTTCTGAACAGAAGAGAATTTTGAATTTTGTCATTGGTAGGTAGTTCTATGACAGGTTAGCAAAGATTAGAACCAGAACTACAGAGAATGATCTCAGAAGTTTATTTGATTAACTGAATTAATTTAGGTTCCCACACACATGCAAGAAAAATAAAGGAGGCAAAAAGGCAAACCAGTGAAAGTTTCTGATATGAATAATAAAAGCAGTAACAGAAGTCTCCCCACCACCCCCAGGAAAAAGATGAATTAAAAAAAGCTACCTCAGAAACAGGCACACTTGCTCCAAGTTCAGATGTGTGTAATGCCAGCAAACCAATCACTCGAGCAACTGTGGCACGGCTGCAGATCAAACATTCTTTGTAAGTGCAGAAAAAAGTACTTCAAAATATCACCAAAGCAACTACATCTTTGTATTTTACACAGATAGGTAAATGCAGAAAATATCTGAAGTGCTGTTCACAGCTCAGATTTTCTTATTTTGGTTTGCTTTGTATCATCACATTATTTCTGTGTTTCAGCTTGATTTAGCAATAAATTTGTGCATAAAGAGATTTCTTCCTTGTAGCACTAAAGAATGAAAATTATTTAGATTATTAACAGTCACACTAATCAGTCACAGCCATGTTCAGTTTTCTTATAACATAGAATCATAGTGGTTCGTGCTGGAAGGGACCTCAGAGCTCATCTGCTCCAACCTCCCCACCATGAGCAGGGACACTTCTCAACTAAACTCAGCTGCTCAAGGCCTCATCCAACCTGGCTTTGAATACCCCCAGGAAGGAGGCAGCCACAGCCTCCCCAGGCAGCCTATTCCAGAGTCTCACCACCCTACTTCTGAAGAACTTATTTCTAAAATCCTACTCTCCCTCAGCTCCAAACCATTCCCCGTTGTCCTATCACTAGACACCCTTACAAAAAGAAAACCCCTAAAGGTCATTTGAAACTTCAGGCTAGCTGACAAAACAGAAATTAAATCTAGGTCAGCAAATCAGTTTTAAATGTTTCATTAGAAGGAAAACTGGAGTCATAGGATCATAAAATCATTACCCAAAAAAATACTGAATAAAAAAAACCAACCAGCAGAGGGCACCATCACACTGAAATATTTCTCTCGGGCATTTACAAGTTTATTAAAAGGCTACCATAATACTTATTTCACTACTGCTGTACTAAAGGTTGGTTTATTCAGTGACTTTAAGTAACACTGTTTGATACCCTAAGTTATGTAACTTCTGGATAAGACTTTAGAGATTTCCTATAATGTTTCATAAAATCCAGTGATAATTCTGTATTTGAATGAATTCATTTAAAGTAATTGGTACTCACTTATCCCAACTGGTCGCCACACGCAGCTGCTGTACCAATACAGGAAACTAGTTTAAAGGAGATAAATAAGCATTAGGCCATATCAGACTCTGAAATTCACTAATAATAAACAAACAAGCAATCATCAAAACATCAGTGATTTCACAAAAATACTTGGATAACATCTGCAAAACATTATCATAGACAAATGTACAGTCCGAACCTCAATAGTAAAACCTGAGAATATAGACAATTTCTTTCTATATTCTTGCCTTAAGCTGCTAAACATCAGTGTGTTAAAAAACCAAAACACCACACTCAATGAGCATCTAATAAAAATAAAACATTGGCAGGGTGACAGAGACCTGGAGCAGGCTGCCCAAAGAGACTGTGGAGTCTCCGTCTCTGAAGGCTTTCAAAACCCTCCTGGATGAATTCTTATGTGGCCTGCCCTAGGTGACCCTGCTCAGGCAAGGGGATTGGATTTAATCTCTAGTGGTCCCTTCCACCCCCTAACATTCTGTGATTGTGCAATGGGCAAAAATAGTTGGCAAATACTATAGGTTATAGAACAAGGTAGTTTACTTTTCAGCTTGTGTAATGGAAGGGCACATCTTAGGACAGCCATAATGGCCAAAAGAAGTCTCTCTTCTGCACTCTTCTGAGAGATATGTTAAAAAAACATGGTGTGGTAGCAAAAGGGTCTTGAAGGGTGAAACCACCGTTTCGGATTACACTAACCCAGCCTCTTCAGGGAGCATGCTCATTCCTTGAAGCAGTGCTTCATGAAAGCTCTTCATGTTCTTTGAAGTTTTTCCTCCTATTCTTTACAGGCAAATGGCCAACAACAATTGATTTAATTCAAACAACTTTTTTTGAGTCTGCTCTGTCACCTACTGGTTTATGAAGACTAGCATTTCAACCGGGGTTATTTTACACTCTTCTTCAAGGTTAGTTTTTACCCCAACAAATCTGGATATAAATTTCTCTGATAATGGATAGAATTAATTAGTTCCCCTCAGCCCTTTTAAAAAACCTGGCACAGAATTTGGTAAAAATCTTCCCCCCATTATTTTTTACTTAATTTGCCAAATCATTTTTCTCAGCACACCAACTGTTTCTTGAAATAACCAGAAGGAGAGGATTTTTCCTGCAACAAGCAGCATGTGAAGTGTTCTGATTCCTTCAAAGCTTTATTATTTACCAGCTGAGAGCTAATTAGCCGGCTTGCAACTTCCTTGTGGACAGCCACAGTACAGAGATAGTGCAGTAAATTCAGCTTCGAACGCACTGCTCCTGTGCTCTTCTCTGGGGAATTAAGCAGTGAACAGAGTCGTTGCAAGAAGTCATTCCAGTCTGTGTCTTCCATAGATGATAACGTCTCAGCTGACCATAGAAAGCAAACAAGTAGTGAAAGTGAAGGGATCTTTGATGTTGCTTTAATACACTTGAAAGTAACACCAACACAGATAAACAAGCTCTGAAGTTTGAATTTTCATTGGAGTACTTCAAATGCTAACCAAACAGGTTGCAATTCATGTCTGCAGATCACAGAACTTAGAAATAATAGCAAGAAGAGGGGAGAAAAAAAAAAAAAAAAGAAAAAAAAGAAAGAAATGTAGCAATAAAAGCCTCAAAACATTCTGAAAGTGCAACCTGCTTAAGTCCTTCAACCTCATTTCAGTAAACATTTGTTGGCATTGTATTTAGTGAAGAGCACTTGTTGTCCTTAATCATCAGTTACTAATTCTAAATAAGGAAATGAAATTTCATTAGAGTAAAGCTGAAGCAAAAACTAATGGAAGTCAACAAAATCTCCTCAGGATCAATGGTGAAGGGTTGAAACTAGATGATCTTTGAGGCGCCTTCCAAGCCAAACCATTCTATACATCTATCTATCTGAAATCTATGTATTTGCTTACACTGGTACTTAAGCCTTAATAGTCTCAGAACACAGATGACTTCAGAAAGAACACAAAAAAGTCAGATCATCAGGATGATAGCCAAAAATCTATGGTTCAGTTCACTGACCACTGCACATGAATAGAGAGTTTTCCAAGACTGCAAGAGAGCTACAGGAAGGAAAGTGTTACAACTGCAAAAAACCCAACTCTGTCCCATATTGAATAAATACAAACAACAGTTAAACATTTTGAAACAGTCTGATAACAACATGCAAGATGAACTAAAATACCACTGCCTTAGGCAATGATCATTTTTGCTTTAGATGTTGGCTAAATGAAAAATAGTACAACATTCTTGATTGGGAGCCTGGGTGGCATTCTGTCCTTTCCAACTAGAAAATTTCTTCAACAAATTAAGTCTCTGAAAGACATAGAATGGTTTGGGTTAGAAGTGACCTCCAAAGATTACCTACTCCAACCTCCCCTGCAGTCAGCAAAGATATCCTCCACTAGCTCAGGTTGCTCAGAGCCTTGAATATCTCTCCAGGGATGGGACCTCAGCTGCCCCCCAGGCAACCTGTTCCAGTGTTGCACCACCCTCATGGTGCAGAACTTGTTCCTAACATCCAAATCTCCTCTTCTCTCATTTCAAACCATACTTTATAGAAACATACTTCATAGAAAGAAAAAATGAAATTTGTTATCTAGGAAGAGGTGCTATGTGAATTCTAGGACTATCTGGTTGGCATCCCTCTTCAAGGACAGTAAAGTCTAATAATGCTTCCTTAGACTAGCAGAAATACCCCAAGAGAACAAATGTTGCACTGCTGAAAACAGGCAGCTGTTGTCAATAGGGGGGGGGGGGGGGAAATCCCAACATAAAGAAAACAAAACCAAATCCCAAACAACTCAACCTTACCTTTTTGAATTCCTGTAACATTTCATGATTAAAAGTGAGACTGGAAAGCTGCTTAGTGTTACAACCAATCAACACTGATCAATATAACTTGCTGCCAGTTACATTTTCTCTCCCTCTGTTCCAAGTATTACTCTGAGAAACTTTCTGCCTGGCTGTTTTGGGATTGTTTTTCCTGCTTGCTGCCATTGGTGTTTACTGTCAGCACTGTTAAAATCCCAGGTGGCTCTTTTTGTTTCCAGGGCAAGATCTGGCATGGGTCCATTTCCCCAGGTAACGGGGGTGTTCTCTTAGTGGGAGCTGAAAACGTGTAACAGGCAGCTCTGCTCTTGTGTGTGCCATGTTCTAATGCTTTCCCTATCATCTGCTGTTGGCCACTCTGAAGAGTCAGGAGACTAATCTAGGGGGACCCTTACTGCTATAGCAATCATTCTGCCCCTGGACTCAGCACTAGTTAAGCCACGCCTTAGTCCTGCGTCCAAGTTCCAGGCCCCTCAGTTTAGGAAAGATGTTGACTTGCTGGAATGTGTCCAGAGAAGGGCAACAAAGCTGGGGAGGGTTTTGGAGCACAGCCCTGTGAGGAGAGGCTGAGGGAGCTGGGGTTGCTTAGCCTGGAGAAGAGGAGGCTCAGGGGAGACCTTCTTGCTCTCTACAACTACCTGAAGGGAGGTTGCAGCCAGGTAAGGGTTGGTCTCTTCTCCCAGGCAAGCAGCACCAGAACAAGAGGACACATTCTCAAGCTATGCCAGGGGAGGTTTAGGCTAGATGTTAGGAAGAAATTCTTCCCAGAAAGAGATTGGCCATTGGAATGTGCTGCCCAGGCAGGTGGGGGAGTCACCATCACCGGAGATGTTTAGGAAGACACTGGATAAGGCACTTAAGTGCCATGGTTTAGTTGATTAGATGATGTTGGATGATAGGTTGGACTCGATCTCAAAGGTCTTTTCCAATCTGGTTAATTCTAACACTGCACATTTAAAGATCCTCTTTTCATTTGCTTCGTTACCTTTGTAAAATTGTAACCTACCTGGTTGAGTATTTTGGTTAAACTATCTCAGCTCTTTATGAATTCCCTCCCCTCCAGAATAAACCAGTGCTGTCTTATTTTAAAAGCTTTTGAGCACAGGCTTGTAACTGAAGAAGGCAAAAGAGAAACTAAAGGCATGTAACTGTAAAGTCCGCTTGGAATTGCTCTAGCTGCATTTCACATGCAGCTTCAGTCTCAGAAAAGCCTTGAGCTTTGTAACTGTGTGAGCTCATCATCTACAAAGGGCAGCTACAGATACTGGGACTGCAAGTTCCACCATCTTATGCAGCACTTAACAGCTTCAGCAGATCCATACCTGAGTATGCTGGTAAATGCAAAGTTTTCAAGTCAAATCTAACTGGCACTTGCTTCATGATCTGGAAAAGTAAACAGATTACAACTAGTTCTAATATGTTTCTGGAAAGCTCTAAGCAGCTGAACAGGAAAACAAAGATGCAACAACTCTACAGGATGGGTGTACAACCCTCTGCTCATTACTGAACTATTTTCCATTGTTTTCTGGTATGGATTTCTTCCAAGCAGCTGTTTCAGGTTTAGCTCTATGTTTTTAATACAATTAAATTGTTAGTATTGAGACAAAAGCATTGGTTTGGGTTTTTTTCATGGGAATACAAAAAGACAGGATTTTTTCAGTTCACACTTTTATCATGCTTATATGTGGGAACAATACTTCATGAGCTGAGAGCTCATGAAATGTTCTAGCGGTTCATCAGTAAACACACATATTTTATCTTCCAGAATGATCTAGTGTATATAAAAGCTGCATTATCACAAATGAATCATTTGTAAGGTAGGAGATTTTTTCCCACAACACATAATATTCTGGAATGTCATGAAACTAGATGACTGCTCAGTGACTGAGTGTTTGAGTACAATTTTCAGTAGCTAAATCATACAAGAAAAGGTAACTGGAATTCAGCCTTTGACAGATGAAGCCTAAATGTAACTAGAGAGCTGTTTTCTACAAAAGGTCTTCACTTCCACAGCTCTGCAGAACACAGGACAGTTTTACAGTACCAGCTGACATTTCAGCTTTTAAAATACTGCCAGCATCACACAAATGCCTTCCCAAGAGATTAAACTGCAAGCTCTTCAACTTTACCAGGTGTCAGTATCATCCCTCAGTCTGAAGATTGCCAAGTATGCAGGGACTCCAATTGCATGTTCCTGGAATTTAGAGAGCTATTTTGCTTTAATTCCCAGGCTGGCATTACATAGTAAGGAGATTAGTCTCCATGTGCACATCAGCATGTGCATTTACCCCTAATCTCATCTCTCAGACTTGCATTAAGAAAGGAATCAGTCAAGGGCAAAGACTTGAGTTGGAGTCCGAAAACAGAACCGGGACTTCACAGAGGGGACATTCAAATGCAAAACTACCTCTAATTCTCCACTAACAATGATGCCCCTAGCCCAAACATATCAGAACAATACTGTTGGGTAGTTACTTTATCTAGATAAAAATTAAGTATTAGGAGTTCTACTTAAAAAAAAGGTTACACTAAAGCAAGACAGCAACTAAAAGCTGCAAGACATTCTTAATGAGACAGATGCTCACTTGCAGTGTTGCATTCCCTGCAGCCACCACTTTGTGTTAAGCTGCTGAAATTACTTCCATTTTTGCACAGAAATGAAGGAAGACTAAAGGTGCTCATGCCTATCATCCCTTTTACCAGCAGTACACATGCTTAGACACACATCACACTCTGCACTGCAGAGCTCCAGTTCTTTCTTGACCTTTGCTGTCAAGCAAGTGCCAGTTTCTGCACAAGAGAACTCATCACAAATTGTGACCACATTAGAATCCATATGAGAGAAATCAGGTGGCCATTTCTTTTAACTTAAGGTGGTCTTTTTGAGAGAAAATAAGTTCATATTTACTGGAAGCATTACCATGGCTGAAGTTTAACAAAAGTGCCTCTGTAAAGGTCTGCCTCCTTATCTAGAAGGCTTCCTAGATGGCCTTGTTTGGACTATATCAAAACACAGCTTTTTGTTCATTTAAGCAACAGGTATCAAAGCAAGTCAACAGAAAATAAATCTAAAGCAGCACTGAGCACAGCTTTTAGTAGTATCTATTTCTTATAAGCTATTAATTAGTAATATTCAATCCCAAAATAACACCAATTCTCCAGCTTAGAAACACAATAGGATTATAAAAGACTGCCAAAAATTGGATGAGAGCCTGCCAGCTGACTGGGTGGAACTGCTTTAAAATGAGAATTGTACAATGCAGGAAAGGAGTTCCACATCTGCAAAAATAGCCTCAACCACAACTCCTGAATCTTTTATTTTATTTTGCTGTACCTTTGGATTGTCAATGATTGACGTTATCATCAGATCAGATTCAGTGTAAATGAGCTCTTTCAGTCTTGACTTCATATCCTGCTGACTTGAGCATACATTTTTAGCCTAGAACAAGAACAGAGGGCTGTTGGTTTGGGTTTTTGTTTTGTTTGGTTGGGGGTTTTTTTAAGTGATTTTTTTTTCAGATGTTTGATTATTCCCACAATATTTCATTTCACCATTATCCTACAGGTTGGCCATTTAAACAGCATAGGACTTTTTATGTATGTAGTAGCAGACAGGGCCAAGAAAAAACTGGACACTGGAACAGCTTGCCCAGGGAGGTGTTGGAAGCCTCATCCCCGCAGGTTTTAAAAGCCAGGCTGTATGTGGCTCTGGGCAACCTGATCTAGTGTGAGGTGTCCCTGCCCATGGCAGGGGGGTTGGAACTGGATGATCCTTGAGGTCCTTTCCAACCCTAACAATTCTATGAAATATGTTGGAATAAAATATACTGGGTCCAAAAAGTAGCCTGAGAAAGGAGAAGATATTTGATCTCCTTTTTTTCCTCAGTGTATAAAAAGAAAAATTCTTTCCTAACTCTTACATCTGAAGTCTGCAAACATGTTTCAAAGAATCTGCACGCTGTAGGAACTGCTCTCATCTTGTAATTATGGAAGGATGGAGAACACAGCTGAAAAGAAAGCAGACTCCAGGCTAAAATTCTAACTATGAGGATACCACCACCCATTAATATTATTTTTCTACTCACCTTTTTCAAGCATGAAGCTCTTTGAGGGGAATTTTGTCTGAGGGCAGTAGTAGCATCATTTACTTCTACTGCAGTGCTTGTTCTAGGTGTAGGACGAGAACTGGTGAGAAAGAAAACAGGAAGAGGGAAAAACACATCACAAATATTATAAATTAAGTATCACTGCAAACTACATTTTTGTTGCTGTTTTGAAACTTCCATACTATGCAGTAAGCTGTCAACAAAAATGATGGCATGCTTGACCCATCAATTAAACACAAGCTTTGTGTCTTTAAATGTGCTGACCAAGTCAGGATTTATCTGCCCATTAAAAATAGGAAGGAGCAGGTGATTTCTTTTATGGGATGTTTTTAAATGAATGTTATTCTTATTTTCTCACCCACAGCCACTCTCCATACTGCATGCTAAAACATTGTTATCTTAATTTAGCCTGGAGAAGAGGAGACTCAGGGGTGACCTTATTACTCTCTACAACTACCTGAAGGGAGGTTGTAGACAGGCAGATGTTGGTCTCTTCTCCCAGGCAGCCAGCACCAGAACAAGAGGACACAGTCTCAGGCTGCACCAGGGGAGGTTTAGGTTGGATGTTAGGAAGAAGTTCTATACAGAGAGAGTGATTGCCCATTGGAATGGGCTGCCCAGGGAGGTGGTGGAGTCACCATCATTGGAGATGTTCAGGAGGAGACTTGATGGGGTGCTTGGTGCCATGGGTTAGTTGATTAGGTGGGTTGGATTGGTTGATGGGTTGGACACGATCTTGAAGGTCTCTTCCAACCTGGTTTATTCTATGTATGGGACAAATGTAATCTTTAATTCCTAATAACAAACACACAATGGTAAATAACTTGGCAAAACCCTGCACAGAAAATTTTAAGTTCTTCTCTTCTGAATGCCAACTCCAGGCTAGGTAATGAGAACTCAAAAGTGCCCAATTCTCATGAGTTTACTTTTCAGGGTTTGGTGTCTGGGGTTTGATTTATTTACTTATTCATTCATGTATTTTTATCCTGTCTGCTCGTGAGGAAAAAGCTAAAAGACTGCAAATTTGCAATTTTTATGAAGTTGCTAATGAACTTTTTGCAGTATTCATCGATTTCAACTGAACTGTTTAAAACCAACTTTAGAATTATTACAACTCACAGGCCAGGAAACTAATCAATGGCTTCAAATAAATGTGTTTTCTTCATTAGGTGAAATTAATGCACACACTTAGCTGCAAGTCACTTTTACCCATTAGACAAGGCAACTAAATTAAAGATGCAAACACCAAACAAAATTGATGACACTCAGGGAAAAAAAAATAAAAATCAATGATCAAATGACTAACATAGTTGTTCTCTTTCTTTTCCTTATTTTCTTAAAGGCATCTTTTACTACTTTCAACAGAAACCTAAATCTAAAGAATGCCAAAATATGACCTACTAGATAGATGAAACTATATAAAGTGTCCTAAAAGCCCATGGTAGAAATACATCAGGATCTGCTTGGATCCAGTCTGATTTTGTAAACCAACAAAAAAATAGGATTTCTTGCTAGGAGGCTGAACAAGTTATTTCAGGTTCCCATGGTCTTCAAAACACGTAGATTTGTTGAATCTGTTTTTTTTTCCTCCAAACCTAATTTGCTTTCATTTGTGTTTGAGATACAGAAAATCTTCCCTACTATTCCAGTTCTCAGCTGGTTTCTCAGTTTAAAAGACGACAAATGATAGTTGAATGGAACAGATGAAACAAACAAGATCTACTCCCTTTCCAAAGCTACCGCTTTGAAAAGCTGATTAACCACTCCAGCAGCTAAGTAAATTCTGATGCCAAGTGCCAGGTCAGCAGCTTCCCTTCGATGTTTTAAAACTTCATTAGGTAAATCCATGCTGTTTTGAGATGTTAAACCACTGAAGCAGAGAGTATTTCAGAAAATAGTAATTTTTACATTTGTATTACTTTATTGTAAGTACATTAATTTTCCTATGAAGTATATTGTTGTTAAACACACTTTTTCCCCCTCTCTACTCTTATTCCTGACATAATTTGGATCAGCTATTACACCAAGGTGTTTGCAATGTCATTGCAGTCTCTCTTTTTAGCAGACTGCTAAAGCAAACAGCAAATGCTAGTTTAAATTACTAATGGTAAGGGTTTAGCTGGCATGTTTTAAGTGACAAGTTGTGCTTTATTAAACCCAGGTGAAATAACTGAAAAAGCAGACACGCTATCATGTACAAAATCCCTATTTCAGGTTATGCAAGAACCTTTAAGGAGTTATTTTATTTCAAACTGGAATATTTCTGCTTGATGACTCTAAGAACAGTATCTATTTCACTCAGTCTTCTTGGCTTGAAAGCTGGTACAAAGTTTCAGAATCAGCTAACAACTAAAACACATCATTGTTAAACCAATCACTATTTTATGTTTAATACTTACATAGAAGATATTTATTAATGGCTTGTGATGAAAAGCTGCAGGTAGAATTGATGAGTGGATCTTAAGCATTAATTAGCAGATTTTAAGCTGCAGGCTTTTCCTTGTATATTTAAAAGTAAGGATATCCAAAGCGTATTTTCTTATAAGAAGGTAAGGAAGTTATAAATAATTTTTTCTATTGAGACAGCTATGAAGTCAAAAGTCTGCTGCTCCCCAAACCTAGTGTAATAAAGCCATAAAAGCATTGCTTTAAACAACACAGTGCTTTTACAACTCTTCAAAGGTGACTTAATATGAATTAAACTGGTGATGGAAAATTCCAAAGGAGACTCACTAACAGAAGGTTAGTAACAGCATTACATAACATCTGAAGAAACATTCCAATTGTTCTTTAGGTTTTCATACCTGAGAAGAAAGAGGGATTCATTTAATTCACCATCAATTGCACTTTTGGGGCGCAGCTCAGTCTGAGTTTCTGCTGAAAAGAGAACATGAGCTTTAGAATAGAATAAACCAGGTTGGAGGAGACCTTCAAGATCATCGCATCCAACCTATTATCCAACCCACCTAATCAACTAAACCATGCAACCAAGCACCCTATCAAGTTTCCTCCTAAACACCTCCAATGATGGTGACTCCACCACCTCCCTGGGCAGCACATTCCAATCACACTCTCTGTGTAGAATTTCTTCCTAACATCCAGCCTAAACCTCCCCTGGCACAGCTTGAGACTGTGTCCTCTTGTTCTGGTGCTGCTTGCCTGGGAGAAGAGACCAACCTCCACCTGTCTATACCCTCCCTTCAGGTAGTTGTAGAGAGCAATAAGGTCACCCCTGAGTGTCCTCTTCTCCAGGCTAAGCAACCCCAGCTCCCTCAGCCTCTCCTCATAGGGCTTGTCTTCCAAACCCCTCACCAGCTTTGTTGCCCTTCTCTGGACACATTCCAGCAAGTCAACAACCTTCCTAAACTGAGGGGCCCAGAACTGGACACAGGACTCAAGGTGTGGCCTAACCAGTGCTGAGTCCAGGGGCAGAATGACCTCCCTGTTCTGCTGGCCACACAGTTCCTCATACAGGCCAGGATGCCATTGCCCCTCTTAGCCACCTGGGCACACTGCAGGCTCATATTCAGCCTACCATTGATCAGTACCCCCAGATCCCTCTCTGCCTGGCTGCTCTCCAGCCACTCTGACCCCAGCCTGTAGCACTGCATGGGGTTGCTGTGGCCAATGTGCAGAACCCGGCACTTTGATGTGTTAAATCTCATGCCGTTGGATTCTGCCCATCTGTCCAGCCTGTCGAGGTCCCTCTGCAAAGCCCCTCTACTGTCCACTCAGAAGGCCAAAACAAATCAAATGGAAGGAATAAGCATGTTGGTAAAGTTGCCCAAATTAACAAGATACAAAATAATCTAATAAAACAATAGTACCTATTTTGAAAGTATTGCTTGGTAGCTTCTTATCTTCTCTTGAGGGTGACAGGACATCTAGATTTTTCTGAGCATCCACCTGCTCTTTGGCATTCCAAGTCACTGATGACTCTGTGCTCTTACTGCTGTTATAAAAGGTTTTAAACAGATTTTAAAACAGAAGGATCAGGTCCATTATACACAGCAAATACTAGTATAGGACTTGTCTGTCATTCTCTAGAACTATGCCAATGTGTTAAATCAGTTTTTAGATTAGCAAAAAGCAAAGATGAAAAGCAAGTCTACAACAAACCAGTTAGAGAATATTAAAAATTCTTTAGTTCACTCCCTGGAACTGGCATGAAAAAAAAAAAAAAAAAAAAAAAATCAGGAAAGTTAAATTACCCCATGATACCAGAGCTATAAAGAAATATTAAAAGCTTTAGAAACCATTCAGTCTTCACAGGAAGAAGTCACAATAATCCTACTTCAAATGATGAAGTCAGCAGCCTAGATTAGGATCAAGAAAAACTATCTGGTTTTTGCATAATGATTTACATATCACACTTCATTCTAAGGTAATTGATATTGGTTGGTTGTTTTTTGTTTTTGTTTTGTTTTATCTACCCCTCTACTATTCAGATGGAACTGGGTCATATAACCTTCCTCCAGTCTATCCATGATATCAAATATTAATCAGACACAGATTGTGAAGAAAAGAAATACATGGCCCTCGCAGCTGGAAAAAAGACAAACCCAAACCCAGTATTGAACTTGTTTTGCCTGTCAAGCCCATGTCCTTTCTTTGTCAGATCTGTCAGTTGATGCATACCTCAGCAGATATTTCAGAGGTATTAAAAAACCCTCAAGTGTAAGGTGACATAACCAAGTATCCCACAGGAGACTAAGATTCTTCTGTTTCTCTGAAAGTTCCTCCAAGATGAGCATTATGGTAGAGGCTGACATTAAGGCTTGCTAAAACATGGAACACTTACTTTGTGGCATAAACTTTAACTCTTGATTTACCTGTCTTGGTGGTGAAAGCAGTACTAAAATGAGAAGACAAGGATCTCCAGCTAGAATGTTAGAACGAAAATACTGCAACACCAGTATCAGAAATAAGTATTAAATATCACAAGAGAATTTGGAAATTGCTAGAACACAGATTATTCAGCATTCTAACAGAAAACTATTCTCACATCACTTCTCTAGATTGGAACCTCAACTAGCTTTCAAATTTTTAGAACAAAAACAACAAACCATAAAATACTCTAAACACTAAATATCCCAAAACAAATTGAAACCCAAAACCCATCCAGGTAACAGAAGCTTAAGCTTTTAATACATAGAACATATTTTCACAAGAGGTTTGGGACTTTCTGCATGTACAGCAGGGTAGGCTATTACAAATTTAGAAGGAAATCACATTAGATTAATGTTCTAGCTCATAAGCAAGGAATATGGGTCAGCTGCATTTGCAAGGATATAAAGCTGAACCACAAATCTAAGATGCTGTACTGATAGGATTTGTGATGCTCTAAGCCTAATGCCCAAAAACCCAAAACACAACTAAGGATAAAACTGACCCTTATTTGGAAGGGTCTACAGAAGCCTTCCAAAAAAACAAGCAGTCAAATTACTGTGCATCATTGGTATGTACACAAATACATAAGTCAGAAGGAAGTTTTAACACATTCTATAGCCTGGAGGAAGGAATCTGTTGGAAGTGAACACTGTAATACACTATCAGGGTAGTACAATTCCTAAGCAGCCAAAACTGTCTACTGGATGGTCTAAAACTCCCTTCATCAATTAGTTAAAATCATGAAAATATAAAACAAAATTGGACTTAAAAAAGACAAAATTTACAGAAAGACATAAGAATATTTTTATTAGAGTATTTGCTGTTGAGAAAAAGCCATTCAGTACCTGGAGCTTGTGACCTGGGTGTCTGCAGAATCACACCCACAATGGCTAAGGGATCCTTTCCAGAAGGGATGCTGCAATAGCTCTGTCCAGTTCAGCCTTTTGAAAAGCAACAAGCAAACTGAAAAACCAGTGGCAAAGTGCAGTTCCACAGACAGAGTAGGTTTTTAACTCAGTGATACTACAGAGCAATTGATCTTGTTCGCTTTTATTTGGCCAACAAATAGAAGTTCTTACACGACAAACTTTTTGCCTCAGAACAGAATAGATAATTCACATAGCACAGAGGTAAGAGACTAAGAATGAAGGAAACTGCATAGCCAGCCCCAATGCATAAGTTATCTGAACCACCCTGAAAATGATAATCTGTTATTTTATTATATAGCAGCTGTAAATCAAAGCCTCATAAAATAGATGTGCCCATTGCTCTAGAAAAGCAAAGCCATCCAATTTTAGAACTACTCAGCATTTGTTCCAGTTACCTACTTAGCACCAGCTACAAAAAAAAAGAAAGAAAAAAAAAATGAGGAAGGTTTCATCAAAGCATTCATTCTTAGTATCTTCATAGGAGCACAATTTGCTTTTTTATGAAGATGAAATGACTTTTACCTTCTCTGTCATCTACAACACACTATACATACACAACAGGAGCAATTATTTTCTCCAAAAGATTAGAACTGTCATGGATTACAGTTTACCTTTTCTGAGGATCCTTTTGAAGCAACCCATCAAGCAAACTAATGAACTCAGCTGAAGGCTTGCAAAAAGCAGAACCTGTGAATAGAAGCACCTGAGAAGTAAGTCCTGGACAACAAAAACAAGCATCACATGGTGTAGATCAAATCATTATCTACTGACCACACTAAAAACTTTTTGCTTTAATAGTAATTTCATCTGGAAAAAAAAAAGGAATGCATGAAGAAACTTAAATATACCCTCTTGGCATTTCAAAGAATCTTCAAAACACCACCAACAAAACACCACCAAAAGCCCAACAAAACTAACTGCAAAACCCCAAAACCAAGCTCCCAATGCTCAAACTACTGAAAATTGATCAAATGTTAAAAAAGTATCCTCCAATTATCGTATAGCTATCGGCAAGAAACAAAGCAGAAAGGACAAGGAGCAATGGATGTAAGCTGCAGCACAGGAGGTTCCACCTCAACACAAGGGGGAACTTCTTTACTGTATGAGTCACAGATCACTGGAACAGGCTCCCCAGAGAGGTTGTGGAGTCTCCTTCGCTGGAGACTTTCAAAACCTGTCTGTACATGTTCCTCTGTAACCTGAGCCTGTGTGGCCTGTGTGGCCTTGCTCTGGCAGGGGAGTTGGACTCAATTATCTCTTTGGGTCCCTTCCAACCCCCTGACATCCTGTGATCCAGAGTTGAAATCTGAAATTTTATTTCCTTCCAACCATGACAGTTTTAAGCAGCTCATTGTTACACCTCATTATACAAAAGATGATTTAAAAATTCTTATGCAGCTGAGAAAGACTCTACTTCTGAGAGCTCACAACTATGAAATGCACTTCATTCAATTTAGAACCAAAAACCTCCTAGAATTAAACTTAGAATCTTAGACTTCAGTAACAACAGTTTTAATTCTATAGGTCACCATTCTCACTGCATTACCATGGACTGAATATTCAAGGGCCTCCATGAATATCACTGATGCTTAGAATGACTGAGATCAAAGATTCCATCCCAGAAGGCAAATTTACTTAAAATTATTAACACTAACTTATGTGTCTGGATAAGAAAAGGGCATTAAGCATTCATGAATGGGGAAAAAGTCCTTAGCAAAGGCGGCAATGCTACCATTGACTCTGGACAGCTAACGGATTCCTGCAATCATCCTCATTAACAATCAGTGCAACCCAAATCTTCCACTTTGTAAGTACAACTCTGATTTGATTCATAAACCAATAACAGAATCTTACTCTCTGGTCTAGGTGGCAATGGATCTTCATACAAAATCTTTTCACATACTTCACAAAAGCTGGCTGAGAAGAACGGTGGTGTTCCTATAAACAAACAGAACACATGAGGCAAACCTCAAAATGCCTGCCAGGTGAAAGGAGAGATAAGCAGCTCCTTTTCCTAAGGAAATATCCAAACAAACACCCTCAGCCTGATTGTGTATTTGGCAATTTTGACACAAACCCTTGGATTAAAGTCTTCTCCTGCAAACAGCAAAAGAGACCATGGCCAGAAGGAGCACCAAAAGTGGCCTGACAAATGTCATCCTAATAGCTGGGTATGAATCAGCAACATGACAAGAGGAGAAAGTCTAGGCAGCAATCAGTATCTGTGACTACATTGATCCAACAAGTCAGTGTATTGGTTAAGACTTCAGAAGGTTGCAATGCAATTCTCTTTTGTGATGACATTTGCCTTTCTGATGCAACCAATACTAACAAGTACTTGATTTGCAGGAAAACCAAGGACTCTAGTTTTTTTTTACTAACAAGTTTTCTCTTCTAAAAATCAAAATGATACATCCAGAGTTTGGCCTGCATTAGGAAAAGTGTGGCCAGCAGGAGCAGGGAAGTCATTGTGACCCTGTACTCTGCATTGGTTACGCTGCACTTGAGTACTGTGTCCAGTTCCGGGCCCCTCTGTTTAAGAAGGGCATCGAGGCACTTGAACATGTCCAGAGATGGGCAACAAGGCTGGGGAGAAGCCTCAAGCATAAGCCCTGTGAGGAGAGGCTGAGGGAGCTGGGATTGTTTAGCCTGGAGAAGAGAAGGCTCAGGAGTTACCTCATTGCCCTCTACAACTACCTGAAAGATGGTTGTACCCAGGAAGGATTTGGTCTCTTCTCCCAGGCAACCAGCACCAGAACAAGGGGACACAGTCTCAAGCTGTGCCAGGGGAGGTTTAGACTCGAGGTGAGGAGAAAGTTCTTCACCGAGCGAGTCATTCATCACTGGAATGTGCTGCCCAGGGAGGTGGTGGAGTTGCCGTCCCTGGAGGTGTTCAAGAGGAAATTGGACGTGGCACTTTGTGCCATGATCTAGTCATGAGGTCTGTGGAGACAGGTTGGACTCGATCCTTGGGGTCTCTTCCAACCTTAGTTATACTGTGATACTGAGTTTAATACTGAGGAGACTAAACCCATTACACCCTCAGAATTTGATGAATGCTATACTTTTAAATCATAGTATTGAAACAATACATTCTAATTAGCATCATAATATTTAGATCACAGTCAAAAGGCCAAATCAGCAGTATGACTTCATTATTTGACAAAGATACTTTCAAGTACAGTTAATATATTCTTCTTCCAGAAATCTTTAAAATGCCTCCAAACTTCCCTAGAAAGTGAAGAAGAATTTTCCCTGGGACCATGACCCATGCTTCCATTATCACAGGTATTAAATAGAGAACACAAATTTACAACCTGAGAACATTTCATAAAGTAAGCATCCCAAGGCCCACAGATCACTGGCTTTGGAGAAATCTTCTCCCTTTATTACTTCTGGAGCTGTGTACGATGGACAACCTACAAAATACAATATGTATCATGCACTTAGATTATTCAGTCAGCATTTACCCTGTTCAACACTTCACACTTGGTCTCTACACTTCAGTAATTTGGAGATGACCTTCACTTAGATACCAAATGTTAAGTACTTCCAAAGAAACTTCCCTCCTATGCTTCTACTGAATTATGTAGGTTTACATACAAGCTATTTTGTTGCTTATTTCTATTAACAAAGCTGGCTTGTGCTACATTTTTCTAACACAGTGATTAATGCAAAGAATGTTTTGATAGGCCTTGACAGCTTCCAGAGCCAAGCAAATTGAACAGAATGATAAACTAACATAATTCTCAGGTCAGCAACAAAACCAATTATAGTCCATCAGGTTTGTTTGGGTTTTTAAAGCTATCCCAAGACTAAAACCTTCAAGAAATTAGAAAGCACTTGTCCAAAAGCAAGGTAGCTAGTCAGCTGGATAACTGATCTAAACTTGTTACAGCCATTTTCACCCTCACACACTACGGAAAACATCACATGTTAAATTCTAGCAGCTGCCTTCATACAGACAAAGAAATATCCTGTTCCTATTTCCGTAGTAGTTCCCACCTAACCACTAACTTATGTCTCAAAAATCTCTTTATACATTACAAAAGCTCAGCAAAAGTGTCAATTCTGCAATCCTTCCAAAAGTTCATTTTGGATTCTATTATTCTTGGGGTTTATTTTATTAAGTGACTCAAGGTCATTAATCATACATATTGAATCAGATGCTTTGATGGCAATAGGGGAGATATTAGATTTCTATTCCTTCCTGAATAAAGATGTGTTCTTGGCCCTCTTATGTTCAGTGTGGACTTCCAGCAAAGTATTAAGAAAGCTCTCTTCGTTCCCACAAAACACTGCCAAGAATTCTGTTGTTTCTAATAATAGTAATTGCTGTGACACATCAATATCTTGGAAATAAAAGTCCATGAGATCATCTGCAATGATGACCAAGGAAAGATTCAGAAGATTAAAACCAACTTTCTGATTTGTGTTTCTTCCCTCTCATCAAATAAGAGTATTTGAACCCAGTTTCAATCACAGAATGGCTCAGGTTGTAAGGGACCTCAGAGATCACCTCCTCCAACTTCCCTGCCATGGGCAGGGACACCTCTCAACTAGACTCACGTGCTCAAGACCTCATCCAACCTGGCCTTGACTATTTACAAAAGTGGGAAAGGTCAGAAATTGTTTACATTTCACACATTTAATACTAGAAAGTATTTTTCCCCCCAGCTTTTAGTCAAACTGGCTTTGTGAATCTTAGAATTCTTACCATGAACTTGAAAGCGAGTAGAAAAGAAACAAACTGTTTTTCAGGTGCTGTTCCCTCCTTAAGAGCTAAATTTTGGGTTTCAGCATTTGGTTTATCTAGAAATTTAGTCAGCTCCAATGGAATGATAAACAACTGTTGTATTTCAAAGTGTTGTCCCCAGATTATTTCAAACAAAGTATTTTTCCAATTTTAATTCTATCCCTCTGGTGCAAGTCAATGTAGGCTAGTAAAAACATCATACCTCTAAACCTGATTTCTGAGTATCTTTGTGGAATGCTTTCACTGACATCTCCATCTTCTTCAGATCCAGAAAAAGCTAAAACACCTTCCCAGTTTTCACTCTCCAGTTTAGCCAAGCAAAAATTACTGAATTTCAAAGTGCCAGACCCTTCCAGCAGAATCTAGAAGGATAAACAAAATCCAACATACAAGTATTATATACCAAAACTGATGACTAATTAAATTTCTAACAAATTTGAAAATAATTGTCATTTAATAGCCTCAAACCATTCCAGTTCACAGTGATAACCACTGAAAAGCAAAAACACTGAATAGCTTTGTCAATTAAAAAAATTTTTTTTAAAAAAAAATTAAAAAAAAAAAAAATCAACTGGTCTTCTAACTCAAAACCTGTAAAAACTCACAATAGAACCCTGAAGGGGCAGAATGGCTCAGGTTGAAAAGGACCTCAGAGATCATCTCCTCCAACTTCTCCACCATGGCCAGGGACACCTCTCAAGTAGACTCAGCTGCTCAAAACCTCATCCCAACCTGACCTTCAACATCCTCAGAGAAGAGGCATCCACAACCTCCCTGGGCAGCCTATTCCAGAGTCTCACCATTCTCAGAATAAAGAACTCTTTCCTAAGCTCCAGTCTAACCCTGTTCTCCCTCAGCTTCAAACCCTTCACCCTTGTCTCTAGACACTCCCACGGAAAGTCCCTCTGCAGCCTTCCTGTAGGATCCCTTTAGGTACTGAAATGCAGATCTAAGGTCCCCCTGGAGTCTTCTCTAGATTGAAACCCCCCCAGCTTCCTCAGCCTATCCTCATAACAGACGTGTTCTAGCCCTTGGATCATCTTTGTGGCCTCCTCTGGACTAGATCCAACAGCTCTGTGTCCTCCTTATGCCTGAGACACCAGAACTGGATGCAGTATTCAAGATGGGGTCTCCCAGTCTGCACTTCTGTTTAGCTATCGTTAAATCTAAATCAACAATGATATTAGGATAGAAAAGGATGCAGAGTAAAAACTGGGGAAGAGTGGTAAAAACAAACATCAGTTCATTTGAGGAACAAGAGAGAAGGCTGTTAACAAAAGGAAGTATCACAGTATCACTAAGGTTGGAAGAGACCTCAAAGATCATCAAGTCCAACCTGTCACCACAGACCTCATGACTAGACCATGGCACCAAGTGCCACGTCCAATCTCCTCTTGAACACCTCCAGGGATGGTGACTCCACCACCTCCCTGGGCAGACCATTCCAATGACGAATGACTCTCTCTGTGAAGAACTTTCTCCTCACCTCCAGCCTAAACTTCCCCTGGCACAGCTTGAGACTGTGTCCCCTTGTTCTGGTGGTGGTTGCTAGAGAGAAGAGACCAACCCTTTTCTGGGTACAACCACCTTTCAGGTAGTTGTAGAGAGCAATGAGGTCACCCCGAGCCTCCTCTTCTCCAGGCTAAGCAACCCCAGCTCCCTCAGCCTCTCCTCATAGGGCTTGCGCTCAAGGCCTCTCCCCAGCCTTGTTGCCCTTCTCTGGACACATTCAAGTGTCTCGATGTCCTTCCTAAAGTACTTCCTATGTAGTTAACTTTACTACCTCATGAGCATTTTCTATTACTCCAAAACACTCTGTAGCATGATAGAAAAGGTATAATGATGAAGTTTTAAGTCCATGGACAGAGGACTAAAATTCTGCATTTGTTCAAACATAGGCCAAATCAAAAAGAATCCACCCCATTGTCTCAAACAAGCAACAGGGAAAGAAATCCATTAGATCATAAAAAATTCAAGCTATGGACCTCTCTCTCATTGTCTTCCCATGAATTATGGAGCTCAACTGGCCTTCAACCTGAGGTAAGCTTCTTCCCAAGAGTAAAACTAAAATAGTGAATTAAATACTGATGGCATGCAAGGTAACATGCAGTGTCCCCTATAAGTAATGCTCCTCCTCACCTTTGCAGGCGTCAGCTCACAGAAGATAATTCCAAGCTTATGAATGTGGTACAAACCAGCAACCAAATCAACACCAAATTCTCTCACCACATCTTCAGGCAGGTGTTCATCCTGAGCAATAACAGATTCTAGAGAACCACCTGAAATATGTTTACACATAGTCAGAAAGTGCACTTAAAAAAAAAAAAAGGTAAATCTAAGACACACAGAAAAAAATAAATAATTTCCAGTAGTGTAACAACAAAATTAATTTTAACTGTAATTAAATTGAGTTCATTACTTCAACATTACTTGACTGTTGAATTGTCTTACAAAGAAGGGGAAAACAGAAACAGAGAAGAGAGTCACATTGCAGTGAAACAGTATCCAATGGGTTTAGTCAAACTCCTTAACCAGACCCCTGATGCATAAAGTACCGAAGAGCAAGCACCAACTTTTGTGAACAAGTGCTGATGCAAAAGCTGATGACAGGCAGCTTTCCACTGAATTCACCGACAACAGCTTTAGCAAGAGTGGGTTACATTCAGAGATCCTGAAGAAACAAAACAACCAAACCAAACAACAACAACAAAATACCCAAGCAAACAAAACCCAAAAAAACCAAACCAGCCAACCCACAAACACCACCACACAAGAAAACCCCAAACCAACCACACAAATAAACATACCCCAAACTGAAATACCCAGGCCCAACATGTCACTTACCAGGTTTCTCACACAAACATACATAGAGAGTGAAGCAAAGGAGAAATAAGATTTCAATTAACTCTACAAAATGCTTCCAAAAGCAGCAGTATTGTTATAGAGAAGATTCTCAATAAATCAAATAATTATTCAACTTTCTCAGCCATCCTAGCATTGTGGAGAAACTACTGTAAGAAATCTCTTACAAAGACTCACTTCAGAAATGTTTACCTTTGGAGCCTATCTTACCTGTGCATAATTCCATTATAAGCCAGAGATAGTTGCTTGTTTCATGCCATTCACGAAATGCCACAATATTCTTGTGTCTGATTTTATGAGTCAGACGAACCTAGAACAAAGTTGGTGTTTTTTTTTTTTTTCTTTTCAATTAAGTATGTTAAAAATAAAAAGAAACATATATGGGCTTACAGCAGAGGGAGAGAGAGAACACAGCTTTACAGCAGTTACTTGTTCTTTTTTCCAGTGCATTAAAATTATTCTCCAATTCAAGTATTTTAGTTTTAAATGCATATTGAGAAAAGATACATTTCCTCACAGACCCTGCCCAATTCACCTGGTTTTAAAAACATATATATATTAAAAAAACCCAAACAACACAACAGGAAGTTCCCCAATTCAAAATTAGAAGCAGTGTTTAACCTTCCTGCATCACTAACATGACAACAAACTGGAAATCAGAATATTTAGACAAACTTTGATTCCTACTTTCTTCTTAAATGAGAACACAGAAGTGTGAGACAATAGGGTGAATACAGTAAGAGGAAATAAAAATATTCTCCCCCCAGTTCTTTAGCTTAGTAGGGCAATAGCAAGCAAAACCCTACCCTTTTGACTCACAGTTTGCTTTCTTCATGTTTTTGCAGCCTGTAAGCTCTGGAATAATGTTTCCTTTCACCGTAATTATTATATGTGATCCTCTATGCAGGCAATTTTTAATGAGTTTTCTCAAAAAAGGTCTTTTTACCTTCATTTTATTTGTTTCTTCTACTTGTGTTTGTGCTTTAACTTGTCCATAAGCTTACACTTTCCTCCGCCCCCCCCCCCCCCCCCCCCCCCCCCCAAGTTCTTTAGCTTAGCAGGGCAATAGCAAGCATTAAAATTCATATTTGAAATATCTAATTGTATCAGTTACAGTTTCTTTGCCAGAAAGAACACTTTGCCAAGGTTTTACAAACCAGGACTGGTTTATCTTAAAGGTTCTTTTTTTCATAAAGAATATCATTTCTTCTTGTTAAGTAAGTGTGACCCTTTGGATCTGAGGGTCCAGGGTTCAAGCCCCACGTTAGGCTACGCCTTTAAGAAAGGGACAGTTAGTGGAACACTCTGGCTGAATGTTTTGGTGTGAAAAGGAAACTGAACTCTTTCACCACCACAGTAAGCAACTGGATTATTTGCTGGAAGGTATCACCCCTACAACTTCCAACAAATTAGACCAAACCACTACATGCAAGTAACTGCTTTTACAAGCTCTCTGAGGCATCCTAGAAACACTAAGTTTGTAAACAGGGGTTTCTGCCTGTGATTTAAACAATAAAATCAGGTTAAGAAAGAAATAGATTAAAATGGAACTTTATTGGAAGCATTTAAAAACTTAAGATGATCTAAACATCAACAAACTCCACATAAAGAAGCACACTGTATTTTCCTTCTCTGTGCTACAAGGACTTTTAAAGTTGCATCTTTTTCCCAGATGGAGCAGGGGAAAAAAAAAAACATTACTTACCCAGTTTTGTACTTCAGCTCTTCTGCATTTATCAGTGCAAATAACAGCCACAAAATTAATTGCCCCTTTTCTTCTACCTTTATAAACAACTGTCTTTTGTCCTCTTCCAATTTCTTCATACAGAATGAAGTTCTCCATACTTAAGGATGCTTTACAAGCAATAGGTTAGAAACATGGTATTAAAAAAAACCTTTAAAGAAAGGAGAGAGAGGGAGAACAGTTAACCTCCTAGTTCTCAGAAACAGAAATTATGTCGTTCCAGCAAAATCAAACAATTTATTCAGTACACCTGACACACCTAAGGAACAGGCTGCCATCCAGAGGGACAGAAATCAGAAATCAGCTCATGTGAACTTCATGAGGTTTAACAATCTTCAATTAAGTGTAATGTCCTGCACCTGGGTGAAGGTAACCCTCAGTATCAATACAGGCTTGGGGGGGGGGGGGGGGGGGGGAGGGATGAGAACAGCTGTGCAGAGAAGGACATGGATAATGAAAAGCTGGATGTGAGCTGACAAAGAGCTAGCAACGTGCACCTGCAGCCCAGGCGGCCAACCACGTCCTGGGTTGCATCGAAAGCAGCATGGACACTGCTGTTCTCTCTGGAGACTCCACCTGTAGTGCTACATCTAGCTCTGAGGCCCTTAGAAAGACAGGGATATGTTGGAGCAGGACCAGAGACGAACACACAAGCTGGAGCCCCTCTGCTATGAGCTGAGAGAATTGGGGCTGCTGCTCACAGAAGAGGGAAGATTTAGACTGGATAGAACAAAGACTTTTTTTTTTTTACAGTGGGAGTGGTGAACAGTGTCCCAGGCTGCTCAGAGGGGTGGTGGATGTTCCCTCCTGGAAATGTTGCAGATAGCTGGATGGGGCTCTGAGCAACCTGATCTATCTGGGGGATGTCCCTGCTCACTGCCGAGGACCAGATGACCTTTAAAGATCTCTTCTAAAAAACCCCACTCCATGATTTTACTGACCAGAAGGTCTCCAGTCAGGAAACGTGATAAAAAATGTCAACAGCTGATAGAATTTTCCACTTCTAAAGCTCTTAACATTTCAAAACTCGCAGATCACAGACTCACAGAATTATTGAGGCTGGAAAAGACCTCAGAGGTCATCAAGCCCAGCCTATGACCTAACATCACCACATCAGCTAAACCATGACACCAAGTGCCACATCCAAGCTTTTCTTGAAGACCTCCAGCGATGGCAACACCACCACCTCCCTGGGCCTAATCAGCTTTTCTGTGAGGAAGTGCTAACCTAAACCTCCCCTGGCCTGGGAGAAAGTAGGCCAGAAACCACAAACTCTAAATATCTGTAAATAATCATCACGCTACCAAACGATGGCCAGGACAGGAGCGGAAGGCCAGTGGGGGGAAACAGCCCCGCAGGGCCGTGAGGCGCGCCCGCTAGCTAACGGCCGTGAGGTGGAACTGGGGGGGGCACACACGACAGCCGTACCTGTGCGGCAGGGACAGCCACGGAGGCTGCGTTACTATCGCCGCGCCGCCGCCATCAACAGAAACAAACAAAGCCCTGCCCTCGAGCCGGAGTCTCCCATGACCCAACGGCAGGGAGGAGAGATTTGAAAGTGTCCCGATGGGAAACTCCTTCCTGAGCGCCACAAAATACAGCCAGCAGGACAGACGTCAGCATAAAAGGCAGGCTCGCTACAGAGACTTTTTCCCCTCCCCCCCCCTTTCTTTAGCAAGCTCACACCGCCAGGTCCCACCCGGCTCTGCCCCGCTCCCCTCCGCGCACTCCTCCGAAAGTACCTACCGTGCCCGTATCCAGGAGACGCGGCCAGACGCCGGAAAGAGAGCAGCGCCGACGCTGGGCCCGGAGGCGCCTCCGTCAGAGCGGATCCACCGGGCCGGGGCCAGGCAGGGTAGGGCCCGGATGATGCAGGGCCTGGGAGAGCCGCGAGCAGCTGCGCGGTTGTTAGGCAGCCGTCAGTGGCGGGCCGGAGCTGGGGGCGCGGCGGCCGCGCGCGCCGCTGCCAACGGTCAGTTCCTAAGGGCTGCGATGGCCTTCGGGAAGGCAGCGAGCCCAGAGCGGGCTCCGCAGCCCCCTGCCGAGACTCCCGGCAGGTCCGGCTTCTCTCTCATCAGCGGTGAAGCTGATGCAGAACCGAGAGCACGAGCCTTGTGAGGAGTGGCTGGTGGCTTCTCTGATGTGCTTGATGGCACTTTTATTTTTTAAGAAAAGCGTGTAATTTGTTACTGGTGCCACAGCCACTGTCAACTCTTGTGAGGCAGCTGCTGCTGCCACGGTGTAGTTAGCTCCCCAGACACAGCTTAAGATAGGACAGTTCTGGGCTCTTCGCTACAAGAATGACGTTGAGATGGTGTCGCACATCCGAAGAAGAGCAATGAAGTCTTCCGAGGAGAAGCTTGGATTGTTTAGCCTGGAGAGAAGGAGGCCCAGGGAGACCCTCTCAGCTCCTTTACCTGAAAGGAGGTTGTAGCAAGGTGTGGGTCAATCTCAAGTAACAAGCGATAGGATGAGAGGGAATGGCCTCAAATTGCACAAGGGGAGGCTTAGGTTTTATATTAGGAAAACTTTACAGAAATGGTTATCAAACCCTGGAACAGGCTGCTCAGGGAAGTGGTGGAGTCACCACCCTTGGAGGTATTTGAAAGATAAGTAGATGTGGTCCAGAGGGACATGGTTTAGTGGCGACTTGGCAGTGCTGGGTTAACAGTTGGACTTGATGATCTTAAAGGTCTCCTCCAACTTATATGATTCTGTGGTTTGATGATTCAGTATTAGCATTGGTCAAATCCAACACATGGTGTTGTCAGTCATGTTATGGCAATCGTGGACACCTATTTGAGGGACACTTTGTGATGACAACATTTAGCCCTTCAAACAAGTGTTTTCCATCTTTAGTGGTAAAGCAGAGTTTTCATTTTTTTCATAGAGTGGTTTGGTTTATTGTGGATTTTTTTGGTTTGCTTGTCTAATTTTGGGTTTGACTTTGAAAAAGTCATATGTCATTCTCTTGTACAACAAAACATTTGGTCTGTCTTTCTAAGAGCAAGTTGTATAAAGTTATGTTTTATCCTTCATCTTGATCTCCTAACACTTTTCAACCCATTGATCCATTACAATCAGGTTTGATAAAAGAAGGATTCACTTTGTTTAGGTCTATGATAACAGATGATCAGAGGACAAAGTCTCAGGCTGTGCCAGGGGAAGTTTTGGCTGGATGTTAGGAGGAAGTTCTTCACAGAAAAAGAGATTGGCTATTGGAGTGGGCTGCCCAGGGAGGTGGTGGGGTCACCATCACTGGAGGTGTTTATGAAGAGACTGGATGGGGCACTTGGTGCCATGGTTTAGTTGATTAGATGGTGTTGGATGATAGGTTAGACTCTCTGAACTCAAAGGTCTCTTCCAATCTGGTTAATTCTATTCTATTCTATCTTGTTCTATTCTATTCTAAATAGTTCAGTAGGAATTTAAACATCCAAAATACTTCAGGGAAAAAAAAAAAAAAAAAAGGAAAAACCCCACCCCCAAACCATCCCATGGTGGATGAGGGATGTTAAAAAGGTGCAAGCTGCAAGAAGCAGTGCAGTTTTGTAGCTGCTTAGACAGTGAAGTCTGTAGACACAAAGCAAAGACCTTGAGGAAATAAAGATTCATTAGTGTCACAGTTTGCCAAACGTTCTGTCACAGGTCAGCTGTCGATGGAGTTAGTAGAAAGTCTGCAAAGCTGATCAGAGGTCAGTGCTGCACATAGATATAATTTTTGCTGATTTATTGAATGTCTACATAGAATTGACTGGACTCATAAGGAAGGGAAAATAGAGTGTGCAAATGTCCTTACTTCTTGCCATTTCAGATGTTGTCCCATTTCACAGTGTTAAGTTTTTGGCAACTGCAGAGTTGATCTGTGATTAACAATGAAGCTACAGCTTCACTGGCAAAATAATGTTTCTGTTTCTTTTTCCAATGTAAATGCACAGCTGACTAGCTATAAATACACTGAATGCGTAAGTAGACATCACCTAGTTTCTTCCAGTGAGCACAAGAAAAGTATGCTTTGAAGAGTGATATATTTAGATTTTAGAAAACAGTGTGTTTTGTCTTTGGCTGTAATGAGGGTGACTGATAAAAAGAAGGACTAGAATATTGGCTCCATTACAGATCGGTCCTGACAGCAATTCAATGGCAGACCTTAGAAAAGTCACTTAATTTTATTGTCCATGACCAAAAGGACAAAACTAAGCCACAATAAATATCAAGCCTTTGCTTCCAAATTTCTAGTGTTTTGTCTTATGTACAACTTCCTGTTAAATTAGTCCACTCTGGGAGTTTTTTGGGTTTGTTGGTTTTTTTTGGTTGGTTGCTTGGTTGTTGTTTGGGTGGGGGTTTTGTTTGTTTTGTTTTATGCAAAGGAGGTAAATAGCCTATTAGAAGGGAGTCAGTGAAATAATATAAACTTTAATATTAATAAAGGCTTTTCATAGAATAGTGGCAATAGCATTACTGAGAGAGTAAAAAACCAAACACACACACAAAATGCTTTAATAACAAGGCAGAGATTCATAGCTTTTCAAATTAAATATCTCCACAATTAAGGATTTTCAGTGTAATTAAAGGCAGGCACAGGGGTTGATGTTCATTGACATCCCCTTTTTTCCAATACCTCTTTATCATATGACTGTGTCCTTCTTAACATCTGGATGCACCATTTCAGTATACTCCAGATGGGGAATTTTTCCCTTTGATTTGGTATCAGAATTGGGAATTCCTTCTTCAAACACATCAGTTGCTTTCACTACAGGAGTTACCTTGAGGAAATAATCCAAATACAAACATCAATCAGGACTATCATGATAAGACTACTATCTTTGGCCTTTTTCTTACAGTTTGAGTTTGTTACTCCTTTTGTCTGTTACTGCACATGACTTCAAGCACTGTAATCAACTGCAGTGAACTTTTCTGTGGAAGTATTTTCAACATCCAAGAACGGAATGCAAAACATTCTCCCTGCTGTTTGCACCATGTCAGGGCTCTTAGCAGTCTGCCCAGCAAACTCAGCCTTGCATTCGCCTGGCTGTTATATGGGACAGTCAGATATAACCATTCTTGTTCTCAAATAAATATATGATCTAATTTAAGGTAAACTCAGATCGTGTGATTGAAACCACATAGTTCAGGAATGCTTAAACACTTCACTGCTTTACCCTCAATGGGAGCTACAGAAGCCTCTGACATCTTATTCCAGGTTCCCAAAAATCTCACTAAGTAGCCTATAATTTTAAGGTATGCTTCCATGTGTTGTTTTCCTTTGGTAAGCAGACCTGCTCTTTATCACAGTATCACAGTATCACAGTAACTAAGGTTGGAAGAGACCCCAAGGATCATCAAGTCCAACCTGTTCCAACAGACCTCACAACTAGATCATAGCACCAAGCGCCACGTCCAATCTCCCCTTGAACACCTCCAGGGACGGCGACTCCACCACCTCCCTGGGCAGCCCATTCCAATGACGAATGACTCGCTCAGTGAAGAACTTTTTCCTCACCTCGAGTCTAAACCTCCCCTGACACAACTTGAGACTGTGTCCCCTTGTTCTGGTGCTGGTTGCCTGGGAGTTTACTGCAATGCCTTCTGTTTTATTTTGCCATACGTACCAGGTTTTCTCCCAGCTATGATGATTACTCATGCTCAGTCCCATCCTGCTAGTACATGATGTTTCTTTCTATTCCAGAATGACCCCATTCTCCAGAGAGTTTCTATTCTCAGCGTCCTGGGTATGATGATTCAATTGCTCACACTAAATATTTTTCTGTTCCATTTGCCATGATAGTTCTGTCATCCCTGGGAAGTATGTGGGGCCTCTATTTCTGATGCAGGCCACCTGGGCACACTGCTAATATTTGGGAGTATCAACGATTTTTCACACTCTTTGGTAGCTTCTGGGACCCGTCTGTTTGGGAATTTGTTTTCACTGCAGAAACATTATAGCAAAACAGTCCTTGCCATTATGTTTCTTTGTCAGGTGAGGCAAAAACTACTACCAGCTTCTTTTACGGCAATAGGACTCTCAATCTCACCTCACCGGATCCACTTGTAAGCTGATATACTGCAAGTACAGCATGCTTGTGTTATCTCTTCCTCCATTATGGTCTCAATGTTTTCATGTCTAAGGCTTAAAAGAGATGTGGTAAGATACTCTGAGTTAATGCCTTGAAAGGCTGGCATATTACAAACTGATTTTACCTTCCCCCCCCCCTTCCTTGAGAAGTCAGCAACTGCTCTGTGTAAGATACTGGAGTCAAAACCAGGTTCCTCCTTTTTTTTAAATGAGTTTTATCTGCTCAGATGAGGTGAATTGCTGTGGGCTATCATCAGCTCTGACGCCGATTTGTGAGCCTGACTGGCGGACCAAGGTTCACTAACAGCATTCTCAACGCCTAAGCCTACCTGCTAGCTTCCAAAAGATGATGAGATGACCACCTGGCTTTGCAGGAAGGCTGAATAGGTCTTGTAAAAAAACTTGCTTTTTCAGTGACTATCCTGAGATGATATAATTTATTAGTGATACTCTTTTGTTCTGTGTATTTCAGTGTCCAAGCTATTTCTTATTCTAATGCAGCAGAGTGTGTAAAGCAGATTCTGTACAGGTTGAATTACTTTCATCTGTTCTAGGTGTAACATGTTAGGAGGACATCCTATTTTCTTCCAATATATTCAGCAGTTTGGACTCACACAAGAGTCAACTGCATTATTACTGAGCACACAGATTCACTGTTTCAGCAGAAAGCAATGGCCTTCATGTTGCATATTCTGTACTTTCAGGATATCCTTCACATCCTGATTAGAATTCTCAATCTTGAAGGTATTCTCACCACTCTGTGGTGTAATTTTCATTTGGCTTTGCTTGATTGCACATTTTCCCACTTTTCTTGCACAAAATACATGCCTGGCACATTTATCTTTATCCCACTATCTTGCTTTTAATTTCTTCTTTGCTTGTGTACTTGCCTGCACTTCTAATGCTAATCTGAGCTTTGCAAACTATTTATTCCAACTTGCATTTCATTAATGTCAAATGTGTGCAAAACCCCATCCTCTGAGTCACAGTTTGCTTTCTTCATGTTTTTGCAGCCTGTAAACTCTGGAGTAATGCTTCCTTTTGCCATAATTATTATATATGATCCTCTATGCAGGCAATTTTTAATGAGTTTTCTCAAAAAGATCTTTAAATCTTCATTTCATTTGTTTCCTCTACTTGTGTTTGTGCTTTAACTTGTCCATAAGCTTACAATTCCCCCCCCCCATCTCCATCTTCTTTTCCTTGTGTTCTTTTTCAAATCACATGTGTCTGCTCTCCTTAAGTCACAGTTGTAATAACACTTCAGGCCAATGTCCTAAACTGGTATGGTGCCTGAAAAATGCAGTCCCTTTACAGGAAGTAAATGTCCAGCAGAGAAGCAGTTGAAGAAGCAGAAAGTGGTGCTGCTGGCAGATGCTAGCCGAAGGAAGCATAGAGCTCTGAACAAGAAAAGCTTTTCTGCTGGTTTGATTCTTCCAGCAAAGGCAGCACTACAGACTTTGTTGTAAAAGAAAACAACAAAACCCCAAGAGTATGTGTTCCGATATTCAAGTAAAAGCAGTGCCAATGTTACAAACCCCAGCTTTTCAAGAGAAAAAGATGTACAGGGAGGCATTATGCTGACCCTTCACAGACCCTTTTAAAGGGCTGACAGCATTACTTAGTCCATGCTGGCACAGAAGTGTGAGAAATGCGGGCAGTTGCACCAGTACCAACAGGAAGAACAAAAAGAAGCAGCACTGCAAGTCTTTTTTTAAGCTGTTCAGAAGCATACTTGTGGAGATATTTTAGTGATGTTCTTTTTTCCTTGGATCATTTGTGCATGCCCATTGGAATGAGCTTATTCTCTGAGGTTAAAATTGTTTACTCTACAATCATAGCTGCAGTTGGGATCTTCAGTGGGTAAACTTAACCAGAGCTTTTGGACACTGGCTTCCAGTGCTTTTAAATCAACATTTTATTATTTGATTATTTTGCAGGGACTATAAAAGAAATTCTGAAGACAACAAGTGAGGAAGATGCAAGAAAGCCAGCAGAATATGCTCACTGAGAACTATATATGAGAAGTCTTCTATTTTAACAGGATGGAAATAAAAAGTCTTTTCTAGAGGTGTAATCAAGGAAGCAAAATTGAGAATTATTGTGATGTGATAATCATTATGAGAAAGGAAATGGAGATGACAGAGAACAGCAATCTAGGACATTTCATTATAAAGATTTTTTTGTTACCGTGTCAATTTCCAGCTTTGGGATTGCTAGGTAGATGAATCAAGATGGCAGTAAGAATGCAATGGAGCATGCTTATGGGCACTATGGCATCATGCAACAAAAAATCATGAGACTTTGGTGCAGCACCCACCAAACAGCTCCTATGACTAGCATAAAGAAAAAGAACTTAAAAAAAATGCTTTACCAACCTATGTTTGCTTTCCCCCCCTGGTTCTCATTGACATTCTGTGAGGTGCAGAGCAAACTATTCCTCAAAACTACTTCGTCACCGTGCAGACCATTCCTCACTGCTGTCTTGGGCTTGTGTTAGAACAAGTGCTGATGAAAGGCTCTATCCCTTGTTTTCAAGCACATAGTCTTGTTCCCTCTCTTGAGCAATCTCTGTCACTTGTCTGACTCCATCCTTGCCTACTTAAGGAATTAAGTAAAAAACTACCCTTTTGAAAAGCCCCCTGGTTTATCTTGCTCAATGCCTAACTCCAGGGTCACATGGGGTACAATGGGAGGGCTCAGCTGAGGGTTGGAAGTGGAAGGCTGCAGTCTTTTTAATAATACCCAGGAGTCAGACTTCTTAGTAGTAACATGAAGTTTCTGGTTTAGGGAGAAGTTAGATTACTGAGATGATTGGAAAGTGCGGTGTTAACAAAGGGATGGTCCTGTTTCTTCCAGATGAATGGTTTCAACTCCTCTTTGTGCTCACCCCTGATCCTTGTTAAGACCTTAGGGTGAGTCTATGCAGTTCACTAATCTGGCAAGGAAAAAAATATAATCAGTTCTGTGTCAGGCTGAGTCAATTGCTAAGGAATCCTAAGCAGCAGAGCCAGCCCCTGGGAAACCCAGGAGTGCCTAGCTCCTCTGCGGGAGGAGTGGGGAAAGCAGCCTGCTCCTTTTGGCAGCTGCAGGCTTTCTGGTTGACTCACTCCATCTAACTGCATCCTTAGTCACTTACAGGGGATCTCCTCTGAAGATGGGCCTGTGCGGCAGGCGCCTGGGAAGCCGCTGCTGTAACATTTCTCCTCGCTTTTCCAGCACTCAAGTGCGATTCTCTTTGCTTGCAAATGTAAAGGGTTGGTTTCTTTCTTTTTGTAGGTTATCCAGGGTCAAAGCCCGAATCCATTTAGACTCACTGGAGGTTAACGCGCGTCCCACGCTTCCAGAATCCTGTCACCAGCACGACCGCAGCTTTTTTGTCTTGCCAGCTGTAACCTGGAACACAATTCCCTCTTCCCTTGCCGGTAAATAAAAACAGGCAAACCTTCGGCCAACAAATAGTTCTGTCAGCCACAGAAATAAGAAGTCGTGATTTCTTCTGGGCCTCTTTCTTTTTCTTAAATGATTAGATTTATTAAGGACCTGTACTGAAGCTTTGTTCTGAAGGTTGGAACATTAACGAATATTTTCCGCCTATGCTTTTTGGGTGCCTAGTACATCTTGCACACATACTGCAACTTTCCAGAAAGGCATGGGCACGATTCCTCTCCTTCGTTCCTCTACCAGGCTTGAAAAAATACATATTTTGACTAACTTGCACTGCAACCCACTTTTTTTCCCGTGTCGGTTGTTCCCTCCACCCGAGTCCCTGCAGCCTGGCTGAGTGCTTAGCCAGGGATTTTTTCAACTCTTTTTCCTCTCGCATGCACGGTGACAAATCCAGGCACAGGTCGCCGTGGCGGTCAGCCGGCTGTACTAGCCCAGGTCATTCAAGTGCGAGCCCCCAAGGTGGCCATCAGACGCTTGGCCAGACCGCATTCCCCTCCACTGGCTCTCGGTGGGCAGCCGAGCGGCTCAGCGCCGCACCAGCCCTCCCCAGCAGAGACCCGCGGGGTCCGGGCAGACTGTCCCCCACTGCGGTTCTCCCAGCACCTCCCAAATCGGCTCGGGTCGCTTCGCCTGGCTGCTACCGCCACCCGGAGCGCGGGAGCCGCCCGCCCTCAATGCCGTGGGCAGACGGCCGTGTCGGGGCGGCGAGAGTCCTGAGGCGACGCGGCCCTGGCACCCCTCGGCCCGGCTGCTCTACCGAGCCACACCGCTAAAGCTCTGGCCGAAGCAGCGGTGAGTTACTTTGAAAGTGGGCGATCTACCCCGCGCAGCTACGCAAGTCCCCCAGCTGCGGAAAACCCCCAGTCGCCCCTCTCGGCGCCGGGCAGCCACTCCCGCCGGCCCGGGCCGCGGCAGGGGGCCGGTTGCTGGGCGACGCG
This sequence comes from Dryobates pubescens, assembly GCF_014839835.1. Classification (NCBI taxonomy): domain Eukaryota; kingdom Metazoa; phylum Chordata; class Aves; order Piciformes; family Picidae; genus Dryobates; species Dryobates pubescens. The sequence goes on along the minus strand of NC_071615.1, from coordinate 20,068,286 downwards.
CGGCCCCTCCTCCGCGGCAGGGTTGGGCCATGAGGTAATGGCCGCCGGGGGGCGGAGGAGCGGGGGGTGTCGGCGAGGAGCGGTGGCGATTACCGAGGCAGCGGCCTCCGAGGTGGCCGTCGGCAGCACTCTCCTTCTTGCTGCCCCCCCACCCCCCGCGGAGGCCTCGGCGGCGCGGGTAGAGGGCGAGCGGAGAAGAGCGCCCGCTGGGCACCCCACGTGCGCCGCAGCCCGGCGAGAGCGGTGTCCGCAGAGGGGGAAGCTGGGGAGCTGAAGCGGCGGCGGCCCTGCCGGAGAGACCGGGAAGAAGGGCACATGAGGCGCTGGCAGGAGGAGGGAGAAGCAGCGGACAACCGGCCGCAGCAGCCCCCGCGCTTTGCCCGCGCCGCACGCCGCGATCCCTCAGCGGCGCGGGCCGAGGACGAGCCGTGAGGGGAGAAGCAGCCCGGAGGTGGCCGCCGCCGGCAGCGAGGCTCCCCCGGCCCGCGGGGCTATCGCCGCCTGCGCCCCGCTGTCCGGGGGGCCCGGAGCGGGGTGAGTGCGCGGGCGTGCGGGCGGGCATGCGGGCGTCTGCGCTGCGCGTCTAACAGGGCGGCACGGCCGGGAACAGGGGGGCCCGATGCGGCCGCTTTCGCTTCTCTCTTGCTCTCAGGTGAGCGAACGGGTGCGGGAGACAGGGGTCTGGCAGCCGTGGGGGGGCGAGGCCTGCTTGCTTCGCCGGGGCTGAGGAAGGTGCAGCGGCTCCTCCTCCTCGGGCCCCCGCAACCCAGTGGCAGTGGGGCGACCTTCACGGGCGGCTCGCTCGCGGGCGGGCGGAGCGCCGCGTCGCTGCTCTTCGTTCTCTTCTGTCCTGTTCGCCCCTTTAAAGGAAGAGGCGGTTGGTGGAATTGTTCACCGAAGGTCGCGAATCGCTTGCAAGATTCGGCCTCGGGATTATTTACAGGTAAACTGCTGCTGCTGGCAGTTAGGACTCCTGCTCATAGCTTTTCTAGCCGTTGGGGAGGGACATACAAATATTAAGTTGGTTTCTTTGATGTTAGGTATTACGGATAGCTTTTGGCGGTATGCCTCTGTTTCAGATTACTGAAATATTCCATTATGCTTTTCAGCAAGTTTGGGATTAGTGCCTGCTTTGGTTTGTAGCTGAACTTCATGTTTAGGTGAGCTTCTCTTCAGGTAAAATTAGGAAAGAGTAGGAAATGGAAAAAAAAAAAAGAAAAAAAAAAAAGACTCTGTTAACGGTTGAGAGCCCAGGCTCCTATTCCTCCCTTGCTTGGACTTTGGGAGAAGTTACCCGTGTGGACGCTCTTCTCTGTCTTTCAGTCTGTAACCTTATTTGAACCTTTCAGTCCACTGAGATTAAGTCGTGGGTGTAATGGCTTTTGCAATCAGGAAAGCAACAGCAAAACAAAACAAGTTAAACCAAACCTAAACCAAACAACAGTTAAAATGAGCAGTTTGCCATATGTGCATGTTTTATTGCTGTGTGTTAAACAGTTTCATGTGCTGTAAGTAATGCCTTGGTTTCTGTCCGTACTGGAATTGACCTGTGTTTAAATGTGGTTATTTCTAGTGGGGCTCTTCTGGAGTTTCCATGAGAAATCTGAGGGAAGGAGTGTTGTCCTCCAGGCCTGGAACTATATTCATAATGCTGTGCCTTCTGTGAGGCACTGGAACCTGTTTAAATTGAGCAACCAGAGCAATCTGTGATGACAGCAGATAGGAAGATCATTTTAGCAGCACATAAGAACACGCTCTTAAGATGTGATTACAGCTATTATTTCCCTGTTTTTAATGAGCATCATTATAAGGGAGGAAAAACAGAAGGATAAAAATCCTAATGGGAAGTGCGAGTTTTCCGCTTTTAATGTGAGCCTGGTGAGTTAAGAGCAGGCAGCTGTATGTGTGGATAGAATTTAAATTTCTGTTGAAGTAAAACAGAAGTTTCTGTCAGTTGCTTGAATAAACTCCCACTTCCCAGGGGATTTAAGTGCATGGTGGATGGCAGTAGTGGAAAGAAGCAGAGTCTGTCTGGATCTAGTGCAAAAAAAACCCTACCCAAACTGAAATCTTTGTTTGTAAGTGGGCATAGTGCCTGTTCTAGAGCACTGGGTAGCACACTGTGATGCTGAGGAAGTATTAACATGGTTAGGCACATACAGTTACATGTTTGTGGTGTGCCATGTTTGAGATGTGTATGCATAAAATCTCAGTGAAATATGAACTTGCTGCTGCAGCCTGTGAGCATCTGACTAGTTTAGTCCAGAGTCCTGACTAATGAAGCAGGACTGGCAAGTTTTGCCATCTGTATTGATGAACATTAACTTGACACTCTGCAGGTGAGAGTAAGTGAGCTTGCATACATTGGGAGCAAGAGCAGATTGAAAATCCTGGCCTGGAACTGTTTGGAACTTACATTGTTCCTCTCACAGCTCACACCTGAGCTCCTTGCTGCTTCACACATTCCTGTAACAGATCACCAGCTGCTTTTGTAGAAGTTATTTCATCATAACCTTTCTGTGTTCTCTGAGGATTTTCTTTTGACTTGTGAAAGATTTTAGCCAAGGTACTTAGAGATCTAAGAATGAGATTAGCACAGTACAAGTTAGTGCAGGTTAAAGATTTTTGTTCAAAATGTGCACTTGCTCAATACTGTTCTTGCTGAAAAGGAAAAGTGCTAAAACTTGCCATTGTGTCTACTATGGCAGACAATAAGCTGGATGTAAGGCACTTTTTCTTCCTAATAGCTCAGTAGAAAGAACTGTCAGGATGAGTGCTGTTGAAGCAGCATCTGCAGTATCCAAAGGCAAGTTAAACCTTTCACCCTGGTTAAAAGCTGTACGTGTTTCTCTTCTTAACAATTCTCTGTATTACTTAAAAATTGCCTGGAGTAAGGGGACATAAAAAGGGGGAAGTTGCATTTCTCTGAAATCTATTTTTTTTCCAAGTCTTTAAAACAATGTTCTCTAATTTCCAGAACTGGGGTGGTTTAGTGCTGCTTCTGCTAGGATCAGAAGGTGTCTGGATGTTGTATGTTGGGAGTGGTGCTCAAGGTAGATGGAGCATTTCTTGTTGGCTTGCAGAAAATGCATTCTTTGTCTCAAATTTTGAAGCAGATGCCTTTTCCCCTGCCTCAGCAATGCCTGTTCTTGTTTGCAAGAATAAGTGTCTCCTCCAAGAAGCCTCTGGTATTAGGCCTAGTGCTTTATCAGGTTGAGTTTTTGAATAACTCTGTTTTAACTCTCACAAAACTGTCACTTGATCCATGCAAATGCTTATTTCATGATACTTCCAGACAGAACAGAAGTTCTTGTAACTTCAGTATGGAATTAGGAACTCTGTTTTAGCCTGTTGGTCAGAGAAGCGTTGCTGGTAGGCATGCTATTGCAACTGACTGTTCTCCAGATGCACATGGCAGTTCTGCCTATGCAGGAGCCTTAGTGGTGCCATCAAGGTTGAAGAGTTAATACACTTAAATTGCATTAAAATGACCAAAGGCATACTGGCATCTTCCTGGCACGTTCCTTGTGTCTGCTGTTGAATGGGATTGTCACTTGTGTGTTGTGTAAGGGCTCTTGACTAAATTCCAGTAGCAACTGCACACCAAGTGGCTTTTAGAGTTATCATGAAAAGACAGTAAGCAGGAGAAATGCTTTCTGCTTGCTAAATGACAGCGATGGCACGTCAGTTGCAGGCATCTCTCCTGGTGTACAAAGCTTTGTAAAACTGATTTGTGATCTGTGTTGCCTGTGCTGCAAAGGGATGTTTCTCTGTCACATTTGAATTAAGACCCCATCAGCAGTGCCACTGTCTCTTTGGAATGCTGCACTTGTGTGCAGAGCTTGCATTTGTGGATTTGGTTGTGGGACCAGTGCTACTGGGAGAGATAAAAATCTTGAGAATTAACTTCCTGTTAATGTCAGCTTCCCAAGATACCAGTTGGTGTGTGATTCAAAGCCTTCCTCCTTACCCTGCGGTTTGCCTGAGATAGCTGTGTGAGTTTGCAAGCACTTTTATTTTACTTTGTAGTGAATGGTGTGTTGTCTCCTGAATAAATTCCACCAGCTTGTTGCAAGTATTCTTTGTCTAAAACTGTCCTTTATTTGAACTTTGATTCATCAATACTTCTCTTTTTATTGGAGCCTATTGATTACAGTGCAAAAAGTCATGCTATAGAGTCATCCCGATTATGGCTGTCCAGCTAAGAGGCTTATTGATAGCACAAACAGATTAGCCCCGAGATAATTCTTAGATTCAATTATGTTGGCAGATTTGCTTTAGTTAAATCGGTTAGTGACAGTCCTGGAGTCAGCTCCTTCCTTTATCTTACAGCTTCTCTGGACAAGTTTGTCTAACCTTGCAGTCCATCAGATGCTCCAAAACCAACTGCTGTTCTTTAGCTGTCATGTTTCCCTGAGTGGGTGTATGGGGGTTTTGATGGTGTGTGTTTGTTTTCTTGTTTGGTTTTGCTGTGTGTTTGTGTTTGGGGTTCTTTGTTTTTAAAGTATTTTGATGGATTTATACCCATTAGAGCCTTTGCTTGTGTTTATAGCGGAAGTTCAGAATGCTGTAGCAGTCAGTAACAGAAAGAAGGAAGGAAATGTGAGAAAAGTTTGGTTTAAAGCTCTTGCACAGTTTCATTACTGGCTTGTTTTGACATGACCGTGTTGCTGCCATGGATACTGTCTTCTATCCCCTTCTGTGTTATGGTGCTGAGAATCAGCTTTGTGACTTAGCAGAGAAGTGTTTTGAAGGTTAATTTTCAGCCAGGTTGCCTGTTCTCTGGGCAGCTAAGCAGCTGTGAGCTGCTGAGGCAAAGGATGTAATAGGAATAAGTGGCTGAGGCTTTGGTGTCAGGAGGGAAAGTCTGGGAAAGTCTTCAGTGAGCATAAGCTGATTTTGAAACTGCTGTGCTCTAAGCTCCCAACCAATACCAGTGGTGTGTTGGTAGATGGGATGCCAGGGCTGACAACCTGCTATACATTTGTGTGCTTATGGCATACTCTTGACTGCCAGCAGCTATAGGAACAGAAGAGAGAAACAGTGAGTAGTTGTTGTTAGGCTATACACGGATGTTATCCTTTATGATACAGAGTGATAATGTACTCAAGAACAGAATTGATTATTTGCATTTCACCAACTTTTGGTTCATTCTGCATTTCCGAGTGGTTTTTCCTGAGCATCACTGTTACGAATGATGCAGTCCTCAAAACTTAATGGGTAAATCAGTATGGTTTCAGATTTATAAAGTAGTATGAACTAACCTTAGGGGGGGAGAAAAGTCTGCTTGTCTTCTTCACTTTTTTGTTCTTAGCAGACTTCTTTGGAAAGGCTTTCCCTCATACAAAATCACCAGAGCTTTCCCCGCCCCCCCCATAGTTTTTGTGCATCTGCAGGTAAATATTTTTATCAATAGACCAATAGGACAACTGGGTGATCCAGTTCAGTTATCAGAACTGTGAGCTTATGGCTCCATCCTGAAGTGTTTTGATCTGAGTTAAAACTTTTGCATGTGTTTGTAATTGCTCTGGGGAAAAATTGTCTGGGTATTTTTCATTAAATTTTGCTTTACTAGTGAAATAGGACTGTGCAAGTGCACATGCTGTTGGGTTGTTTCTTATTTTTATTTTTTTTTAAACTGTTCTGAAGGGTTTGAAAAGTAGAAGTGAGAGGTGTTATTAAGACAGCCACTTCTTCTATGTTCCCCTGCTGCTTTTAATTTGAGACTCCTGTAACGTTGCAGGAGGTCTGTAATACCTTTAAGTCTTAATGTGCAGTGAAGCATGCAAAAGTTATTTCTTTAGTTTATTTGTGCAGACCATTTAAAGAAATGGAAATGGATGAAAATGGCTGCTGTAGAGAGGGAGTGTGAAGCAGAGAAATGCAAAGTGATTAAGAGCTTGCATTTCTGGGATTTTGTGGACAATGTGCTGCAAAAGAACAGAGTCACCCTCATGGTCTGGTGTGAAGATCTCTGTCAAAGTTGTGCTGCTTTGTGTCTGGTGGATCATAGTGTGGTGCAAGTTGGAAGGGATTCCCTGGGTGTCACCTGGACCAACCCCTCTGCTCAAGCAGGGCCACCCGCAGCTGATTGCCCAGGACTATGTCCAGACGTTCTCTTGAGTATCTGCGAACATGAAGGCTCCACAATCTTCCTGGGCAACCCGTGCCAATGCTCAGTCACCCTCATAGTAGAAAAGTGTCTCCTGATACTCATGGGGAGCCTCCTGTGTTTCAGGTTGTGCCCATTGCCTCTGGTCTTGTCACTGGGTACCACTGGAAAGAGCCTGGCACTGTCCTCAGTGCACACTCTCTCCAGGTGTTTACATAAAATTGAGAAGATATCCTCAGGCTTCTCTTTACCAGTCCCAGTTCTCTCAGCCTTCATTCATGGGAGAGAAGGAAAAATGTAAGGAACTGCTCCCCAGCTGCTCAGCAATGCAATAATTCAGTGCTTCAAACAAAACATAGAAAAAGTGCTTGGTCTTAGTGTTCAGTGAAGATGGCAATAATTCCATGCTAACATGTCCATCTTTTAACAGAAACCAAAGGTTAGGAAAATGTTCATACAGCAGAAATAACTGTAGCCTAGAGGGGAAGAACAAAAATTGGATTAATGGAAATAGTTACGTCTTTTTGGGATTGGTTCCAATTTGCAGTAACCAACTAGTCAGTGCACTTCTGTATTGTATGTTCAATAAGCTCTCCTTTTTCAACACAGGTACTGGTAATGTCTTACTGGACTTTAGTTCCATGCCAGTGAGTTGTGGTCTGAGAGCAGCCATAGTTTGGTAGCTTAGAGAATACTGAAGTGCAGTTTTGTTTGAGCAGAGGGATCTTTTTGGAATAATCACACCTATGTCTGCTGTTCATGGGAAATGGAGACTTTTATACTTTGTGCTGTCTCTAGCATCCCCCTAGGTAGGGGTGATATCACTAACCGTGCTGCCTGTCCCAGAAAGCCTGTTTGCACCATCAGATGCTTCAGGTTCTCGTGCTTTGCAAGGGCCACTTTCTACTCCTCTGCAGGAAACAAAAACCTTGCAGTTCAGATCCTTGAAACTCATTGCCCCAGTGGTATCTGTGAAGTGATCAGAACTGGAAGACACTCAAGCAATTTCCAAGTCCTTCATGCTTTAAACCTGTCTTGATTCTGTGAATGGAGTTTCTGTCTCTACAGCTGTGATGGTCATAGGAGCCATGTTTCTGAGGAGCTGTGCACTGTTGGTGTGAAGTGATGAGTAGGAAATAAATCTTTCTGGTAATATGGTTTCTTCCTACAGCTCTTCTGCTGTAGTCGCCAATTGCACTGCCTTCAAAAAGGAGTAGCAGACTTCTCTTTTGCTGTGGTAATACCACAGTAATGATCACTTCCAGGAATTTATGGCGAGGGTGGAGATCAGTATTTACCAAAACTGTTACCCTTTCAGAGACTTTGATCCTGTAGTGAATTCTGCAGGCCTGCATGTGTGAAGGTCACAGAAAGAGGAGTCCTTTATGGCTGAATTTCCAGGGGTTTAGGTAATGTTGTCAGCTGGTTGAGAATTATGTTATGGTTTGACCCAATGACTTGAGGCTGACCCAAGAACCACAGATTTCCAATGTGAAGCAATCTCAACTGGAAGTGCTGCTTCTGGTTGTCTGAAATGTTTGTAACCTTTGATTACTCTTGTATTTCTGCCCTAGAATTTTACTCTGGGATGGGTGGCTTTCTCAAAAGTCTGTATTTTGCAAGACACCCAAAGCTATTAGAATGAAAAGACTGAAAAGGTGATGTACTGCCCTTACCTGGCAGAATCCATCCTTGATCCAAAGGCCAAAGTGGTATCTACTGTCACGCTATTGGATGGACCTTATGCTATCATTTTTTCTGTGGAAAACATTGAGATCTTCATGACATTCCCTTGCCTTTTTACTTTGTAAGAGCTACAAAGCATTGAATATAAACTTCTAATGAACTGTTCCCACCCTTCTCTCATACACTGCTGCTTGTATGGGCTTGCAGTGGCCCAGCTCAGAGAGCTGGTCCATCCAAGAAGTGCTTTGCACGACTCTGTGTCTTCTGTCCTGGCTCAGCCTTTCAGCCAGGTTGCATTCCAGATTGATGTGGAGTAATGGCAACATATGGCTTCAGGGTAAGTGTGCAGTAGCACGAGGGTGTGCCTTCGGAACAGCCTGCACTAATATTGGCTGGACATGACTGGGGAAGTGTGTGGCTTGAAGGCTTTTGCAGCCAAATTAGCCTGGTCTCACACTTTGCCATCTCAGGGGGGAATAGTCCTGCCTTGTCCCCAGCTACTTGCTGTACTGCTTTGTCCACAGATCTTTCACACTGACCCTTACCCAGTGGGGAAAGGGCAGCCAATGAGGCACACTGGAACAGCATGGTTTGAAAAATGTGATATATGTCTTTGGGTTTTGTTTTTTGCAGTTCATGTTTCTCAGGGAGTTAGATGCCAGCTGGTGGTGGCATAAAAGCAAGACAGGAGTGTGCAGGCAAGGCCAATTGCTGTTTGCTTTAGGTACATAACACCACGCCCTGTATTTAACATGTGTGTTAAATTGCATTGCTGCCTTTAAAAATAAGAGTTAATGCTATCAACCTTGTGTCATTTGCTAGTCGTGTAGGAATTTTTTCTGTGGTTTGTTTGGTTTGGGGTTTTTTGTTAATTAAAGCAAGCAGCAAACACCATGTTGGTAATCTTGCTTAGCAGAGTTGCATGGGGCAACTGGCTGTCCACCTGGCAGCAAGCCTATTGTTTGGATCCTATGCCCAGTGGGGATACTTGAAGATAAATACATGATATAATTGTAGTGGGTAAATGAGTAAGAGGAAATAGGAGGGGCTGCATAGTCAGGGAAATAATCAGCTCCTGACAGGACTTGTTCTAGCAGCTGTAATACTGTGTTCTCCTCTTTGTTCCTCAGACATCTCTCTCTAGAAAGAGAAGCAAGCAGTCACTATAGTGTGGAGGTTTTGGGTTTAGTGAACTCTTAGACCAGCCATGGAATACTTATTTTGAATTTTACAAATCAGGAATCTATGAAATAATCAAGCTTAAGCCAGTTCTGGCTGGGATGTGAATCCTACTACAGGTAATTACTTTTTGAATGGGAAGTGGTTGTTCCTGATTGCCTTGATGTCAAACTGGAAACTGTTGTTTTGTGATAGAAAAGTTAAAATACAGCTGTGTGCCACCTTGGAATATGTGTGAAGCTAAAGAATTGACTTTGGGAGGGACTGTTTGGGACACTACATTATTCAATGGTATTGTGAGTTACCACTAGAGAAGTGAAAGGATTTTGAGTTCTTGGAATTCAGAATATTGAGGCATTGAATGCTCTTAAAATATATTTACAAACATCTTTTATGAATTCTGACTATTTTGGCTAATCTTCTCTACTTTGTCTCCCTGCTTTTGTTTCTCCTTTTTTCCTTTTTAACCATACTGTTTCTCTGGTTTTGGATGCCAACTATTACACATTTTTCCTTTCTTGCCTCAGTTAAAAGCTTAAATAGAGACTCTGGCATCTTGTTTCCTTTACAGAGACACAGTTAATGGTTTGTAAAGTTCCTGGTAGCAACTGGTTACACAGAAGTGTTTGAAACAGGAATGAACAAACAAGGTCAAATGGAACTGAAAAAAATGCAAGTAAAGGTCTGATTTAAGATGTACCTCTTTAGCAACTCCTCTGCAGTGAAGGAATGCTTTTAGAAACTTGATTCCTAACTATCTTTTCACAAAAGATACTGAGAAGTTGTTGTCTCAGAAAGCTTCTGTAGTGCACCAGATTTATTAATAAACCCTAGAGATGGCTGTGGTGACCAAAAGACATTTCTCTACTTATTCCGTATCTAACAAATGCTTCAAGTGCCTGTCAAAACCGGTCTGAAAATAAAACCATTTCTGACTGGCTCACTAACCTCTCAGATAACACATTTTTATAGGAGTTGAAATATTTATAGATGTAAATGCCTATCAGTTCAGGGTAGAATATGGCCCTGTAACTCAGGAAGGGTTCCTTGAGTAAAGTCCAAAACTTGAAGTTGTGGATTAGTGATTTTACAATGTTTGTTTGTTTATCTAGTTGAGTGATTTTTGCTTTGAGAGGGTTACCTTTGCTCTTTCAGCAAATAATTGCAGTATCCAGGAAAATGAGTCTAGATTTGGCATGGTTTACCATTTACACTCTAGAACAGCAGAACCAGACTTGAATCACCATGGGTAAACAGCTTTGTTACTTGCTGCTTTTTGTGTTGAGTACCAGTGATGTGCCTGTAGCGGAAAAGGTGCAGAAGGATGACACCAAGCTGGGGACAGGAGTTGATCTGCTGGAGGGTAGAGAGGCTCTGCAGAGGGACCTCGACAGGCTGGACAGATGGGCAGAGTCCAAGGGCATGAGATTTAACACATCCAAGTGCTGGGTTCTGCACATTGGCCACAGCAACCCCATGCAGAGCTCCAGGCTGGGGTCAGAGTGGCTGGAGAGCGGCCAGGCAGAGAGGGACCTGGGGGTGCTGGTTGACGGTAGACTGAACATGAGCCTGCAGTGTGCCCAGGCAGCTAAGAGGGCCAATGGCATCCTGGCCTGCATCAAGAACAGTGTGGCCAGCAGGAGCAGGGAGGTCATTCTGCCCCTGTACACTGCACTGGTTAGGCTGCACCTGGAGTACTGTGTCCAGTTCTGGGCCCCTCAGTTTAGGAAGGATGTTGACTTGCTGGAGCGTGTCCAGAGAAGGGCAATGAAGTTGGTGAGGGGTTTGGAACACAAGCCCTGTGAGGAGAGGCTGAGGGAGCTGGGGTTGCTTAGCCTGGAGAAAAGGAGACTCAGGGGTGACCTTATTGCTCACTACAACTACCTTAAGGGAGGTTGTAGACAGGCAGAGGTTGGTCTCTTCTCCCAGGCAAGCAGCACCAGAACAAGAGGACACAGTCTCAAGCTGCACCAGGGAAGGTTTAGGCTGGAGGTTAGGAAAAAGTTCTACACAGAGAGAGTGATTGGCCATTGGAATGGGCTGCCCAGGGAGGTGGTGGAGTCGCCATCACTGGAGGTGTTCAGGAGGAGACTTGATGGGATGCTTGGTGCCATGGTTTAGTTGATTAGGTGGTGTTGAATGATAGGTTGGACACGATGATCTTGAAGGTTTCTTCCAACCCGGTTTATTCTATTCTATCCTATCCTATTCTGTTCTAAAGGAATATAGTGATGAGTGGGTGGGTGTGTTTTGGGGGAGCAGAACCAGAATTTAGAAGGTTCCCTTGCATTGCAAGACACACTATTTGGTCCAAAACAGCCAGTATTCTGTCTTGGGAACCTATACTTATCCTTGGGCTTTTCTGCTTTTTAATTTAAAGAAACAAAGGAAAAAACTAAATTCCTGTTGTTGGATGGAGCAGTGCACCTGACTAAGAATAGTGTATTGATTGCCTCAGCTGTGCAGGTAAGAGTCTGGAATCCTTGATGCCTCAAATGTGACTCTGGATTGCAGTCTCTTGGATCTTGCATGCTGCAATATCATGTCAAAATGCTAGCAGCTGCTTCTACACTTGCAATGCTGGTGGTGTGACCTTTAGGTGAAGAGATCGCCACTGCCCTGAGCTCTGCCCAGTCTATGTTTGTGTAACTCTCTATGGAGCTTTTGTAGTTGCCTACTTCTGAATCACCACAAAGCAAATCAGAGCATAAAACTACTGTCTTCTGCACTTGAAAATGGCTTTTGTAATACTTAAGCACTGATGCTTCCAGTTTTTCACTGTGCCCTGGGGTATAATACTTTGTGGTGAAGTAGATGTGCAGCTTAAATGAGAAGGGAGGAAAGGAGCAAATGTGCTTCTTGGCAATACTGACATTATCTTTGGACCAGTTTCCATTTACACCTGGAAGAGTGGGTTTCAAAAAATGGGGAAATTTGTTTGAGAGATGGTGTAAATAGAAGAATGAAGTTAACCTGGCCCAGCTTGGTGCTGAAAAATAGAATACATAGAATAAACCAGGTTGGAAGAGACCTTCAAGATCATCGCGTCCAACCCATCAACCAATTCAACACCACCTAAACAACTAACCCATGGCACCAAGCACCCCATCAAATCTTCTCCTGAAAACCTCCAATGACGGCGACTTCACCACCTGAGTATTGTGATGCTGTCCCTGGGTACTTTGAGTTTTGGCTCTCCTCTCCTGTAGAGCATGGCCAGCTCAAAGCAGTGCAGGGCTGCAATAATGGGAGTGTGCTGTCCACTGCTGTTAAGTCTTGCTTTGATACTTACTCAGGATGGGATATCTACTGGCACAAGGTTCAGACACAAGGAAATGGCTTGTTCTGTGATGTGTGCTTCCAAGCTTTGCTGCCCTTCAATGTAAAGTTAGCTAAGTGACTTTCACTGGAGTCTTCATATGAAATGTTCAGCTGGTGTGAATCAAACTGTAACTCTGAGTATTAAGGCTGTGTAAATTAGGGGACTGTCTCATTAACCAAACTTAATTGTAGTTTGGAAGGCCTCTAGGCTATTCTGTAGCTGCATATGTGTGTAATCTGATGTTATTGATGAGCTTTGTGGTTAATGTATAATGGTAAAGCAGCCCCCCACGCACCCCCAGTCTTGCTCAGGCTGTGTTGCCACGGTACTGTCAGAGACACGTTGGCAGAAAGGTAGGGGTGGGGCCAAGCAGAAATTGTTACCGGTTGTAGTGACTGTGTCTGTCCATGGCTGTGCTTTGCAGTTACACAATGTTTGCATTGTGTCTTTGTCCTCTGACGTACTCATTTGTCTTGCACCCCAGCCTTTCCTTTCCTGAAGTGCCGAATACAAGTTCTCCCAGGACAGCTGCTTAACGAGGCACTTGTTGAAATGGAAAGGGAAGGTTTTCTGGGTAAGTGACAGGTTGCCAGGAGAAAGGACTTGGCATGAGAATGGGCTGGAAAGCACACAGGTTAAAATTCCTGGCCTTTGCCCAACTAGTAGCCTGATCTTGGAAGTTGAGCAAGGCCGAGGACTTGTAAACTGTGTGCAGATCTTGTCGTATTGAATGAAATAGTGGTGACTGCAGTGTATGACTGGGGTCCGTCCGTCCCTTTGAAGTATGGAAGTACCAACCCACTCTGCCTGCTTTCTGTCACATGTGATAGTGAGAGAGAAGGGGGGAAAGGAGTTTGGGTTTGTATCAAGTGAGGAAACAAAATCTGGAGACAAGAGTAGTGATGTGCCCACTGCAGGCCAGTTGGGAGCAGACTTACACAGGAGGGCTTTGCTTGTGCCTGGGAGACCTTAACGCTTCTTTTGTGGACAGTGCTCTTCCCTGCCAAGTCAAAGGGCATCATGTATGTTATTTGTAGTTACCGTATCTGTTACACAAGCAGCAGCACAGCAACAGATGACTTCTTTAGTGTGCCTGATGTCAAATTTATTTTTAAAAAGCCGTGTAATTTGTTGCTGGTGCCAGCCCAGATCTTTGGCGCAGCCGCCGTCAACACTTGTGAAGCAGCTGCTGCTGCCATTGCATAGTTAGCTCCCCAGTTGCAGCTTAAGATGGGGGCAGTCTTGGGCCCTTTCTACAAGAAGGACATTGAGGTGCTGGAGCATGTGCAAAGAAGGGCAGCAAAGCTGGTGAAGGGTCTAGAAGTCTTCAGAGGAGCATCTGAGGAAAATTCTTTATCCTGGAGAGAAGGAGGCTCAGGGGAGACCTCCTCACTCTCTACAGCTACCTGAAACAAGGTTGTAATGAGGTGCATGTTCGTCTCTTTTCCCAAGTAACAAGAGACAGGACAGGAAGAAACAACTTCAGATTGCACCAGGGGAGGTTTAGGTGTCATATTAGGAAAACTTTCTTCAAGGAAAGAGTTGTCAAGACCTGGAACAGGCTGCCCAGGGAAGTGATGGAGTCACCATCCCTGGAGGGATTTAAAAGATGTGCAGATGTGGTGCTGAGGGACAAGGTTTAGTCATGTCCTGGCAGTGCAGGGTTAATAGTTGGACTTCAAGATCTCAAAAGTCTTTTCCAGCTACAGTTGTTTTATGAAGGGGGTTTACCTTATCTTCAGTCAGAAATCTATGGCATGACCACATGCAGGCAGCCTTCTATAGGCAGTTGTGTTGTGCAAGTTTTGGTATTAAGAGGTCATAAGTATGCTGTTTGAGGCTGTATCTTTTCTTTCTGTAGATGCTCTTTTGCTGCAGGTTTTTATTTCTCCTTTGACCTAGTTCTTGCTGATGTTTAGATTTTGCTTGAAAAGGTGGAACAGTTTGCCTAGTTTCTTTAAAATACATTTGAAGTCAGAAATAAGAACATGTGTGTAGTTCAGTTAGGATAGAATTGACTAGGTTGGAAAAGACCTTTGAGATCATCAAGTCCAACCTATCACCCAACACCATCTAGTCCACTAAACCGTGGCACCAAGAGCCTCATCCAGTCTTTTCTTAAACACTTCCAGTGATGATGACTCCACCACCTCCCTGGGCAGCACATTCCAATGGCCAATCTCTCTGTGAAGAAAGTTGCCTCATTGTGAGGCTTGAGCAAAAAAGGCTGCCTAAGATATATCTTGATTTTTATAGTTCTGAAAGAAGTGACACATCAGATGGAGAGCTAGCAGAGGAGTAAGACACAGAGCTGATGCACGACTGTGTCTCACAACCAAATTAATTACTGCAACTGAGCTCATCTCATCTATTAGCCTTTCTCAGACCTCACTGCTATTATATAAGATGAAATAGTAATTTGCTCTGCTTTCTTTTTTTTTTCTCTTTATTGTCCAGTGATGTGGTGCAAATTAAGAAAGATTATCTGCTAAATAGCTCTCATTTTAAAGTGGGCCAACATTGTTGAGTAGTGTGGGAATTTACAAAGTGTTGTATTTATCTGCTTTTGGATTTTTGTTCCCTCTTTTCCCCATGGGAAATGAGAATGAAAAAATTCTCTGATGAGGATGTTAGTGTTTCGTATAGGTGTTCTATAGCAGTCTGATTAAACGATTTTTCTTGGAATGTGGAGCTCTGTATTCAGCCTGTGGTTACTGTGGATACAGTAGTTGGCTAAGTACTCACCCCTTCATGCTTTGCCAGTGACTAAACTTGGCTGTGGAATGCTTGCCCCTCCTGTCTGTGCTAGACTGTCAGTTACTGGGTCAGGTCTAGCCTTTCATGGCTGCACCTGCACACATTATATTGAATAATAAACTGGATTCATGCCTGGTGACTTCTGGAAGCCACCTACATTTTTGTGTAGCTGAAAGAATTAAAAAAGAGGACATAGAGTGGACTGAGGTGCAAAGACTCAGGCACCTCACCCCCACACAAACATTGCTTGCTTGCTTCCTGTCTTACAGGGTTCCTCATACTGTTTGTGAGGTATACATCTTTTGGCTGTGGGAGATGGAGATGTTTCTCTAAAGCATCTGTGAGGAATACCTGCTGATTCTGTGTGAGCTGAAACAACTGCTTCACCTGAGATCCTTGCTCTTCTGCCTCTTTCCTTTGTGTAATAAAGGTTTTCTTCTCTGTAAAACAGCTTTTGAACATGTTACAAAGAAAGCAGATAGAAACATTTGTTTCTAAGTGAACTAAATGGATAGGTATGGAAGATACTTCATGAAATGGGTGGGGGGAAGGGGGATGGGGAAAGACCTCCAACACCTCTGTGATGTATACAGTTAAGTGCAGGTAAGTTTAAGTACAGTTAAAACATTTTATGTTTCTGACTCTGGAACATTGGGACTTGTAGTTCTTTTTCTTGAGTGGTTTCATTTTCTGCATTAAGGAGTGCTCTGCTAACCTGGAATTTAATGAAAGGAGCATGGAGAAATCCTGTGGAAGCAGTGACTATTGAACCACTTGAAATGTGAACATTTCAGCTTGCATTCTGCATTGGTTCTTCAGTGAAATGCAAATGGAGTTGAGAATGAATGAACATGTCTCGGGTTTGAGTGTTTCCCTGCCTGGGTTGGGGGCCAATGGGCACATGGGTCTGTAGTGAGATCATTAGACAAGGGACACCAGCTGGACTATTATTAGGGGGTTTAAAGGCTGTGGCAGATGTTCTTAGGCTCTCTTCCAGCCCCCACAGTGGTGCATAGAAAAAAGAAACAGCTGACAAATTGCTTTTCTATGCAACAAACAGATTTTTTTAAATTATATTTTTCCCTCCCATGCAAGTGGGCAAGATATTTTATGTGAACCTGTGTGTATCAAAGCATACAGTGTGAAGCACTGGAAACAGAAGAATGAAAAATGTTGTCATATGAGGATAAATACAAGTGCTTTGCTGAGGAAGCAGAACTTGGGGGGCTAGCCAGGGCTCAGGTCTGTAGGTGCAGGTGTTCTGCCATTCATGTCTTTGATTCCTGTTTTCTTTGACACTGCTGTGTTCCTTTCTGTGTATGAATATAATGTAAAGCTGTTCCTGCAAACATCTTGAATGTTTGCGATGAGACTTGAGATGTAACAGAGCACACAGGTGCTCATATAATGCAATGAGTGAGCTCTGAAGAGAGCTACTGTTTATTATGTTCTGGTGATGTAGCTGACAGCACAGAGGAAAGCATGGTTTACCTTTCTTGTCATAGTAGGAAAGCAGTGTGTGTGTCTTGTTTGGAACATGTAGTTTGTATTCCCTTTTAACCAGTTTAAATCTCTTCAAAATATAAGCTTCAGGCTCCTTAATCTTCTCTGGACTCCTGACATGCTCTGTGTTATACAAAATGCAAAAGAGGAGATACCTACTGGCAAGGTGTGAGACTGAGTGGCAACCCAAAGATGCATGAGGAAGAATATGAACTATTTCTAATAGGTGATGACCACGTTTCTGTATTCTCACGTTACGGGTTTTTTAACCATGTATGGTTGCTGTTGCTAAGCAGAATAACAGATGTTCAAACAGTTCCTTGTGCATCATCTTTTCCTTTCTGTCATTAAAGCATGTGGTGATTTTTGGAGCTAAAGCAGCTGAGATGCTGCATGAGTTGCCCTGTGTTAAAGGAAAGAAAATGCAACACACAGTTTCTATTTTTCCATATCCATCTCTAAGCTTCCTGACTCCAATCAGCTGTTTCCCTAAGAGCTTTTTAGTATGATTAAAGAACAGTGCCCAAACCAAATAACCCAACATCCTATTCTTGTTGAGGCTTTTTCCAAGCATTTCCTCTGTGCCTGTTCCTTTCTGGATGTTACAGGTACAGACTGTACAGTTGATCAGAAAACCTGAGTGCTCCTTCTCTCTGCATTGTTTTATCTGAAAAAACAAAACCAAAGCCAAACCAACAACCAATTTTGATGACCTGAAGGAGTTTAAGTCTGCAAAGTGGGATGCTAGCACCCACTTGTAGGTGCATAGTTCTGTGTATTTCTAGGTCTAGTCTGGATGTGATTCTCTCTCTTGATATCCTCAAACTGTTAACCTTTCTACTTCCTAGTCATAATGTTGTTCTGAACCACTGGAGACCCAGATTATTCTTTAGGCCATTTCCACAGTAGGACTAAGAATTCAGTGCCTCTATTTTCTGCAGTGCAGAGAGCCATGGGATGGGACCCCAGAAGCCTTTGGTGGCTCATGGGGATGAGTGATGCTTGACAGTTTATATCGAATCATTCAAGGGTCCCGCTGTATGATTACAGTGAAGAATCAACTGAATAAGATTGTGGCAGTCTACACAGCCACATAGCTCCTATGAAAAGAACAGTGTCTCCTGTGCTACTGAGATTGCAGTGCAGGACTTGGAAAGAATTTAAGAGGATTAGCCATGGTGTGTTGCATTAAGCCTGACTGCTTAATCAGAAGGATTTTTTCCCTGAAGATTATTTTTTTGGCAAAACTGTAAAAAACCCCAGGACCTTGATGAGCTCCAGGGGCTTGCTCTGAAGGCTTGGAGCAAGCAAAGCTCTAATGTGATAACAGGACCGGTTAGGACATGTCGCATCTGTGTGATGGGAGGAGACTGCAGTAAATGTGCTTGTGGTATTATGCTTGCCTTCCTAGGTGGCAGTCCTTTTTTGACTGGAATCCAATATTTATGTAGCTCCTTACAGTACCAACAGCTTTCTAACTGGAAAATAATTGCTTGGATTAAATGATTGAGTCTTGCACCAAGAGTATTAAGCCTCACTCAGCTCTACTCTCCAGCCCACTTCTCAACTTCAGCAACCTGCCCAGTTTTGTGTGCAGGAAGTGGGAAGAGAGGAGAAGATTAAAGGTGTTATGAACATGTTGCAGAGGGAGGGGACACCAAACCTGGATGCAGTATTGGAGGTGGGGTCTCAGCAGAGCAGAGTCATTGCTTTATGAGGGTTCATTTTGCTCATGGACAGGTTGACAGATGAATGCCCACTCCTGCTCCTTGGCTGTCTTGAGGCTGGGCTGTGATTTTATTGATTTTTATTATTTTGTTGTAATTTTTAACTATGCCACTGTCTTTCAAGCTTGACACTACTTCTTGTTGCTGTCTGACAGTACTGAGCATGTTGCTGCTTCAAGCCAGCAGTAGAAAAAGGAACATCCTCTTTCTAGATGAGTGAAGCTGTGAAGGTTTCCCTCTCCCTCTCTCTCTTTCTCTCGCCCCGCCAGGGTGAAAATGAGATTTGCTGGCACAACAGGAAGAGGCTTACATTTCTTGCTCACTTTCCAACTGTCAAGCAGGGCCATGTAGTCACCCTGAACAAAGCAGCAGCATTCCTGGCTCCTTTTAATGATGTATTCAGAACTCCAGTGGCTCCTGATTTAATGAGTACAGTGAATGTATTCAGAGCTAACAAGCGCGTGCTCATTAGCCGGCAGTAAGTTAACTGTCCTATTCTCTGCTAGCCAGCCAGTTCATCATTAAATGCTGCCATATCTCCATGCCACACCAGCCTGTCACATGGCGAAGTTAGATGTTGTGTGGCTAGTTAGAACTGTTGGAGGATAAGTAATTTAGCTTAGCTTGCCTCACTGATAGGGCTACTTTTCTTGGTGGGGGCTTTCTGCTTAGGAGTTCCAACTCACCAAAAAGTTTCAACTCAGACAGTTAGCCCAGACATTAATTTGCAATGTCTTTTAGTTTCATAGAATCACAGAATTCTTAGGGTTGGAAGGGACCTCAAGGATCATCCAGTTCTGACCCCCCTGTCATGGGCAGGAATACCTCACACTAGATCAGATTGCTCAGACCCACATCCAGCCTGGCCTTAAAAACCTCCAGGGTTTGTAATTTGTAGCTTTCAGTTTTGTATTCTGCTGTATTGTGCTGTTTCTGTTGTATAAATCCAGAGTAACGCAGCTGTACTAACTGAAATCACTAACTAGGGGCGGAATTGGGCCCTTGGTTGACTTGAGTGCTGCAAAAACTCTGATTAGGTGGTGGCATTTGGAGAATGAAAAATCAGTTTAGTGTGTTGGGTTGGCAGATGCAGGCTGAACAAAGGGTTGTTATGCTGCCTAGAGGCAGGAGCTTGGTGGAATTGTCTTCAGTGATGTGAAAATACAAGTAGCAACAGTGCTGGTCTGCCCCCCGAAGCACACTGATCTTTATTTTTGGTGGAATTATGGGTGAGAGCATAAATACTGAACACTTGTCTGTGCTTTTAATTGATGTCTACTCTGCAGTGTTTTGCTTTAATACTTACAAGCAGTATTTAGTAACAGATTTGGAGGCAGAGGGAATTTGGGCCTGAGGGTTGGATACTGCACGTATGCTGTCTGCTTTTCTCCTGGCAACCTCCTGACACTGCTCTGGGGGCTTTTAGCATAATCGGGGAGACACTGAGCCAGTCATTGAAACCCAACTGACAGTCTATTCAGTTTGTGCTCTCTGTCTTGCTCTAAAGTGATTTCAGAAAGACCCATGCAGTCCTTGGTACCTGTTTGCCATCTGGAAGAGCAGGCTCCCGTGTGGATAGAGGCAGATGTACTCATGTCTGATGCAGCTTTCTCCAGCTGCTGCCTGCTACCGCAGGCTGGCTGTACTTGGCTCTCATCTCTGCTCCTCAGCCAGTCCCTGCAGATCCCTGGCATGGGTGCCTGTGTGAGTCCATCAGAAATATGCTGAATTCTCTGAGTAATCATTACAATTGTCTTCTCTCCTCTTCTGCTCAAGAGCTGTTCTAATTCAGATACCATTGTAAACATTGCTACTTGTCGTCTATATCTGTCCTTTCACCTTAATACTGGATTGTAAGCTTCCTTTTCAGTGTCCGCTTACTGCTTTGTTCATGCTGTGGTGTGCTATAAAACCTGAGCATGGGTTGTTTGATGTAATTTAAAGGGATTAAACTTGCATAAGCCAGAGTAAGGAAGAACTTGTTCTTTCCATCTTCAAATCTGGAGAATGAGCCACAGTGGTTGATTCAGACTGGAAGCAACTTGTTTATTTGGGGCATCACATGGAGGGACACTTGCAGCCAGTAGTGTTTTGTGGAGTGTGGGGAACTCTGTGTGTATAGAAAGAAGACAGAGGTGGGGAGGAGGCTTTAGGGTTTCTTGGTTTGCTTAAATCCTCAGGAAAATTTCATTGTGGGTGGCTGGGATGGATAGATTCAGCTGCATGACCTTCTTTTGTAGCTTGGTGATGGAGGTGTGGGTGCTGCCACAGGGATACCATACACAACTGAGGCATGGAGTGAGGTTTGTCATCTGTTGCTTTCTACTTCTGCCCCCAGGTTTTTGTTTTTTTTCTGTCTGTTAAGCATTCTCTAAAAGGCCTGAGTGTTCTTCAGTGTGTGTGTGGAGTGGGGATGGTGGTTTGGGTTTTGTGTGGTTTAGGACTGGCAGGGCAGAAAAGGACTATTTGGGGAACAAGATGCATTTGTTTTATTCTTACTCCTGAGGCTGAATGGCTGTTAACTGTTGTTTTTTTTAATGCTAGACCACAAATGTGCATTAGACTAGCAGGAAGGGGGAAATACTTCCTGTGTGACAATGTTCAATCCTATCTTTGCAACATCTTAAATCTTTCTCAATTGTAGACTTTGAGACTGAGATGGCTACTGTCAGAAAGGTCTAACTTACATTTTGCTCTTAATGCAGTCTACTGCCCTGCCCTTTTGCTCAGGGAATAATCTGCTCTTCACTGACTGTGCCTGGGTATCTGAAACATTCCAAATGTTCCAGTTCTGAATAATAATAATTTACCCTGCCTACATACAGCATTTTCAGAGAAGCTGCAGGGGAAGGATTTTGGCCTGAACACATATTTGCTTGTGTGGGTGTGAAAGGGTGGTGTAGGGGTTATTTTTCACTGGGAAAATGATCCCCATTTTTCTCTGTCAACTCTGATACATCACTTCAGTTTCTGTCTTCACCCCCCCAGTGCCTAACAGTAATTACAACAAAGGACAAACTTGTTACCTTGGAGTGGTAAAGCAACACTAGTTGTTAGCACAGACAAGCTACTCCCTTCCTAAACCTCTTTAGGTTATTTTTGAAGGCAATGACCTTTTCTTTCCTCACCCCCAAGATGAGATGGTAGCGAAAGTTTTCTATTACAAACTTCTGAAATAAAATATGAGTTGCAGTATGTTGCAAGGTAAAGGAAATCAAGAAAATTTGTGCTTTG
The DNA here is from genome assembly GCF_014839835.1 of Dryobates pubescens. Taxonomy (NCBI): domain Eukaryota; kingdom Metazoa; phylum Chordata; class Aves; order Piciformes; family Picidae; genus Dryobates; species Dryobates pubescens. The sequence goes on along the minus strand of NC_071615.1, from coordinate 20,046,766 downwards.
CATGTAGGTTGTGTTGGGTTTTTTTCATTTTTTGTTGTTGTTCCTCTAGCAAATAGACTATCAAAGAATAGATGTGCCTTGAGTTGCTTCAGATGTCTCTGCAGTACTGCCATGAGGCAGGCAATCTTGAGGATATGTGGTGCGAATAGATAGGTGTTGGAGGTCATGCAGCACTGGATTGTTCCTGCTGTGGTGGCACTGTGTTTTATGAGTAGGCAGGAGATGTTTAGTTAATGCCCTGAGGCTTTGGAGGTGATACTGTATCAGGAAGGTGACTCTTTCTATAAATCTCTGTGTAAATAGCTCCGAATAACTGTTGCTTATTGAACTCCTGTTTACATCTTGTGAAATCTGGAGTAATGTCCTGGTATCCAAACCTGTACCTTGCTGTTTGCTCTTTTGTTATCTTTTTGTCTTCCCATCCTTCAGGAGCAGAGCTCATGGCACCTCTGTGAGAATATAATCTCACTGCAGGTACCTGGAGTAAAATGTGGTTTGGGATTTATGCATGCATTCAGTTACACCCCTTTTTTCTTTTTAATTTTACAGTGTGTGGGGTGTGCTAATTCAGTCACAGTTTCCCCAGGTACTGCTTAATAGAGTGTCTTGAGGGGAACTGTGAAATCCAGATGAATTGTTGATGATTCCTTTATTTAACAATGAATCAGTTACTTAAATGGGAATGGAAAGGTGTGGTGACTTGGTACAGAGGTTCATCTACCCCTCTACTCTGCCCTGGTGAGGCCAAATCTGGAATACCATGTCCAGTTCTGGGGCCCTCAGCTCAAGAAGGACCTCACTGAACTGCTTGAAAGAGTCCAGTGCAGAGCCACAAAGATTCTGTGGAACATTTGCCTGCTGAGGACAGGCTGAGGGAGCTGGGGCTCTTCAGCTTGGAGTAGAGGAGCCTGAGGAGTGCTCTCATTCCTGTTGATAAAGATGTGCAGGGCACTGTGGAGAGGATGATATAGACAGATGGGTGCTGGTCTCTTCTCATGGATGATTAGAACAAGAGACATTAGGAAAAAAATCCACTGGAAGAGTGGTCAGGCATTGGAGCAGGCTGCCCATGGAGGTGGTGGGGTCACCATCCTTCGAGGTGTTTAAATGTTGTTTAGATGTGGTGCTTAGCCATATGCTTTAGTGGTGAGCTTGGTAGAGCAGAGTTAATGGTTGGACCTGATCATCTCAAGGGGCTTTTCCAATTTGAATGATTCTAGGCTATGTTCAACAAAATGGGGTTTAATTTGTGGGAGTACTGGTGTGATTGTCAGATCAGCTTGTAGCTCTGCTTTCCCTGCAGTGTTTCCAGCTTTGCAGCAGGAAGCCTGAATATTTTCAAATGTATGCAGTTTGAAAATACTTTTTTTTTTTTCTCCTTTTTTTCTTTTTTCCTCCACAGAGAGATCTTACTGCTCTTGTGAAGGCTCTTTTGTGTTGTTTTCACGATGGTGTTTGCTTCCTTGTTTGTGCTCTCTACATGATGTTTAAGAGGAAACGATTTGCTAACATCTGCTCTGTCTGTGTATGGTTGCCCATGCTGCTCTGTGCTCACATGAAACATTCTGGACGTGGTTAGGAATGCAGATGCTGTAAAACACATTTGAAAGACCATGGTTTTAATGCAGGAGACTGAAGAGAGGAGTGGTCCAGCCCTTTCTTTTTGACTCAGTTTGGTGGTTTTTGGCAGCGCAGCTCAAGAGGGAGAGGAAACTTGTGTGAGAGCCAGAGTTAGGGCTGCATTCAAATGACCTTACGGCATCCAGAAGTGTTGATGTGGGGGAAACACAAATAGAAGTGACACTTAAAGCGAGCCTGCTAGCCAAATGGTGAAGTTCTGGAGGAGAAAAGGAGGCTCAAGAAAGAAAGAATGCTCTGCAGATGATCAAGAGCAAGGAGAGTTAAAAACCAGGTACAGCAGTGGCTGCTGCAGAGCTGTAATCCCCCAGCACTGTTGGTCTGTATCAAAGCTTAACTTTGAGTGTAGTCTGTGTGTGGTGTGTGTGTGCGCTGAGGCAGTGCCAGCCACCTTCTACATGAACTGGGACAAAGGAAGGGAAGATGGCAAATGCTGCTTTCGGACTTTGCACTTTCCCTGACTCTGCATTTCAGCTGAATGGTGTTTTTCAGCTGTTGAGCTGTGTAGTGCTGCCTGGCCTCTTTCCCCAATAATGCTGAGCTGCTGCTGTGCTGTCAGATGTTTGTGCTGGTGGGGCTGGGGAAAAGACTTGTGCCTGAATGTGCAAAAGTAGGACATGAACAGCGTGATGGGCTTGACTGGGGCAAGGAGCACTTGTTTACTGCAGCTGCTTTCTCCCTCCCAGCCTCAAGGGCTAAAGTTAGTCCCAGTAACCTGCTTTGCTATTTAAAATGCTGCCACCGTAAGTTTGGGGCTTTTTTTTTCCTCCTTGAGAACAAAGCAGAAGGAATCTGAGCTAGTTAATATTTTTAATGTTACAGATTGAATTGTTTTGAGCAGCAGGTGTCTTTAAGTTGTGGTATTCTCGTTATGCAAGTGTGGTAGGAACAGGCAAATAGGTGCAAGGGGAATGACTTGCACACTTTTTGCTGCAAAGAAATAGCAGTTGTTTGGGGTCCTCATCCTGCAGGACAGTTCATTTGTCACTCAGCATCACAGGCAGGAAATGTGCTAATATTTATATGCTATGTTTATTAATCTTGTGTAGATAGCTACTTTGCTAACTATAAGCCTGTGTCATGAAGAATGCTGTTAGTGATGCCTGGCTTGCTGGACTTGGTTCTCATGTTAAAACAGAAATTCCTACAATGTAAGGAGCTTAGATGTGAGTTTTTCCTTTGAAACACAAGATAACTTGTGCAGATGATGTCATCATTTTGTTAAGCTCATTTGCTGGATGTGGTTCCAGTTTGCGTTTCTTATCTGTATTTTGGTTTCAAACCAGAACATTGAACCAGAAAAAAAGCCATGCATGAGGTTTGGCCAGTATGAGATGTTTTCTTTATAGAATTCTTTAACAACAGTCCTTAAAATCTAAATCTCTGAGGTATTAGATTGCTGGTGAAGAGTTGCATTCCCATTTTCTGGTGGTTGGAAGGTGGAAAAGCTATTTAGATTCCCCCCCTCCCCAGTGTTGTCACAGTCAGTTGGTTTGCTCACCAAGGAATTTAGCCACAACCTTCTTTGCTATAAGCAAATGAGGAATAACTCTTTGTAATTTACTAATTTGTAACAAATAAAAATTGCAACTGCTTCTAATCAGCCTAAAACAAGAAATCAAAGTTAATTTTTTTTACATACTCCTTGTTACCAAACTGGTTTTGTCTCGGAGCTGGAATATTTTAAAGGACCTTTCCTTTGCTGGGAGCTTTTTAGCTTTGGAGCAATACCCATAATAGCTGTTCCTTGCTCTGGGACTGACTGATTTAAGGAGGATGAGATTTCTTGATAAAAAGCTTTACACTTCAAAAATTTCTGAAAATGCCTTGGGCTGGCACTACCTGCAGTACAACAGCTTTTAACACACTCAAAAATCTCACCTCTGTGGTTGGGTTGAGACTATTGTAGGAAAGCAAAGGGAAGGAAATGGGATGGGTTTGTGGAGTCATTAGCATCAATGGCATGACTTTGCAAATGATGTGAGTGTAATTGTAGTTGAACAGGGATGGAGTTCATATCAGGCAGCAAGAATACCCCTTTTGTTGGCTCTTTTTACTTTCCTCCCTCTTTGTCCCCACTAGTTCAGGTAGGATTACATGGCAACCAAAAGGCACTTGCAGTCTGGTAGGAGCCCATATTCATAGGGATTAGAGTAAAGAAATGTAAAGTGTTCTGGAGTGAAATACATCTGACAGATTTTTTTCTTATTCGTGTTTGTATGGCTCATGCTTTCCTCTTGTGAATTCCTATTTCTGCCCCTGATAAAGAACATAAATCTACAGTGAATACAAAGAGTTTGTGTTCTCCTTGTTTGCTTAACTTAGCCTTGCTTCTTGTTACCTTCTACTGAATTTCCTTCCAGTGAGGCACTTCTGTGCATCATGTGATGGCTCAGAGTTTGTCCCCACTGTCTTTATCTCTAAAATGCAGAGGAACACCTGCCTTGCAGAGTGTCATAGTTTTAGGCTATGCCTTTAAAATTTAGCTGCAGATTTCAAGCAGAAAAGTAGAAAAATGTAAATAAATCACTATTGGGTGTAAAAAGGAAAATAAAAGATTATTCCAAATAAATTCATTGGATAAATGTCTGGGATAAGAGAAGCTGTATCATGACAATTCTTCACATTTCTTTCCCATTCCTTTTCTCTTCTGATCTTGGCTGTTTTGCTTTGCTGGGGGAAAACTTCAACCCACCACATTACACATTGCATTGAGCAATTTTCAGTTCTTGTGGAGAAAGTCTTTTTGAATCAGAAATACTTCCAACACACTTACTTCTTCTTGCCACTCTCCCACTCTGTGTCTCCTGAGTGGTGTTTGTTAATGTATGGACTGCTACTGCAGGGACTGCAATGGAAGTGAGTTTTGTTTCTTTCTGGTGAACCATGTCCCAAAGCGTGGCATTAACTTTCATACCAAGAATAAAAGCTGGAAGCAGAGGAAACTTTGGTGCTGATAGAAACTGCCCCATGGTCAGGAGAGCCCCATGGGCAGTCTGATTCTGGATGTGTGAAGGGAGCTTGGATGAAAGCAAAGCATAGGTCTGTGTGCTACTGCAGTCTCTACAGACTAGCAAGGAAACAGAACAACTTAATTAAGTCTTTAAAAGCAGAACTGCAAGTACTGGGACTCTAATATATTTATGAGCCTTCTTAATTAGGTTTTTAGTTGGAATTATTCTGAGACAGCTTGCTTCAGATAACAAAATTCAAGACTGAGGTGGATATGTGGCCTTGGAGCAGTACAGTTTGCTTTCAAGTCATCATGGGGGGGGTTGGACTAAGGGGTCTTTCGAGGTCTCTTCCAACCCCTAACATTCTGTGATTCTGTAATGAGGCTGTCCAGGAACTGCTGGGATTAGTAGTGATAGTTGTGCTTTTCACCTTGTGGTTTCCATGTTATATTTTTAAGTACTGAAATTATTTCCTCATCAACTGTAATACTGTTCCTTTTGATCTCACCTCATTCTGAAATCCCTTTTTCTCTAGAAGAGATGAAATGTGCTTCCTGATGTCATTTGACATCACACCTACAAGGTTTCATAAGCGAGCTGGAACTGAAATGGAAAAATGTAGCTGACAGAAACTTTAAATCCAGGAGATGCAGAAGGAATAGCTGCCTGGTTAGACTCTAAAAATCATGTGAACTTTAAGCCACTCAAGAGCTTAATTTAGTGGAAGACTGGCCTGAGAGGCTTAATATAGATAGCTCAGATATCATGTGGAAACTCCAATTTAGACATGTATTGATATAAGAGACCTTGAGCTTATTTTTATTTGTTGCTGGCCAGATTGTTTGTTTGCTTCCCTCTTTTAACCCCACTCTTTATTCTCAGGCAATGCAGTACATTGGTATCTGCTGCTGCACAGCTACAACTGAGTGTACCAGGGAGGGTGAAGGGAAACCATCCTTACCCTACTGGCACTTGTTGTATAGCCAGTTTGCAGTGGAGTCTGGGAAGGTGGAACAAGTAGTGGCCTTGGTTAGAATATCCCTCCACTTTCTGAGAAGTGTTGGTGACTTTACATGGATTTTCTTTTCTTCCCTGAAATGAAGATTTTGAGGTGGCTAAAGAGACAACAAATGTGGTAGGGGAAATGCTCGTCTCTCAAAATTGAGAGGAAAGCAGGCAAGATAATTCAGGTGCATCACCTTCTCCAGTGTAAAACAAAACCAAACCTGAGTTTAAGCATTTATCTTGAAATGGCAGTCTGTAGCTCAGGCAAATGCTTCACTCTGCCTCTTGAAGAAAGATGTAAGTTCCCTGGGATTTCTTCCATGTGCAGTGCTGTTTCCCAATCCTATAACTTCAGATGACAAGTACTACACCAACAGCACAGGTCAGTTTTAACATAGTTCAGGAAACTTTTGTTTCTGGTGTGATCATTAGCATAACATCACTAGGAGGGGGTCATACATAGTGTAACTGAGGGGACTTGCCCTCTGATGGAAGTGTCATAGGAAAAACAAATGGATTCCTTCTGTGTTTACAGTAGCCATGGAAAGTTCTGCTTTGCTAAAATCTGCATGAAGCTTAGGGGGGAAAAACCCCACCCACACTTGAAATCTTGACTTTGGAAAAATGGATGTTTCCAAGTATCACTTCAGCTCTGCAAGGGAGTTTATTTGGGGGGGGGAAAACAATCAAACAGTTGGTCTGGAAGCAGCTGGGGATTTCAGTTACAAGAAGCAATGCTTTTGAAGCATGTGTTCAGTGTCTGGAGTAGGTGGTGTCGATATTGCTCCCAAACTTACTAAACTTACAGCCCTTAATACATTGCTTTGCTACAGACAAAAAATGACCGTATCAAGTGTTTGAGAGACCATCTCTGTGGTCAGCCTCACTCTCTAGAATTCATTTCTGTTAGTAGTTTCTGTTACAGCTAGCTCTCAAAATGCAAACTAAAAACTTTTTAAACACCGGGCCAATCCCATACCCGTTACAATTAGAGACCTCAGTTCTAGAGTTAGAAAGGAGAAAAGCAGCTGGATATTTCTTGGCTTAAAGCACTCTTTCATTTCATGAAATCCTATCAAAATGATTCTCCCTTCTCAGGATCTGATGGAAAGCCCTCACAAACCTTTTTGAGATTCAAACTGGCCTTCAGTTCTGTACCTATGACCTTGGGGTAGTGAAGGGTCTTGTGTGTATTTCTCCTATAGTGATCACAGTATCACAGTATAACTAAGGTTGGAAGAGACCCCAAGGATCATCAAGTCCAACCTGTCCCAACTAGACCTCACAACTAGACCATGATCATAGCACACAGTGAAGCAACAGAACCCACAACACAGGTATCCATACAAAAGGGAGCCTTTTAATCCCTCTCTCTGTTTTCTTGCTGTTATATAGTGAGAAAAACAACTTTGAGAGTGTTGTTGCCTGCATAATGTCACGTGTGTTATTACATGTTGCTTGTAAAGACTCCCAGAGAAACAAGCATGGAAGACTGCTGAATTTCCATCTAACACACTGAAATTGCCTTCAGGTTATCAATGTGTTGCTAGCATATTGAGATTTTGCAGTCACTATTGCTTATAAAGCAAAAAGACACATTTGAAATACAGTGTTTTGAGAATGTTGGTAAAGTATCTATCACCTGGGGGAAAAGAATGTGTGTTCTGTATGGGATGGACACGCAGTAAATGCTTCCCTAACTTAAGAGGCGAACTAAAAAACAGTTTCTGGAGTCTCTCATCTGATCAGAATGAGCTGTGGGGCTCTTACTATGCCTGCAGAAATGTTTTCCACCGATCATGTCCATGTCTTGTAGTTGAGAAGCTATTTTTAGCTGTCTCGTTCAACTCTTGGGAGTCCCTGGCAGAGAGCTGTGAAAGGGAGCTGCTGATGGTTTGGCATGGCAAGGGGGGCAAAGGTACCTTTAATAACCAGCTGGTGTTTGTTTTTTTCCTGTCTTTGACTGTGTTGTTATTTCCTGGTAATTTGCAAATAAAAGGCACGTTTCTCAAGTTTGCTAGCTTGTGTTTGGCTGGGAATAATCTTGGTGTTATTGAAGGAAAATGGGTAGAATTATGTGGATGGAAGTTTACTTTTTTGTTGGGATGTTTTAAGGCTGCCTGAATCCCAACAAACTGACACCTTCTAGCTAAAGTGAGTCTGAGAAGTGCTGCTCTTCACTGTGCTCTGGTGGAGAGGCTCTGACCTGAGGCAGCTGGGAGTTATATTAATTTTCATGTGCTTATATGCCAGACTTTTTCCTGATTGCACAGTAACCAGGGAGGAGAGATACAGACAGCAGTGCCACTGGGAAAGTCAATTGTTATTAATGGTGGAGCCTTTGATTTGGCCATGATACAAAGCTACAGGCAACTTTGTAATGTTTAAAATTGGGTATTTTTTTAAAAGAAACCACTCCAGTGAGCTTCAGTTTGATCTGTTTTATTCACAGAACTATTACAGCTGAGGTAGAAAACCAGCACAAAGCACAAGAGGGTCTACCGGTTAATGTGTTTGTGCTGGATTGTGAGCTTGGGGCAGGAAAAGCTGTTCTTGCTGGTGAGGCTCCTCTAAATGCATTGCTGTGCTTTCCTCTTTCTTCCTTTTTTGTGTTTTTGTGTGTTTTGTTTTAATGCTGCAGTCAAAGGTCTCCAGCGTTTCAGCCTGCCCATGTGCATGGCTGAGTGGAGGTGGTTTTGTCACTGTCGTGTTTATCTTAGTAAACAGAATTTGCAGGTGGAGAATTGTAAGTGGAATTCAAAGCTGTTTGGGACTTCTTTAAATAACATAGCTGGGCACACTGTCATGTGGCAGAAACATTCCAGTGGTGTGCTCTTCATTCCTCTGGGGACACCAAAGATAAGGTGAGGTGGACTGAGTCAGTTGCTGCAGCGTCTCACAAAGGAACATTCCATGCAATCAAAACTCTGCAGGCATGCTGAAGTATGAGATCACCTCTCTCTCTTCTTAGTATTGTTAGGTTTTCTATGTTCCACCACACTACCTTTTCATACCAGGGTGGTGTCATCTGCCTGATGTGGCTAAACTTTCTTTCCCCCACCCTATTCTCTCAGTTGAAAATAACTTCTAAAAGGTCTTTCCTCTGGCGAGTCGGAGTGGGTTCGTGTTTCTTCATGTTGACTCATGGGCATTGGTCCTGCTGAGACTGTTGTATGGTAGCTGACTTCTGAGTTACATGTGCAGTCTTGCAGATGTTTGGGGCTTGATCTGGTGGTGCAGCTTTACTGGTGGAGAATGTTTGCAGGCAAATCTGCAGATGGAACATCAGCTTTGTTGGTCCAGGTGTTTTCTGCCCACTGTCATGTAGAAGGAGTGATATACCCTTGCTAAGATATAAACTTGCTAAGCTGAAGTACAGTTACACTCTGTTTGTCCTTTCTCTGAAGAGCACAGACCTGGTGATTTATGGTGGTGCCCCTTGTCTTGCATCAAGGGGAACTGACAATGAAGGCAAACTGTGCTATAGCAGATAACCATTAAATGTTGACTTGGAAGGACTTTATGGCATACACATCTCTGTTTCTGAGCCTGGTGTCTCTACTGAGGAACAGGAGAGTGACGTGGGCAGTGATCTCTGGTTGCCTTTTCCTTTGCCCTGTTAATGACTGGGCAGCTGAATTGTCTGCAGGTATTTTTAGGCAGGCATAGGGAGTGCTCAGATTCCCTTCCTGCCTTCATCTGTAGGAATACACTCTACCAATGTGCATTAATGACCAGCTGTGTTGGGTTTCGCTGAGCTGGAGGTAATTCTTCACAGAGTATCTTTCTAGTGCTGTGTTTTGCAGTCCTGTATCTGGGTGTTGATAACCAGAATTGTAGAACAACAACAACAAAACCCCAAACCCCAACAACCCAAACCAACCAAAACCACAAAAAAACCTCAAACAAAACAACCCCCAAGCCCCAACAACACACACACACACAAAAAGGAAAACCAAAAAACAAGAAGGAACAAATCCCAACCACCACCAAACCCCAGAAATCCAGAAAATAAACCCCAATCAAACAAAAAGCCAAACCACACCACCAGCCCCCCCCCCCAAAAAACCAAACAAAACCCAACCAAGAAAGGAAAAAACCCAGCACAACACCCCAAAAATGCCAAGAGTTGAGCAGAAGAGTTTCATACTTCTCCAGTGACCCAGCTGTGATGCATAACTGCAAAACCAGCCTAGTAAGACTGAATTTATGTAAGGGGAAAGAGGAAAATTTCTCTTGATTCAGAAATCTGCAGCTGAACAGCACCTAAACAGCAGTAAAACATCTATGCACTCTATTAGCAAGAAAGTATTCTTACTTCCAGCTTGGATTTTTGCATGGTTTCTTAATTGCATTGTAAAATGAGATCTCTGGATAGGGTGCCTGGAAGAGCTAAGGAGCAGCTGTGTTCTGTGTTCAGCGCCTTCAGCTCTGAACACAGTGTCAAGCTTGAAGAAGAATGGAAATCTGGAAGAATGGAAATCTTCTACATGACACTTAGGCAAATGTTTGAAGGGGAAAACTTGCCAAAACCTCCCCTGAATGTAGTTGCTGTTGTTAGGTGACCTGCTGTCTGTTGCTGAGCTTGTTTTACATGGCTTTTTTCCTAGCTCGCTGCAGATTTTGCATAGATTATGTGGAATCAGGGGCAGCTGTAAAATGCTCTCCCTGTCAAGGTGGTTTTGTGAGCACTGGTGTGGCAGTAGGGTTCTGCAGTAGACCACGTAGGTCAATGCTTGCTTGTTTCCATGCAGCTTCATGGCATTTTCTAGGAAAACCAGTCTCTTATCTGGCCTTTCTGACATACTTTGCAGGTGATCTTAGCCTAGAAAGTTGCAGATCCAAGTCAAGTTGCTGACCTTCTCCTCCTGCTTATTAATAAGTCTTCATGCTTCTGCAGTCGGCATGGGCAGGGTGAGACAGGAATGGAACCTTTCAGCAGGGGCTGAACTGCCAGGAAAGCAAAGCATGCCCCGCTCAGATTGCACACAGATCATCTGGACTGTGGGCAGGGCTTGGGCAGGCAGCTGAGGGGATTTTGGTGACTTTGGATACTGAATACAACAGAGCTTTGGACCAAGGGTATGAGCTGTGGAGCTGCAGACCTACAATGGATCTGCAGGAAAGCTCTAGGAAGATTCCAGCAGACATTCATGCTAAGACATTCACCCCAGAAGGGCTGTGCTGGGCAGCCTTGTTAAACGATAGCATAGTGACTTATTTTGGCCTTGATGTGTCGGTTGCTGGTGTTGCTGGTGGAGGTTTAGAGGGGAATTATTGCTGGGCCTGAGTCACAGGAAGCTTGCTGTGCTTCCTGTTTTGGCCATGGAGATTCTATTGATGAACATCAATGGGGTGTTTTGATGCTGAGTTTTGCTTACTAACGTGGATGCGGTGTGTGCACGCTGCTCTGTCTTCCTGTTCTGCTTCCATGGTGAGGCACAGGTGTGTGAAAACTGAGCTTCCCTGCTGTGGGCCATGGGACCTTGCAGAGCTGTGAGGGTGCACCAAGGAGGAATGGAATATGTTCAAGCAAACCAGAAAATGGTTCTTGGTAGAAATGGGGGTCACGTTTTTGCTGAACCCTGCAGCTGGTAGAGGTGAATAAATGTTATGTTTCCGAAAACCAACTCTGGATCCAGAACAGCAAGGGTGGTGTAGCTTACCCACATATCTATTCACAATATCACTACAGTTGCAAGAGACCTCGAGGATCATCGAGTCCAACCTGTCTCCACAGACCTCATGACTAGACCTTGGCACAAGTGCCACGTCCAATCCCCTCTTGAACACCTCCAGGGACGGTGACTCCTCCACCTCCCTGGGCAGCCCATTCCAATGACGAACGACTCGCTCGGTGAAGAACTTTCTCCTCACATTGAGTCTAAACCTCCCCTGGCGCAGCTTGAGACTGTGTCCCCTTGTTCTGGTGCTGGTTGCCTGGGAGAAGAGACCAACCCTCTCCTGGCTACAACCACCTTTCAGGTAGTTGTAGAGAGCAATGAAGTCACCCCTGAGCCTCCTCTTCTCTGGGCTAAACAACCCCAGCTCCCTCAGCCTCTCCTCATAGGGCTGTGCTCAAGGCCTCTCCCCAGCCTTGTTGCCCTTCTCTGGACACGTTCAAGTGTCTCGATGTTCTTCCTAAACTGAGGGGCCCAGAACTGGACACAGGACTCAAGGTGTGCCCTAACCAATGCAGAGTACAGGGGCACAATGACCTCCCTGCTCCTGCTGGCCACACTATTCTTAATGCAGGCCAGGATGCCATTGGCCTTCTTGGCCACCTGGGCACACTGCTGACTCATGTTTAGGCAGCCATCAGTCAGCACCCCCAGGTCCCTCTCTGTTTGGAAGCTCTCAACAGTTGTAGGAACTATATTATTTAATGACCTGCATTCTGGTAGAGGTAACATTGCAGTTTTCTATTTAGGCTGCAGGCTTGAACTGTTGCATGACCTCTTTGGACTGTTACATTCTTCTGACCAAAAGGATGACAATAATTTGTTGAACAGAGCCAAACCTGTTATTTGTATGGAGGGAATGATGGTCTGGAGAGCTCTGCTGCTGTTTGGCATGCTTTTTCTTGCTAAAAATCCTGTTGGACTCCAAAACCTCAGGGAGATACGCTGTAGTCTATCACTCACTTGTGCTTAAACATGACTAAATTTAAATCAGAAGCTTTTCTAAATGAATCATAGGAGTTAAATGGGCTGACTTAATTTCAGAGAAGTTAGTACCTGGGTAGAATATAGAAATATTTTTCTAAACATTCTCTTTTATAATGATGTGATGTGCAGCCCTTTCCAGGCAAGTTCATTTTTCTCTGCCTGTCACGCTAAGCTGCAAGGAAGTGCTTCCCAGACCTTCTTTAAGACCAAGGAGAGTTTCATATTCACTCTTGACAGTAAAAGAGATGTGATAAAGCTTTGAGCTCTGATGCTGGAACATACTGGACAGAGAACCTAAAATTAGTGAAAGCTAAGTAATGAAATTGTGTGCAGTCTCAAAGCACTTGATATTACTGGCTTCAGCTGTCAAATCTTTGCCTTGTATCTGTAATATTTGACTGGATTTGGCCACTTCTTACTGCCCCATCAAGGGTTGCTTTTGATACTGTACTGAAAGATTGCAGTCAGAGAAATTTCAGTCAACCAATGAAGTTGTAGAGTACAGAAAAACCCCAAACATGACCTAGAGGAATGAGGTTCACCAAAGAACTGCTTCCCCCCTGCTGAAAGCTGCTGTGGTTGCTTGCCTGAGGCTGTTGGTATACTCCAAATGCTTTCTGACTGGGTGCTAAGATAGGAATAAGTCATGAGGCATGCTGATAAGTGGAAAACTGAATTGGTTGCTTGGTAAGCAGGTCAGCTTGTCTGGCCCACTTACAGCAGGTTTAGATCTCCAACAGAGATTTATGACAGAGCAGGAGGTGCCAGGGAGCAGTGTGGTCAAGAGCACTGATCAGTGCCATGACTCTGGTGAGCAAGTGGTGTTCAATGTCCAGTGGTACCTGTTGTGCATTTTGTATATGCATGTAGGAATTTGCCTGAGGAGAACTTCAAGAAGTGCCATGTTTAAGGGTTCCTGCAATTATTTGCCAAAGTCAGTTTCCAGATTGTTTGGAACTGTTTGGTCTTTCTGTACTGAGTGACTTCAGATATTTGTTTGTGGTCTTGCAGGGAAAACCACAATACTGGGTTTCAGCTTTGTTGCATGTAAGTGTATGTGTCCCTGCCCATGGCAGGGGGGTTGGAACTAGATGATCCTTGTGGTCCCTTCCAACCCTGACTGATACTATGAAGTAAGTAAGTAGTAGGTAAGTAAGGTAGTTTAGTCTGCAAATGAAGCAAAACTCAGAGCCTGTGTACATTTACTCTGTCTTTTTACCCCATAGCTTGTGCTCTTGTGTAGTTCTCCCTTGTAAGGAGGCTTTTGGGGGTGGTTTTTTGGTATCGAGACTATATTGTGGTTTTGCTTTTCCCACATTCATGTTAATGACCCTGGAATTTTCCTGAAAAACCTCTGTTCCAGAATCTTTGCTGGTGTAACTTTGACTTTAATGGCACTAAGCCATGGATAATTGGCTCAGATTCATAAAATTCCACGGCCTGTTGTTAAGATAAACATTTCTAGGTTCCCAAGAATACAGACCCATGGTCTGTGGTAATACAGTGGGCATATAGCGCAATCTTGAATTCTTGTTTTCCTATTTGATGCTTACACACAAATTTCATAAGCAAAAAAATGACAGAATAAAGTAATGGAAGCATGAAACTAAATTGTAGAACCGTGAAAAGGGTTGTTGAATGTCTGTGGTGGGTTGAAAAAACTGCCACAATGTCTTTCTCTTTGTGGTATCCATGAAGTGCTATAGAAGCAGAAGGGAAGCAGCCCTGCGTTGGAATGGAGGGTGTTGAGGCGCACCCTCGTTAGTCAGCAGCTCTTGTCTCACTGGCTGGGAAGTCCACATGACCAAGGCTTTGGTAGAAGGCCCAGGATTGCTGCCCCTTCAGGAATTTGTAGTCTAGATACCAGCGCTGAGGAGCAGCATAACAAAAGTGTCTTGTACAGCCTGAATATCCCCAAGTGCTTGAGGTCTGGCTTTCCCTTTGCTGCAGAGGGCTCTGATCTGCATTGCCTCTAGTCCAAAGCAGTAGAGAGGGATTCTAGTTCTACAGTTTGTGCCAGGAGTGAACCAAACCCAGCTCCTTCCTCTCAAGCAAAAGCACAAGGTTGAAAGTGGTGCTCCCATAGGTAACTACTTAAAAATTACAAAGCTGCTGTGGGGCCCAGGGATGTTAACAGCCAGCTGAGAAATTGTGGGATAGGTTCTGAGGAACTCCCTATGTCTTTAGGGTCATAAGATAACCTTGAAGAGTGATGGAGGTTCTCACTGGATGGTACCAGTTTCTGAAGCATCTAGGGAGGCTATTGCCAGGGTTTGAGGGTCAGTGATGTTATTGAGCCTAAGCAAATCATCTTAGCATCGTGTTCAGAATAGGAGTGGATGCTCTGACTGGCCTTGAAAGTAAGCTTCCTAATAGTTATCTTGAAAATTGCCTCTAGAAACAGTAGGAAACCTCTAAGTTCCTGCTCTCTGCAGAAAAATGGGATGCTTGTCCTCAACAGACTGGCTTTTGATTTAATTTGATTTGTTTGTTGACTTTTTTTTTCTTTATCTGATGATTCAACTTAGCCCAAAGTAATAATCACAGTCTGAAGGAAGTGGCTCAGGACTCTGCAGTTGTGGTGTGTCTGTGGTTGTTTGGGTTTGGGACAATTGTAGGGCAGGAATTTTCTCATTTTCTTCTTCCCTTCCCCCTCTCCCCCTCACCCCCCCATCAGTTGGTTCCTCTCACCCCTGCTCTCACTGTCTCTGTGCAGTAAGAAGCAGTAAAGACAGTCTTAGTTCTGTTATGTGATAGTTTGTGGCAATGTTTCCAGAAGGATATCTGTTAAAATTAGCAATAATGATAGTTCTCCAGTCCTGTACACCAGCATTTTTAACACCTGAAATGATACCAACTCAATTCAGGCTCTTAGAAGTCATTGTGCAGGGTGAGAAATTGAAGTACTCCTGTAATAGCAGAAAAACTATAGTTATGCAAAATAAGATTCAAATCCACAGGGCCCTTTCCTGGGTTTTAAATCATGAGAAATGCCTGGTTGCACTTTGTCTGTTCTTTGGTTTGGGTCACTTGACTAAAACCCTTGGCCCTAATTTGTTGTTGGTTGAGAGAACAGTAGTGGTTGGTGGGGAACCACCATTCCAGCATGGTCTTTGAGCTCCTTTCACTGCTTTCCCTTGGTCTTATGTCATCCTGAGGGAGGAAGTATGGCTGGTTGGGCTGCTCAGGGGGTTGGCTTGCAAAGGTAATGTGCTTTAACTTTCACCTACTGCATGCTACATTGGGCCTGGATGCTGTTCAGTAGGTTTGTTGGGTTTGCTTTGTGTTCCCCTTTGCTAGCAGCAAGTTCATGTGCTGCTGGTCACTTGTGCCTCTCTGTTTTGCTTGTGGTCAAAGTGCTTTCCCTGGTTCTTCCTGTGGATAGGAAATGAGCAGAGGACTGGAGTAGACACAGAGGTGTTACCTTCTCTGCGGCATTTCAGAGGTTGTGGTCATCCTGGAGCTCTTGCAGCTAGTGGAAAAGCAGTACTGAATACTTGCTGATCTTTTGGAAGTCTTTGGGGCTTATGGAGAAATAAAGAAGGGGAGTTTCATGCTCTTGTAGTGTATGAACAAACACTTCCACATTTCTTGTGTCACCACTCCCATCCATGCTACTTGAGGACCTGGTTTGCTGCTGCTGGAATAGTTTCTTCCATATCTGAACTGTTGGACACATCTTTGATAGCTGCCTTTTTAGTGCTGTAAGGAGATACCCTGGTAGGCAGCATGTGTGTTCATGTACTGAATGGAGCCCCCCCCCAGTCTAGACTGACCACTGGCTGTGCACAAGGCAGGAGTTCCTTCATGCTAAGTCCAGCAGCAACCTAATCCCAGGTGGTTTGGTTGGGTTTTGGTTTGTCTTGTGGGTTTGTTTTTTTTTTTTTTTTTGTTTTGTTTTTTTTTAAAGTCATTATATCCTTTCCTTCTCTTCAAGCATTGGACTGTGCCTGTTGGAACCTTCTTTCACTGATTGCTTCACTAAGCATCTTGCACATGCATGAGTGTGAACAGAAAGTACATGTTTGAGGTGTTTGTAGTTTGAATTGCCGTACTTCTGGGCTCGCTTACCTGATAAATTTCTTCATGACACATGCAGTTCTCATCCACTTCGTAATAGTGGTGCTGGTGGAACAACTTTGCCTTTCCAAGATGATACACAGCATGTCTAGCTAAGATCTCCCAGCCAGTGGCATGGTGCATTGCAGGAAACAGAATGCACTAATTTTTAACTGGTTTCAGTTGTATTTGCTTGTGGCATGGGGGGCAATGAGACTATGGTGTCAGGAAGAGCCAGTTTGGTGGCCTACATTAAATGAGAGGGAGCTGTAAAAAGCTCCCAGTGTAATGTGAACCTTACAGAAGGAAGAACTATTTATAGAGCCCTGCAATATTTGCCTCCAGGAACTCCATAGCAGAAAGGAACCAGTGTTACATAAAGCTGGGTGAGAGCACGCTGGGGCACTCACGGCTGTGAAGGTCAAACCCTGGGCTCAGGCTTGTCTTGCAGTGTGCTGCCACTACCCCTTGGCCTGGGGGCAGAAGAGAAGAAGGGATCCTTCTGAAAGCCAAATCCAAGTGGTGAGAAACGTTGGTTTGTGGAGAACAGTGAGGTCTTTGTCAAAGTTTGTTTATTTTTCCTTTAGGAGGCTTTTTCTTTGTGATGTTTTGGCTTGCATTACTTCTGAGAAAACATGGCTCCATCTTGATTGATGACTTTGTAGTCAAACAAGGCCAAACAAGGTCACAGCAGCAGCTTTGCAGACCTTGAGAGCAAGTTTTCATGCTTCACATGTTTCTAGTAGCATTTAAGCATCTTTCTAGTTACTGCTGCTGTTTTCTCTGGCTTTTGCCTTTAGTGGTGACTTTGTTATTCCAAAGGACGTTGCCATGCTGCTGGCAGTTAGCCAGGTATTGTTCTGGTGTTGGCTGCCTTCAGCTGCTTAACGCAGCCTGGGTGTGAGGCTTTATAAAAAGTGATTCTAGAAACCTTTCAAATCTTTAGCTTGACAATGTTTTGGAATGGGTTCATAGGCAGAAGAGCCTCTTTTTTGAGACTGAGAAGATCATAACTGGCGGGTGTCATAACTGCTGGGTGTTGATGCTCCTCTGAGAAGACTGCATTTGGCTAGGCCAAACAGTTCCTAACCCCACTGTGGTGGTGGTGGTGATGGGGAAGCTTGCAATATAGTTTAAATGTAATGTAAGACTTGAATAAAAGGATCTATGTGATGTTAGGGTAGTACTTCGGTGTGACTCCATGGATCACTGGGCACAAAAGCACCTTCAAGAAGTGAGGTGGTGTTTTCCTCCAGGGTAGTCTACAAAGGTGTTTTGATGAAAGGGTTCTGAAGTTACTTTAAAACTTCGGCTAAGGGTGTAATCTGGAACTGTCCAAGATGCTTGTTCCTTTTGATTTGCTGTGAAAGTACTAGATCTCTTCTAACATGAGAAATGAACTTACCTAGGCAGTTTGAAGCTTCCTGAAGGAGAAAAATGCACGCCACGTGACCTGCAGCGATGTAGCCCAGAGGTTTATTTTGAATCTTATGTCCCTGTTTCACAACAGGTCACGTCTGAAGTCCATCTTGGAGCGAAGTTCTCAAGCTCTCTTACTCCAATGGGAATTGACTGTTCATGTGCACCAAAATTGTTCTGAAAACCCAGCTAGCTCACAGTGAATGGTTTTACTTCAAAACTGTGCTACTGCTCTAGATAGCATTATTAATGATATTAATGATGATAATCATATACAATGATATGAATAATAATGGTAAAGTATGCATAGCAAAAGCATGATCTGGAAGAAAAGGAGAGGGTTTTATCTGGTAGCCTGGGAAGGTGTTTTCCCCCTCACTGAGGAACTTTTTCTTTAAATGCCTTTGATTGCTGTGCTCAAGCTGGCATTTTGAACTAATGAGTAAAGGTATTGTTTGAAGCACAATATCTGAGCGAGGTAGATAACTAACAGTTGTTCGGAACTTCTCTGTCAGGTGCACTGATGCTTTTGGGTAGCACATTGTTTGTAGGACTTTCAGATGTGTTGTGACTACAGTATACTGCTATTGCTGCAATCCAAGGTGGTGCTGAGAATAATGTTGCAAGATTACAAATTTGTTTGTTGGCATTGCTGGGCTCTGAGCAGGCACAGAGCTGAATAGCTTTGCATCTTATACTGCTTCGGGGGAAGGAAGAGTCACAGAATCTTAGAATGCTGGGGCTTGGAAGGGACCTCCAGAGATTGAGTCCAAGGACTACTTCAGCTCGTCTGTGTCTTTAGATTCAGAGTTAAGCTCTGGTTAATCCTGAATGCAGAAGAACTTGCTCAAATAGCTGTCAAACAGCAACTGGTTTATTTCACTTGTATGAAGTTTGTGGTTATGAAACTCAAACCTCTTTCCCCAAAACACACCACAAAATTGTGGGGTTTGGGGCTTGTTTGTTTGTGTTCTTTTGGTGACCAGAACCCAGAAGTGGCTGACTGAGGTGGAAACTTTTTTTCCCCTATACCTCAAAACCCTGAAATGCTGCCTAATGTAAATGATTGCTAGCTTTGAACTGCTTTGCCTTGGTACTTGGGGCTGGATAACTTTTCCAAGTGGAATGCAATGCCAGCTAACAACAACTCAGGTTTTGGCTTGCCTTATTTAATCTGAGCTGCCACAGGTATACTGAAACTGGTACCCAAAGTACTTCTTGATCAAGTTTTACTCTGCAGTTACAGTCCAAACTGTTGGGTAGATGTCCTATTAGATGGCAGTGTGTGTGGTGTAGCTAGAATTTGAGCTTTACATATTTTTAAGCACATGAAAAATTCTATTTAAAGCACGTGTTGGGTTAGCCCAAAATCTGGGTATTGTACAGGGGAGCAGTGCAGGAGCAAGACTTTGTTCTTAGATCCTTGCTCTTAAAAAGCACAGAATCTGAATGAGAGCATTTAACAAACAGCCTACAAATAAGAGGGTTTCTCAGGGTAAAATGACCTGGTTAAAAACATTCAGATGTAAACTTAAGGGAATTACGCTTTTGTCTGTGAACAGTTTAACACTGCAGAATGAAGTTCAAATATCCCAAGTTAAGTAAGTCTGTAGACTGAAGTCCAAGCTGTCATTGTGTTTGGACTGGTAGAAATGCTGCTGAGACAGAGGCTGAGTTATGTCATAGTAGGTAGAAGAGTTCCTCAAATCCTCTATGTAGGCTGCTGTTGACATATACAGTAGAAGGAATTAAATGCATTGAGCTTTCATCAAGAAAAGTGATTATTTTATAAGCTGTGTGGCTGTTTGGATGTCAGAAGTAGCAAATGCAAAGCACTGCAATAACCAGTTGTGTCATCTCTCTATGAATACTGGACATGCAGGGAAGACTGGTTAAAGGATAATATGAATGGCTTGCATCTCTTAGCTGGAGTAGCTACAATGTCTGTCTCTCCTCATGGCTGTTCTGGTGATCTGGTCATTACTGCTCAGCGTGGTTGGTTTGTTTTGCTGCAGCAGTAAGATTTAGATGACAGCTGAAAGGGGAAACTTGTGCTCCTGGTGATGAGATTTGCCTTGCAAGAGAGGGCAGGCAAGCAGTGCTGAACAAGGCTCTTTCACTGTGCGTGGAAATGGAGGGTATTAAATAAGTCTGAAAGGAAGCAGACATTCATGTTTAGGCAGCTTTCTTTCCTCCATGATAGGAGGTTTTAAGATGAAGGCAAATTCTCTTCCTTAATCCAGGACTTGACATTCTGCTGTAGATGCTGCATGCATTTCTGAAGCAGACCAGGCAGACTTGATGTGGGGGTTTATTTTGGGAGTGGCTTTTGGGGCTTTTTTGTGCCTTTTTTTCAAGCTCTATTTATGTTTACTTTTCATAAGCACTAAGTGAAACAGCTTGTGTGAAGGAAGAGCAGCCATAACTTTGAGTCATCTGTGTGTCTAAGTACTTGTTCTGAACCAATGACAAGGGAGAAGCTGTTGGAGAGGAGCTTATGGGAGGGGAGAACTGATTCCATGGTACCTCAGAGAGGTGAATATTAAGCTGAGTGAAGGAGGGGAGGTGAAACTCCTTCAACACAACCTTCTGGTGCCACTTGCAATGTTATGTTGTGGCCAAATGTACTTTTGGTGAGGCCTATGTGGGAGATAAAGTGATGAGTGAGTAAAGATGGTGAGGTATGTCAGGTGTGGAATGTCATTGTGTCCAGAAAAGTGACAAGATTCCAGTTCTGGGATCCTCTCCCCTCCTCCCAGTTTAGGAAAGATGTTGAGTTGCTGGAACATGTCCAGAGAAGGGCAAAAGAGCTGGGAGGAGTTAGGAGCACAGCCCTGTGAGGAGAGGCTGAGGGACCTGGGGTTGCTTAGCCTGGAGGAGAGGAGGCTCAGGGGAGGCCTTATTGCTGTCTACAACTACCTGAAGAGAGGTTGCAGCCAGATGGGGGTTGGTCTCTTCTCCCAGGCAACCAGAACAAGAGCAAGAGTACACAGTCTCAAGCTGTGCCAGGGAAGGTTTAGGCTGGATGTGAGGAAGAAGTTCTTCCCAGAAAGAGAGATTGGCCATTGGAATGTGCTGCCCAGGGAAGTGGTGGAGTCACCATCTCTGGAAGCGTTTAAGAGGAGACTGGATGAGGAGACTTGTTTTAGTTGAGGCCATGGTTTAGTTGATTAGATGGTGTTGGGTGATAAGTTGGACTTGATGATCTCAAAGGTCTTTTCCAACCTGGTGAATTCTGTGAGATCTCAGTTTCTCAGAGGTCACTTGAAGACATTCCACTCAAACCCCACTTTGGTTATCAGCATTATTTCATTTGGTGGTGCTGTTACGCTGCTGGCTTCCTGTAGTTGCTGAGGCAAGGCATAGGGAGGAGGGGAGGGGGCTAGAGAAAAGCTGCAGGAAGCTGGTTATGCTTTCAGGTACTTACTCCTAGACATGACTTTGTCCATAACCAACTTATCTAACAGTTTCCCAGAACAAATGTGGTTCACAGATGGGTTGGGAGCCCTTTTTATTCAGTCAGTCTGTGCATTTCCAGTCTGGTTTCTTGCTTGTAGTTTAAACTCTGTCTTCAGTGTAGAGGAGGAAAGGAAGATTTGCACTTTGATTGCAACTTCATCTGAACAACTAATTTCTAGTAGCAGTCATCTCCCTGTTGTTATTCCTTAAGAACCACTTAAAGGGCCCATTTTAAGAGTAATCCATACAAGTGACCAGGTGATTGGTTTTGGTATGTGCTGTGATAGCAGAGGGATGAGGGATGATGGATGCTCTGCAGGGAAACCCTGAGGTTTCCTCTTAAAGCACTTGAGAGGGACTCTCTTGCTGCAGCTGCTACAGTAGAGGACCAATTTGAATGAGAGTGCTGTGGTATCAGAGTACAGTTTCTGAGCCTCTGACTGTGAGAGCTGCTCCCAGGTGAAGTGATCCATGCAGAAATCCAAGTGTGTAACTGAGGAAAAGGTACTGAAATGCCATTTCCTGTATGAGGGTGTTGTTTCCACACTGCCCCCCCTGCCCCGAGTTGATGTTGCCCATCCATTTTCCAGTCTGATTTCAGTGTGAACACCAAGTTATCAGTGGCATGGTGCATACCACCAGTTATTGCACTGCCTTTAGCCCTGTATCCAAAAACTCTGCTGAAGTTTTTGGAGGAAGATGCTCTTCTTCATTCCTTCCCTGGCCAGTTCAATCTTGCTGGGGGCATCAGGATCTGTCTTTGAGGGACTTTGTTGCCTTTTTGAGACTGAAGCACTTGGGAGCAGCAATAGGTGGATACCCCTTTAACTTGGTGCACCCTGAGTTTTTTTCATGTCTGCTCTCTAAATGGAGCCAAGGTGCTAGCTGGCAGTGAAGGGCTGAGCTGTGTGAAGTGGCCCAGTGCAGAAGGAAGCTTTTCAGGGTTATAGGATAACCTCCCAGCAATTTCTGAATTGTTTGCTATCAGTCACTTTGAAATAATTATTAAATTACTTATTAAAGTATCAGAAAATCAAGCAGTGATGTGCAGTCTGACATGAGAGTGAGCCAGCTGGTGAGTGAGCCAAGGTGGATGGGCAGTGCTTACTTCAAAATGGATTAGGACAAAAACAATGGCTGTTTAATTAGCCTTTGGTAAATAACAGTGTGCAAGGAATAGTACTCTCCTACCTGACATGGTGCAAGGTGCAAAGAGAGGCAGCTGCCATGTGAAAAGTGTTTGGATTTTAGTATTTGAATTTGTCAGGTGAAGTTGATGTTCAAGGAAGGTAGAATTTTCTGTTCTGATTTATGCTGTCTGGAATGGCTTGAATTGAACATTTGTTTCTTTTGGGTTTTGCAGACTTCTTGAAGCCAACTCTAACAAAGAGGAGGAGCTGTGTTTCTGCCAGCCAGCCCCAGTCTCCAGTGCTGGTCCCCCTGATGGCACTTTGTACAACCCTGTGAAACCTGCCAAGCTGGACGCCACAGCTTTGCACGACTGCACTTTGGCCGCCACTGTGCCTCCCTCAGAGCTGTCGAGCCATGCAGTCCTAGCCTGTGAGACAGGCATTCATGAAGAGCACTATGTGAGTGAAGCAGTGGAAGATGATGTGCCAGACTACAGAGAGTACAGAGATGCCTGCACCATTACAGGTAAGCAGTCAAAGCTTTTGGTTTGGCAAGGCTGTGGGCAAGTTTGGTTCTGGTTCTGTTCTTCAGCTGCTGGTGAGGTGTCTGGTTTGTGAACAGTGCTGCTGCTCTTATGCACAATTCTTCTTCTCTTGTTTAAGAAGCAGTTCACCTGAGTTTCAATGGAAGCACTCTGTAAGGTTCAAGGCTCTTGCAAATAGGCTCAGGTGATGAGAGCTGTGAAACTAGGATGCTGTAATATGTGCTTGGGAAGCTGAACAGTTTTGAAGTCTGTTTGGAAAATAAACCAACAGAAAGTCAGGGAAGAGGGGAAGGAGATACTGCAGCTTAAAAATATAGAATGGCTGTCAATGTTCAACCTAATTCAGATTTTTGTGTTAAGAATTGCTTTGTGGGAGAAGGGGATGAGAGAAAAGGGATCTAACATCAGCTGTTGCCTTTTTGCTTTTCAAAACCACTGTGTTTTTGTCACGGTATTTCTGGGCCTACAGAAGTTAATGTGTAAGGAAGAGCTTCTTCTGCATGCTTGTAGGAAAGCATAAATGCCTTTTAATACAAATGAATGTGTGTTAAGTATAGTGTTTTAGGTAGAATGAGGTTCTCAGTGATGTAGTCAGCTGATCCAGTGCTTTTTGGTGGTTGAATAATCAGTGGAACTCCTTTTAGTCATGGATACAGCCATGAAGTGACAGACAGTTTCCATTCCAAATGCATGGTTTGTTGGCTGAGCTGTGAGGCTTCTTTTACAGTGACCTTGTCAGTTCCAAGTTCTTTGGGGAATATTTGAGGAGTCAGCTGAGTTTTCTGGAGGGAGAAATGATAGGGCTGGGAAAAATAGATGAGGGCCATTCTAATTGGCTGCCAGATACTTTCCTCCTGAGTTACTTGCAGCCATTTCTAGAATTGTCTGTAGGTCACAGAGCACCAACAGATAGCTCTGCAGTACACCTTAGCTTAGCCCAGCTGCAGTGTGGTTACTAAGGGTTGATATTCTGGAAAAAAAAAAAAAAGAAAGTGGAAAGAAGGGGAGAATCCTCTTCAAGTCCATCCCAGAGCCCTTGAGAAGACAAGCAGCAGGATTAGCACTGAAGTCCCTTTCAGTCAGGTATGCTTTGATGTGAAATGAATGTTCTGTTAACAGAACCTTCCTCTCCATCCTCTTCTCTCGTATTTATGGTCCTAGAGCTATTTAGCTGGCTAGTTTATAAACAGGTTACTCTTTTGACTGCCATGTAGATATGTGCTTGGTAGGTAGACTAGGAACTGTACTAGAGACTCACTAGAGTGGTGAAGTACTGGAGTTGTCCGGGGAATTTGAGGATGTCTCGTCTTTCTGAAGTGTTGAAGGCAAAGTTGGATGGGGCTTTGAGATGTCTTTGCCCACAGTAGGGAAGTTGGACTGACGCTCCTTAAGATCTTTACCAACTCAAACCATTCTAGGATTCCTCAATATTGTGTGAGGCACCTATCTTGTCCCACTTTATTTTTTTCTCTTTGAACTCTTTTCCTGTTGCTGCCGTTCATCTGCCGGTGTAGAGGTGGGAATATGGATGTAGCACCATCTAGTGTTCCTTGGGCTAGAACAGGAGCTGAAGTTCTTTCAAAGGTGTCTGTCTGTCTTTACTGTAATTGTACTGCAGACCCAGACTCTTCTGGTCAAGTGCTGATGCAAACAGCAGTTGGAGTTGGGAGCTTCCTTCTCTATCCTTCCTCCCAACCTTTGTAAAACAGGAAGGGCTGTCATCTTGACATGATAAAGCAGAGCATCACCAAGTCACTCAATAGTCCCAATCTTGAGCATTAGCAAAGCCTCGTAGTCTGATTGCCTTTCTTCATTGTCCATCAGCTGCTGTCAGGCAAATCCTGCCCTTCTGGAAATGGAGAGTACAGTGGGGATGGAAGTCTGGAGTCCCACTGGAGTGTAGATTTAATCTTGTGACAGATGTTTGGCTGTCAGAAGGGTTGTGATGTTTTCTTTGTTTCCCTGAAAATGTGCATAACAGTGTCATTAGCCATCTTCAGCAAGTTAACTTTCAGCCTGCTTTCTCATGTCTGAAGACTCGTTATTTGCAGTGCTTTTGGCATGAGACAGTTTGTAAATCAAGATCTGGCTGCTTAATGTGCCATGGAGCTTTCCTTCTTCGTGCTCTGAGACAGGAAAGAATGAGTGGACTGTGATTTAAATTGCCTTCATTAGTTTGCATGATTCATTTGTTCATTATACTAAATACTGTTTCTCAGTGCATGTGGATGGGTCCAATCACAAAATCCCTTTTCCACTCAGCTGGGAGGTATCTCTGAGAAGAGATTATTTGTTTGACCTTGCAGGTGGTGTAACTTCTGCCTTGCTGCACTGACTGCAGTAATGGGGAGACATTACTGGAAACTGATTTTTCTCTTCCTCTCAACCCTTACACATTCTACCAGTAGCAAAGACACTTGGGTGCAGAATGTTTTCTCTGGATTTTCATCCTGCCTTCACCCTAATTCAAGCTTTACAGACTCACAGATTGCATCGGGTTGGAAGGGACTCTCAGAGACCATCTTGTCCAACCCCTCTGCAGGGACACCTCCAATTAACATCAGTTGTGTTCTCATATGAAACATAGTTTCTGTTCTCTTCCACCAAATGTTGCTGCTCTTCATGGCAACCTCAGACAGTCTTGATGACTGATCCTTCCAATAACCAGTATGTTTCTGACCATGTTTTCTCTAGTCACTTCATTTCAACAGGCACATATGGGGCCTACAGAATTTCCATCCCAGTTGTTTCTCTTCTCTTCTCTGTCCCCTCCAGCCCCCCATGATTTTGGAAACCCTCTGTTTTCACTCTCCGGCCTGCTCCTCTCATCACTTTGTTAATTTCTCCTTTAAATAAAACCTTGAGAATGTGGGCTCTTGCCTGGGTCCCATTTTCTGCTGTTACCAGTCCTATCCTGTGAACCTGATGTAGTTCTGGATTCTTCTCTCTCCTCTTTCCTGCCATGTCCTATAAGCAGCTCTTGCTACATTCTGAGCACTCATTCTTTCTCTGCCAGAAGTGCTGGTCCCATTAACATGAGCTGTCTCCCTCAGCATGACTAGAGCTATTCTGCAAGGCTGACTTCACTTCTGTCTAGCGTGCTTTAAGAAAATTATCTTGTTCTCTATGCCTGCTGCATCACTGCCTCTGTTTGAATTTTCTGGCTGGCTTTTAGGTTCCCAGTCAACTTTGCACAGCTTCTCCTTTTTAGGCACATCCCCCCCACCCCCCTCCACTCCTCCCATGAGTTGTTTCCCAGCTCTTAGCCAATGACTTAATGATTTTTCTGATTCCTCCCCTGTGACACATTGTTGTGCTACCTTCTTAGTCTGTAGCCCAGGCATACTTTTGTTTGTCCTTTCAGGGATTATCTGTCTATGTTTTAGTGGGGTTGGCTTGTTTGGTTTTTTCCCTCAAGCAGGATTACCCTGCTACTGTTATGCTCTTTATGCAGCCTTCCTACTTATACTCTTCTTCCCAGTATGATCTCTGTTTTTTAGTGGAAGCTGTCAGTTCTGGGGTCACTGTGAAAGCAACTGCAGAGATTGCTGCAGTCTAGTGGGACATCCAAATGTTTGTTTTTCTGTTTCCCTTGTGGGAAGCACTTATTGTTCCTAAATGCATGGGGATGCCTGACAGCCGTAAGTGTTCAGCAGTGTCTGGGTATGTTCTTTGGAGGAAGAACTGCAGGCAAGTGCCTGGTGGAGTTTTGGGGGTGGTTTTTAGTTTTGTGGGTTTTGTTCTCTGGTTGCTGTGCACTTGAGCAGTACTGGAAGACTAAAAAGCTGCATTTGATTACTGTGTGTTTAAATATGTGAAAATACTTTTATTCCATAAAAGCTATGTTTGATTACTGGTTTGTTTAAATATAGGAAAATTTTATTCCACATTTATCTCCCTCGCATGCTGAGTGCAGCTTTTCCTTTGTCCCTCAATAGACATGTTTGTGGCCATCATGAAACAAATTTCATCTTGGAGGTCAGCACCTGTAAAGAGTGAGCTTGATAGGAATTAGTTCTTATGTTCTGCTTGTGATTCTAAAGCTTCATTGCCAGCCATTGTTCAGCTGGCACATTTTGTAGCTGGGCTGAACAACAAGCAAAAGCAGGACAATTGCTTTTCAGGGGCTTCTGTGCTTGGTGATCTATCAATGGGGTTTTGAGACATTCTCAGTCTGTCTTGGCAGCTGGAATATCCTAATGGTTAATGAATGTGTTTGTTCTTACTGCTGCTGAACAGTGCGTTGCCAGCATGCATTTGATACATGAATCCCTTTTGTTCTTGGTCTAGAGGAACAGCTAGGGTGGTGGAGTTTCCTTTTATTTTCTGTTTCATGTAAAAACAAAAGCATGAGTATGGCTGCATTTATCTACAGGGAGAAACATTTTCGTACCAAAGTTCATTGAAATTGATATCAGAATGTATAGCAGGGACTGAAGAGTTTAATGGCCTCTTATCACCAATCTCTGTCTCGCCTTTCATACCCAGCAGAAATGCTTGTGTAGGATGAGCCAGCAATGTGTTCTTGTGGCCAAGCAGGCGATGGCATTCTGGAGTGTATAAGAAAGGTTGTGGTTAGTAGGTTGAGAGAGATTGTTCTTCCTCTCTACTCTGCCCTGGTGAGGCTGCATCTGGAGTATTGTGTCCAGTTCTGGGCCCCTCAGGGAACTGCTTGAAAGAGTCCTGCACAGAGCCACAAAAATGATTAAGGGTGTGGAACATCTTCCTTATGAGGAGAGACTGAGGGATCTGAGGGCTCTGTAGCTTGGAGGAGACTTAAGGGGTGACCTCATTCCTGTTGATAAAGATGTAAAGAGTGAGAGCCAAGAGGATGGAGTCAGGTTGTGCTTGGTGATGCCTAATGACAGGACAAGGGGCAATGGTGGAAGCTGAGGCATAGAAGTTCCCTGTGAATAGGAGGCAAAATCGTTTCCCTGTGAGAGTGACAGAACACTGGACCAGGCTGCCCAGGGGTGTTGCAGAGTCCCCCTCGCTGGAGATATTCGAAACCCACCTGGATGTGTTCCTGTGTGATCTGGTATAGGTGGCCCTGCTCCGGCAGGGGGGTTGGACTGGGTTTCAAGGTCCCTTCCAGACCCTAATATTCTGTGAAACTACATCAGAGAGGCTTTAACCTACTAAAACAAACAAAAAAAAGACATTTCTGACATGGGAACTGCACTTGCAAATGGTTTTCTGTGTCAGCTTTGGCATTCGCAACTTTATCCCAATCTTTATTTAGTGTGTTTGGGTAAGCCATCTTTTTTCCTACCTTACATCTTCAATATGCTTTCAATTGCCAGACAGAAATAAGATTTCCTACTGAGCAGGCATTGTTAGGGCTTTATGCACCCAAACATGCTGATAGAGGCTGAGCCCAGTAGCTTATATGGGAGAACAGGTCCGTGTCTTGTCCACCTCACAGACAGGCTTGGCCGGTGTCTGCTGTGGCAGAACTGAAGGAACAGCTAATCACACACTTCACAAGAAAACGTGTCTTCTGTGTGTGCAGTCTTGAGCTCAGCATCAGTGTGTGTAAGACTTATCATTAGCCACATTCTGGGCCTGCTAGAACTGCAATTGAATAGGAATATGCTGAGCTCTGGAGACGGTGGTTCCCTCTTCCATAGACTAGCTAGCAGTCAGATTATGGGGTTGATGTTTATCTCTCCTTTTTCTTTTCATTTTTGTGTAGATCTGTTCATAATGGTATTGACCACTTCATCCCATGATAGTCTAAGTGGACAGAAAGCATTTGGAAAATGAGGCTATTGGGGTGCTTTGAGCAGCCAGGAAATATCTGCTGGGAAAGCGTTTGGAGAGAGATGCATCTTTATTGCTTCCATCCCTGCAATATGATTAGGCTTTAGGATGTGGTCTGCTGAGAAAGAAGAATCCTACTGTAGTGATGGCCTCTTGGCTGATTGTTGAGCTAGATAAAGTGCTTTCTCAGAAGGGTTTCCAGAACATTCTCATCCCAATGGACTGGGACAACTTTTCACTTCAGAAATGGGGGAGATAGTGCATCTACTGAGTATTTTAAGTAAAACACTTGCTGCTCAAACAGTAGAAAATGCAGTGCTCTTTTGTGGGATGAGACCTGTGCTAGAGAAGTCTGTGTCCCAACATCTGCCAAGTGCTTACTGATCCCTGGGTTCTGAGAGGGAATACAGACTCCAGTTTGAGCTGTCTGTGCATATATAGAATAGAATAGAGTAGAATTAACCAGGTTGGAAAAGACCTTCGAGATCATGAAGTCCAACCTATCACCCAACACCACCTAATCAAATCAACCATGGCACCAAGTGCCCCATCCAGTCTCTTCTTAAACACTTCCAGTGATGGTAACTCCACCCCGTCCCTGGGCAGCACATTCCAATGGCCCATCTCTCTTTCTGTGAAGAGTTTCTTCCTAACATCCAGCCTATACCTCCCATGGTGCTGCTTGAGACTTCATGCATTGCATGAAGCCACATCAGTAGTCAGGATTCACTGCTGTTTAGCATGAAATAGCCTCAGCAATGAACTTTAATTTCTTGCATTACATGTGGCTGGACTTTAGCCTCCATGTGGTAGCCTTGTTCTGCAGAGAGCCTTTGTTTCTTTACCTAGCAGGGAGCCAGCTCTGGTACTGACCCTTTCAGGTATCGTGTGCTTTCCTCCACAAATTATTTACTTAGTGACCTGTCATCTTCAGAGTTTTTTTAAAATTTATATTTTTCTTTTGTTAGAGTTTGTTTGTTTATAGAGCTATATGTCAAGGATGAGTGTGTGGGGACAGTGGGATGGGACTGCAATCCAGGGAGACGCATAGGTGACTTCCACAAAGTAAAGCAGTAGACTTCTCTGTTCTTCCTGCTTTCTAGAGTTTCCTTGTCTCTCTCCTTTTTTTGTTCCTGTGCTCTTACCTAATTCCTCCATGGCCTCAGAAGGTTGTGACAACTCAGGATGTTTTAGTTCTGTTGTGAGAAATGAAAGAATTTGCCTGTGAGTGACTCCTTAGACCTTTTGGCTCAGATTTTATGGAGAGGGTATTTTGACAGAGAGTGAGTGCCCATTGGAATGGGCTGCCCAGGGAGGTGGTGGAGTCGCCATCACTGGAGGTGTTCAGGAGGAGACTTGATGGGATGTTTGGTGCCATGGTTTAGTTGATTAGGTGGTGTTGGATGATAGGTTGGACACGATGATCTTGAAGGTCTCTTCCAACCTGGTTTGTTCTATTCTGTTCCATTGACTGGACCTTGCTGGCTGTGGGCTGAGCACTGGCCATTGGCTGGTGGTGCAGTGGAGTCCCCTGGGAGATTCTCGGGGTGGGTGATACAGCCTGCAGAGCAAAGCTTGTGTTTTAAAGTTACCAAGCAGCCCAAAGCTTCCCCAAGGTCACACCCCGGGGTAGGTGTTCTGCTGGACACATTGCTTCTCTGAAGCACTTGCATCCCTTTTCCCCAAGGATGCACTTCAGGGCTACAAAGCTGCTTTGGGCTGTTTGCAAGGTGATGGCCTCCAGCAGGACCACAGCTCTGGTGCTCCAGGAACAATGCCATCTCCAGGTAGTTTCCTTGTGGTCCTCTGTGCCTTGGCTTTTGTGTTTGGGCCTGCCTGTTCTTGAGCACGACTCTGACCACAGCTGTGGAGAGAGTTGGGTTTGTGAGGAAATGTTTTTGCTGCATTTACAGCAGTGAAGGCATGACTGACAAGTGGTTTGTGGTGTAGAGTTGGGGTCATAAGGCATGTCCTACACCAGGTGGCACCATCTACTGCAGCCAGCTTCCACAGGAACCTGGAAGCCCCTTCAACCTTCAGAGGAATCTCTGCTTGAAGCCAGACCAAAGAAACCAGCAAGACTGAGGATGGATTGAGCCTGAATTCAGGCAGACTGAGATGAAAAGTTCCATGTCCATGCACTGACTATTAATGAGCTGTGTTGTGCTGTGTTTCTAAAAGCTCCTGCAGGTACCAGGCTTTGAGATTTGTGGAGTTGCTTTTTTCATATAAATTCATAGAATATTTTAGGTTGGAAGGGACCTTATAGATCATGTAGTTCCAAACCCCCTGCCATGGGCAGGGTCACCTTCCACTAGACCAGGTTGCTCAAGGCCTTATCCAGCCTGGCCTTGAACACCTCCAGGGAGGGGGCATCCACAACTTTCCTGGACAGCCTGTTCCATGGAGTTTTTGTTTGTTTGTTTTTCCTTTGTCATGCTTCCTCCTTGTTCCCCCTACACCTCCAACTCTTTCCCATCTTTTTTTTTCCTTTGTAAGTTCTTTTCTCTGAGTTTATCACTAATATTATATATCCTTTTTTAAATTAATGACAAATTAATTGTCCTTAGGCTTGTAGTGTTTATTTTCAATACAATGAAGGTACCACATAGGACAAGAGGAAATACAACAGTTTTCACAGAATGTTAGGGGTTGGAAGGGACCTCCAGAGATCTTGCAGTCCAACCCCCCTGCCTGAGCAGGATCACCCAGGGCAGGTCACACAGGAATGCATCCAGGTGGGGTTTGAATGCCTTCAGAGAAGGAGACTCCATAATTTCTCTGGGCAGCCTGTTCTGGTTGAACATCAATTAACTTAGTCATAAAACACAAATTATGTCTTAAGTGTTCTTAGGGACTTTATTAACTTAGTTATGTTTAAAATGTTAATCACAGCTATGAATAGAAAGGATCTGACAGTACAGTTAGGGTCTTCTATTAAATGCAGCTGGCTGGTGTTAGTCTGTGTACCTCCTAACAAGTGCCTGCATGTCAGAGAAGGGAGTGGAGGAGAAGTAGAGATTGCATGATTGTAACCCGGAGAATATTGCTGTAATTTCAATGATGTACTACTGTGTAGTCAGACAGAAGTGCAATTAGGGTGTCCTGGTTTTCTACACAGGCAATTGCATCAGAGCCTGCTCCTGTTTCCTGCTGGCATACGAACCTTAAAACTACCCTAGAAGTTCATAACAATAGCATCAGCATCAGTTGCCTTTCCAGTTACTCAGTAATGTCTTTTCCAGTTGTTAAGCCTTTGAAATGCTCAGAAACACTTGGGATTTATTGTTTTTGTAGTAATTTGTCTTGGTTGACTTGTATTCCATGGTAATTCTTTATTTCTTTGCTGTCTTTCTCGTTCTGGTGGACGACTTTTCCATGATCAAATTGCATTTTGTTTGTGTGAGTGCATGTGTGGGACCTCTTGATTATTTTTTTTTTGGTTTTCCCTTTTTATCCTCAAATTGTATTGAAAGCTTCTTCTGCATTCCATTTTATGGTACAGTAAAGCAGTTTACCTCTCTGCACAACACCATTTGCCTGAAACTTTCTCTCAGCAGCTGTAAAGTCAGACTGTTCCTTTTGAAATATGAATTAAAAGCAGGAAGACACCAAAAGTTTGAGTGTTTCAAACATTTCCTTGTACCAAGAAAATCACTTCATTCAGGCTGACATTTTTCACAAGAGGGGAATATATTTAAATTGTGTTGTGCTTGTTTTGGATATAAACACACACACACAAAATAATTCTTCACTGTAGAATAATACAGGTTGGAAGGTGCCTCTGGAGGCCACCTGAATTCTACTCAAAGGAGGTCTTTTAAAGTTGAGTGCTCCTGGCCATCCAAAGGTAGCAGATTTCCTAGTCTCACTGCATTCCCAGGTTTGAGCATCCTCATGGTCAAAAAGCTTTTATGTTGCATTGGGATTTTCTGTGTTAAAACTTCTTGGCTACCTCTTGTCCTAAATTTAAATCTCCAACTTTAATTGCAACTTTTTCTCTTGCAGCTGTTGATTGCTGCCAGGATCCATTTTTAAAGCTGTGTACAAACTGGGTATGCTTGTGAACATGAGGGACTGAAATCACAAAATGCAGGTCGAGATGGTGTCAAAAAGTGCCCCCAAAGTTCTTGCAGCCAGCTTAGGTGTGAACTGGGGCACTGTTTGCTGTTTTACTGGATTGCTTGAGAAAAATCTGCCAGCAGCAATGGCAGAAAATACACTGGTACAAAACTGTTGTTAAAGACAAGTGAAGGAGATATGTAAAGCTTCCAAGGTAAGAAAAGCCTGGCAAGTAGAACATCAAAAATATAAATTACTCTCTGCTCTAATCCTTTCTTCATAGTCAGGTCCTAACTGCCTTGTCTGGGTCAGTGCTCATGTGCTGTCCAT
This sequence comes from Dryobates pubescens, assembly GCF_014839835.1. Classification (NCBI taxonomy): domain Eukaryota; kingdom Metazoa; phylum Chordata; class Aves; order Piciformes; family Picidae; genus Dryobates; species Dryobates pubescens. The sequence continues at coordinate 20,013,734 of NC_071615.1, read as the reverse complement.
ATCGCCTTTAGTAGATGAGCCCTTGCTTTTAGAGGTTGGGCTTGATCATGCTCTTGTGTTTTTCTGCTAGTAAATGTGTTATTTTGTGGTGATTTATGCAAGTGATACCTGTTAAACTGTTCACCACGTTCCTTGCATGCAGAAGAGCCTTGATGATAACAAGGCCAAGGGCCATCTTCGCTAGCTTCTGTGTACAGTACTCAGTTTGAAGTAACTAACAGAGGTTGTCCTCTTTCTCTTCCCAGATGTGTGCAACAGTACCAATCTTCCTGAAGTTGAAATCATCAGTCTGCTGGAGGAGCAGCTGCCTCATTATAAGCTAAGAGCAGATACAATCTATGGTTATGACCACGACGACTGGCTTCACACACCTCTCATTTCGCCCGATGCCAATATTGACTTAACAACTGAGCAGATAGAAGAGACCTTGAAATACTTTCGTAAGTCCCCAAATCCTGAACTTCTGCTCAGGAGCAAATAACACAGTGGTGCTCTTGTTACCTTCTCTGAAGTATCTCTTCTGTCACAGTTGTGGGAAGTGAGAGAGCTGTTTGGGATTTACTGCTTTGTAAGTTTGTGGTAGATAGAAAACAAAGGAAACATTCATTTAATCAAGGACAGCAGTGGTGTTTGGATTCACCTTTCTCAGGGTGGTTCTGTGGCCATTGACTTAGCTGTGCAATTAGAGAAGGCTTCTGTGATTCATCCTCTAGTTGGTGATTTATTGAGTAGTTTATGGTTAAATTACCTCCCCCTCCCCTAGTTTCATGTGAAGATGTAGTTTTGCTGCTCTTCTGAATGTGCTGCATGTTAAAATGGCCTGCAGAGCAACAAGTCCATGGGTTCCATGATAAAGCTATAGTAGTTTGATATCAATTTTGTTTCTATACAAATGCAAATATGGTATCCTACAGTAATAATGTGTAGGAAGAGAAAAATCAGAATCAATAAGGTTGGAAAAGACCTCAGAGATCATCAAGTCCAACCTATCACCCAGCACCTCATGACTGCTAAACCATGGCTTCAAGTGCCACATCCAATCCCTTTTTGAACACTGCCAGGGACGGTGACTCCACCACCTCCCTGGGCAGCACATTCCAATGGCCAACAACTCTTTTTGTGAAGGATAGTCCTGTTGTGTAGAAAACAGCCTCTTGTCCTGAAGTAAATTAATTTCATCTCACATTAAATCATTTTGTTTCAGTGAGGGAACAGTTAAACTCTTCTCTGTCAGAAGAGTCTTTTATCTGTACCAGGTGAGGTCAGTGTGTTCTTATGGTCTCCAGACACAGACAGCTGTGTCTCATCTGCAGGAAGTACTTGTACTGTTTTGAAGCCCTGAATAGTAAAAATCTCATTTTGATGAAGCCAATCAAATCCAAAGCACCCAGTTTTCTAAATACCAGATCTTAAAGCTGCTGATAGAGTACTTGCACTGATCTGGTTCCGCTCTTGGCAGGTTAAAAAAGCCACAGTGATTTCTTACTAAGCAAAGTGCTACACTGCAAGATCTCTGTTCCATGTTGCAGAGTTGTTTGCTCTTATTGAATGTGCAGTCACAGGATGACTCCTGTTTGGTCTTTTAGAAGAGAAAGCAGCAGTAATTGTTCAGTAAATGAAATCCCAATTTAGAAACAGGAGTATGCCAGTCTGTCCTTGAAAACCAGGCAGGCTTTTTAAAATATGCTTACTTTCCTTTTTAATGCTCTTTAATAACTTTTTATTTTTGAAGTCAGTTTAGAAGTGCCAGATTGCAAAGTACTGTGGTAAGACCTGAGTAACAAAACACTTCATGTCAGCTGCTCCTCCCAGAGGAAGGACTCCAGATGATGTTCATGGGATGGGCAACTTCATCCTGAGTGGTGGCAACTGTAGAAAATAAGGATATGGGGTTTAATTTTCTGAACATCCTGCCGTGCTACTGTAGCCAAAAGAGGAAATGTGACCCAGAGTTAATGAAATAGGAGGTAATAGACTGTTGCAGCTGCCATGGAAATGCTTCATCCAGCTCCCCTGCTCAGTCTCAAAGGATCTTCCCAGAACTACACAAGTTTTGGAGAAGAAAGCAGAGAATGACAAAGCATAGGAAGACATGATTGATAGCGACATCCCATGTGATGATTTTCTTTGACTGCTTTATTTGCCAGCAGAGATGACTTGCTGTTGCTTTGCACCCTGCTACTATGGATGGCTCCATCCTTGGGTGTGCTGCTGCAGCTTTCTTGAGAGGCCATGTTTGTCAGTGGGGTAGATGGAATTATCTTTGTCAAAAATTCCTTTCAATCAAGGGAAATGTCTGGTGTCTTTTATAGTGACTCATTCCATAATGGCTAATTTAGGCAGAGCAGTTTAGTGTTGGCCTGTGGCATGGATTTGTTGTAGCAAAACAGAAGGAGAGGGCTCCTGAGCTTTTAAAGTCAATTTTTCTGCCTAATTAAAACCCCCTTTTTGACTGCAAGCTTCAGGATTATTCAGTTTAGCTGATCACAGTTGGCTGTCAGAATTCATTATCAGTATGCGTATTTTGCTCTGTGGAGAACAAATAAAAGTGAGGGGTTTTGGGTATACTTTAAACACACAAAAATAGAACAAAATCTAGCAGCTGGAGGGGGATGCCAAATGTATTGGAACAGGAGAAAACAGTCACTTTAGTTACCTGAAATCTTCCTTAACCCAAGTTTTAGAGAACTTCAAGTGAAGTAGCACAGTAATTGCCTCAAGGAGGTGTAGTGGTGTAATATGGAGATTTGAATACACAGGTGTTCAGTGTTTGTAGCAGCAACCCACCTAAAAATTGTAGTTCTAGCGACTTGTACATAAAAGGAATTCCTTGTACAGCTGTTGGAAGAAAAAGTGGGGCTGCAGAGATGGCAGGTAGGTTCTGCAAGCGTGCAGCTGCTTTGTTGGGCTGGTCAGAATTTTATACAATGGCTTAGGTTGGAAGGGACCTCAGAGATCATCTACTCCAACCTCCCTGCCATGGGGACGAGGCATCCACAATGTCCCTGGGCAACTTATTTCAGAGTCCCCCTTGTCCTGTTGCTAGACACCCTTAACATCCTTCTCCAGCCTTCCTGTAGGCTCCCTTCAGGTATTGGAAGGCAGCTCTAAGGTCTCCCTGAAGTCTTCTCTTGGCTGAACACCCCCAGCTCCCTCAGCCTATCCTCATAGAAAAGTTGCTCCAGCCCTGGGATCATCATTGTGGCCCTCCTCTGTACTCACTCCAACAGCTCCGTCATCCTTATTCTGGTGACACCTTCTTTCCAGGTCCTGCTTTATAGAGAGATGCTCTGTCATGTATTGGGGGGAATACTTGCTTGTGGATACCTATATGGTTCTCTGTCTAGGGTTTGTGATTCCATGCTGGGAAGATCATACACTTATCCCATATTTCCAAGTCTCTTGAGGAGTTCTGGAATCATTTAAGCATACAAGTGGTTTTCTCCACAGCAAAAGAGCACCTTTCTGGATCACAGCAATATGCTTCCAATCAGACCTGTGGAGAAATATCAATAAAATAAACAAACAGCTCAGGATGCCTACCTCAAGTTATATTTATCCTGTCTCTTTGTTAACAAGGAGTGTATGGAGGGAGATGGTGAGAAGAAAATTCTAGCACATTGACTATTTCCTTTGTTTAAAATGCTGGGAAATGAAAAGGAAAGACTCCCTGCAGCAGTTGAAGCTGTTGGCCAGTGTTCATTCTTTAGATTCTAAATGCTTGGTTAATAGCATTACCAGACTAAAATTACCTTTTGGACACACATAATACAAGCGGAACAAATAGCTCATATGCAGAGCAATCGAGTTCATGTTGCCATAGGAACCTATATTTTTCTCTGGCAGTGTTTAAACAGTGTAGCCTTAATTGCATTTAATAGCAAGTGCAGTTCTTACCTTGTGAGTATGCAGAACGGAAATTCTGCAGGACCAAGCTGGGGCTGCAGTGCCTCATTACAATCTTCTGTTTCAAGATGGCACAGTGTGAGGGCAGAGTGTTCACATTTGGTATAAATCCTTGCACTATTCAAAATAGGAATTAATTTTTTTTGCAAGGTAATTGTATGACTTCTGCATAAAATCTTTTGTGGTTTACTAATCTGAAGTTCCTGTACATTTACTGTATTGCTTGCATGTCAGGATTGGGTGTAACAAAAATAGCAACAGCAAAATGAAGCCAGAAATAATGGCCTTGGCCCTAGGTGGTTAGTGCTGGCTTGGGGAAGAAAATGCACAGCCATGTAAGAGTCAAGCTGAACAAAACCAGTGGTCTACACATGGGCTGCAGTTTGCTGCCCAGCCAAGAGCATCTCAGAGAGGCAAGGCAGAGCTGTGTTTACAGAGAGCTCTAGCACTGTGAATCTTGGAGGTTCACAGCACTTTAAGACCATGTTCCCTTGTTCCTGCTGTCTAGGAAGTGACAAATAAGTATTTTTGTATAATGAAAGAAGTTAAAGAATTTTAGCCTGTGGCAATTAAACACATTAAGTAAATAGATGGAAGCCCTTGTACTACAAAGGCAGAGAATGACAGAACAGTTAAGTTTGTGAGGGACCTCTGCAAGTCATCTGGCCCAAGCCTCCTGCACAATCTGAGTCACTTAAATCAGGCTGGGTCAGTGCTCAGTCGCTCTCATATTTAAATAAAACATCTCTTATGTTCAGGGTGAACTTGCTGCATTTCAGTTTGTATCCATTGCCTCTGCTCCTTCCACTGGACACCACTGAGAACAGCCTGGCTGTGTCCTCTTTGTACCCTCCCTTCAGCTATTGACATAAAGTGCATAAGTTGCTCCCCAGCCTTATCTTCTCCAGGCTGAACAGTCCCTGCTCTCACAACCTTTCCTGGAGAGAGTGCTTTGGACCCTTTATCTTTGTGGCCCTTGGCAGGACTCTTTTAGTACGTTCATTTTGCTTTTAACACCGAGGAACTCAGAACTGGACATAGTACCCTGGGTGCAGCTTTACCAGTGTCAAGCAGAGGGGATTCTTGTGCATGTTGCCAAACTGTTAATACACTGGAGGATCAACACAGTGAAGAATTATTATTCTTAAACAAGTTAATTTTTGTTCAAACAATATACTTGCAGAAAAAGGTGTGTGTGGTCTGAAATTTTGGAGCTGAGTGAACACTGCAGGCAATTGCCATGGACAGATGTGTGGCTGATATGTGAGCAGATCTGTTGGTGTGTGCTTCAGCCACCAATGTATAAAAGGGAAGTGCCAATTTCCAACCTTAGTTATTGCAGTGATCAATTTTCATACCAGTGAAGCTAAAATACCAATGTGGTCATGAAACTGATGTATTGTCCCTTGCATTCTTTGACTATTTCTTACCTATTTCTGTGACAGTAAAAGAAAGTGGTAGCAGTCAGGGAGTAGAGTATCTGGTAACAACCTAGAGAAGAAGACTGAAGGTGAGCTTAAAAATCTGCAGAATTGTGAGTGACTGGAGTGAGGAATTGGGTGTTCAGATTTCCAGAGCTGGAAGCATTGAATTAAGTTTATAAAAGTGGATTGCAAAGCAAAAGGTGACAGTTCCTTAGGAATAGTAGATGTGAGGGACTCCTTGAAAGGGGATGTTGGGGGTGCGAAAAATGTGCATAGGCTCAAGAATAGACAGGATAACTGCTTCAAGAATTGCTAAAAGTAGAAATTATATCCATCTGCAGCTGGATATGAAGTCAGAGGTTGGGAGGGCAGATGAGGGAAATGTTGATAGGCTCTCCATTACCTGTTCCTGGCTGGTTTTGTAGATGGAGTCTTTGACTAAATAGACGTCTCCTTAGTCAGACCCAGTATTGCCATTCCAATCTTGTGTTACTGACATAAGTGACAACTTATCCATCCCAATGCTTCTGCTGCTCTTCACAAAGGAATATGGTGTGGTAGGTTGAGAGAGGGCTTAGCTCTCCCTCCTCCACAGAGTAAGAAACCACAGCTAACTCAGTCGAAGAGCAAAAGCTATATATTTACAAGCATATATGGAAAGCAGGTTATATATAACACAATATATAACGGTATTTACAATATATACACAGAAATACACAGCAAAGACAAATAACACAACAAAAATCCCTCCCTCAGGGAGGGATCCCCTCTTTGGAACCCCCTCTCTCCCCCCCTTACCTCCCTTTTTCCCCAAAAAGGGGTTAGAGAGAGAGAAAGGCAAGTTACTAAGGAAAAGAGTTGTTAGCAAGCTTCAAAAGCCCATGCAGGATTAGTGTTTGCTTATCTGAAGGCCAAGTCCAGCAGTTCGCAGAAGAAGCAAGCAGGGAGAACAGGCTGAAACACCCAAACTCCCCCAACTCCCAAACCGAACTGAACTGAGGAAAAAATTTTCCAACCGCTTCACAATCTAAAGCTGAATTTTTGTTTATCAACCAATGAAATTCGTTTAGAATATCAGAATGTTTTGGTTCTAGTACCAAAAACATTAGCCAGTGTGTTCCAGCAGTGTTTGTTCTTAAAGGCACAGCCTCAAACGACCACAGTCCACCCCTTTCTAAACAATTTCATTGGCTGTTCGTACTGTCCATCCAATCCAGAACAATATTTACAGTTCGTAAGTTAAGTTCATCGTCCATTCCGGCTATACTCAGATGTAGATGATTCAGAAGTCCAAGAAAATCCAAAATCAAGAAAATGGAAAACAGTTTGTCTCTCCGCAGACGAAGCGAAGAAAAAGGGAAACAGGGACTCAGGGACTCTCAGTTGACTCAGGGCTCTCAGGGTTCTCAGGGTTCGTGCACCGTAGATTTCCTCAGGGACTCTTTCCTTTGGACGCGCTGTAGCTGTACAACATTCTGAAATTAAACTCTCTCAGCTAAAGTTAAATCTCTTTGTGGAATACACTGAATTTCACCATTCTCTTGCATTACCCAATAAGTGTGACCCGGACCTTCTGCTGAAACCACCCCTCGGACAGGTTTAGCCTCTCCTGAGGGCGAAAATACCCAAACAGTTTTACCTAACAGATTCTTTTCCCTAACAACAGGAACTCTATCACCTTCTACTTTCTGTAGCAGATCAGAATGTGCAGGTCCAGCTCGGTTCACTGAACCTCTGCTGTTCACCAGCCAGGTTGCTTGTGCTAAATGTTTCTCCCAGTTTTTCAAAGATCCACCTCCCATGGCTTTGAGAGTGGTCTTCAACAAACCGTTGTAGCGTTCAATCTTCCCTGCAGCTGGTGCATAGTAAGGAATATGGAAAATCCACTCAATACCGTGCTCTTTTGCCCAGCTCTTTACAAGGTTGTTCTTGAAGTGAGTTCCGTTGTCTGACTCAATCCTCTCTGGAGTTCCGTGTCTCCACAGGATCTGTCTCTCCAGACCGAGAATGGTGTTGCGTGCAGTTGCATGTGGGACTGCGTAAGTTTCCAGCCATCCAGTGTTTGCCTCTACCATAGTAAGCACGTACTGCTTACCAGAACGAGAACGTGGTAGAGTGATGTAGTCAATCTGCCAAGCTTCACCATACCTGTATTTGGACCATCTGTCACCATACCACAAGGGCTTAATTCTCTTTGCCTGCTTAATAGCAGCACAAATGTCACAGTCATGGATGACTTGTGTGATGGCATCCATGGAAATGTCTATGGATCTGTCACGAGCCCATTGGTATGTTGCATCTCTGCCTTGATGTCCTGACGAATCGTGAGCCCACCGAGCTAAGAATATCTCACCTCGGTGTTTCCAGTCGAGATCAAGTTCAGAGTCCTTGTCTACTTGAGAAACTCTTGCAGCTAGATCTGCCTGATGGTTGTGCTGCTGTTCCTCAGTAGCTTTGCTCTTGGGAATGTGAGCATCAATGTGTCTCACTTTCACTGGAATTCTCTCGATTCGATCAGCAATGTCTTGCCACAGTTCAGCTGCCCAGATGGGTTTTCCTTTCCTCTGCCAGCCATTCTTTTTCCAGTTCTTTAGCCAACCCCATAGAGCATTGGCTACCATCCATGAGTCGGTGTAGAGATAAAGCTTTGGCCATCTCTCACGTTCAGCCACGTCGAGAGCTAGCTGGACAGCTTTTACCTCTGCAAACTGACTGGATTCTCCTTCTCCATCCTTCGCCTCTGCAACTCGGCGTGTTGGACTCCACACTGCAGACTTCCACCTTCGCTTGTTCCCGACGAGACGACAGGAACCGTCTGTGAACAAAGCATATTTCTTTTCATCATCAGAAAGGTCATTGTAAGGAGGAGCTTCCTCAGCACGAGTTACTCTCTCCTCTGGAGGTTTAGCACAGTTGGTATCTTCAGGCCAACTTGAGATCACCTCCACCAGACCAGGTCTTTCAAGATTTCCCATTCGAGCTCTCTGTGTTATCAGGGCCATCCACTTAGACCAGGTGGAATCTGTGGCATGATGTGGTGTGGAACCTTTGCCTTTGAACATCCAATTCAAAACTGGCAATCTGGGAGCTAAGAGAAGTTGTGACTCAGTTCCAATTACTTCAGAAGCTGCTTTCACTCCTTCATAGGCAGCTAGAATCTCTTTCTCTGTTGGAGTGTAATTAGCCTCTGAACCTCTGTAACCTCGACTCCAGAAACCAAGAGGTCGTCCACGTGTCTCACCTGGAGCTTTTTGCCACAAGCACCAGGTTGGACCATTGTCACCTGCAGCCGTGTACAAAATGTTCTTAATGTCTGGACCATCTCGCACAGGTCCCAGACCCACTGCTTGGACTACTTCTTGCTTTATCTGGTCAAAGGCTGCTTGTTGTTCAGGTCCCCAGTGGAAACTGTTCCTCTTTCGAGTCACATCATACAGAGGTTTCACAATCTGACTGTATCCAGGAATGTGTAGTCTCCAAAATCCCACTATCCCCAAGAAACGTAGAGTTTCTTGCTTGTTCGTGGGATTTGCCATGGTAGAGACTCTATTTACCACATCCACTGGAATGTGTCGGCGTCCATCCTGCCACTGCACTCCCAGAAACTGGATCTCTGTGGTAGGACCTTTCACTTTGTCTCTCTTGATGGCAAAACCTGCATTCAGGAGAATGTCCATGATTTTGTTACCTTTTTCGAAGACTTCCTCAGCAGTTTTACCCCAGATGATGATATCATCGATGAACTGGATGTGTTCTGGAGCACCACCTTCCTCCAGAGCATCATGGATTACTGCATGACAGATGCTGGAGCTGTGGATCCAGCCCATTGGCAGTCTGTTGAAAGTGTACTGGATTCCTCTCCAGGTGAAAGCAAACTGAGGCCTGCATTCCTCTGCTATGGGAATAGAGAAGAAGGCATTAGCAATGTCTATGGTAGCATACCATTTGGCCTCTTTGGATTCCAGCTCATACTGGAGTTCCATCATGTCTGGTACTGCTGCACTCATAGGCGGAGTTACTTCATTCAGGGCTCGGTAGTCCACTGTCAGACGCCAGTCTCCATTCGGCTTTCGCACAGGCCACACTGGACTGTTGAAAGGTGAATGAGTTTTGCTGATGACTTTCTGACTCTCCAACTGACGAATCAGATTCTGAATGGGCAACAAAGAGTCACGGTTGGTTCTGTATTGTCTGTGATGCACAGTCCGAGAAGCAACCGGCAACTTAATGTCCTGAATCTTGTGTTGTCCCACAACTGCAGATTCATCAGAAAGCTCAGGTCTAGCAGACAGCTTCAGTTTTTGTCCATCAATTTCTACAGAAGCTACTCCAAAAGCCCATTTGTAACCTTTAGGGTCTTTGAAACGCCCTTCTCTCAGAAAATCAATTCCCAAAATACAAGGTGCATCAGGTCCGGTCACAACTGTATGCTTTTTCCATTGTTTACCAGTTAAGCTTATATTAACCTCCACTTTACTTAACTCTTGAGATCCACCAGTGACTCCCAGAATAGTTATGGACTCTGATCCCTGATAATTTGATGGCAATATGGTGCACTGAGCTCCTGTGTCAACCAAGGCCCTGTACTTCTGAAAGTGTGAAGTGCCAGGCCACTGGATGTACACATCCCAATAGATTCTGTTATCTGTATTACCCCTCTCCTCCCCCTGGCGGGAGGCAGGGCACCCCTAGTTATGGGGAACATGTCCACAGGTGCAACGAGCACACTGTGCAGTGTTAGAACTGGAGCCACTGTTGGAGCTACTAGAGTTGTCCTGGGGAACTGTAGAAGTAACAGCTACCCTTCTGGTATTGCTACCTCGGGTTCTGCCACTTTGCAGTTCTCTCAGTCTCCTGAAAAGATTAGAAGTTGGTTGACCATCCCACCTGTTCATGTTCTCACCAAACTGATCACGCAGGGTAATCCAAATAGTCCTACGTGACTGCCTTGGTGGTCTGTTTTGGTTTGATCTGTTTTGGAATGACCTCCTTGGAGGATGTCTATTCCTCACAGATGAAACCTGTACCCACCTGGAGGAAGAATTGGAATCATCTCTTTGTGCCAATTGGGAGATGGTGTTTTTAAATTCATCCTTCAGCTCTTTCATGCAATTCTCCAGTTTTCCAGACAGAGTTTCAATGGCTGAAACCAAAGAAACACGTGTCATGCTATCATCCAATTGTCTCAATTGATCAGTGAATTGGCCAACCGTAAGAGGAGCTCCACCATAATTTCTTGCTACAATTCTGCTTGCCAGAATGTTTGCATAATTGGAAGGAGCAAGCTTGATGAGCTTTTTAGTAAGACCATTTCCTACAGGAACATCATCAGGATTCAGAGATTCATGTTCACCATAGAGTACCTCTCTAACAGCAAATTCTCTCAGACGCTTGATTCCCTCATCTATGGTAGTCCAGGGCTTAGGATTCCATGGAAGATCATCTCGGGAAGGGTATCTCATGAGAACCGCCATTAGAAGGCGTATCCACAGATTAACCTTACCGAGAGCCTTGCCTAGATGTCTATCTATTCCATTATCCTTTGAGAGAGTTCCTAGCTGGGCTGCTGACTTGTCTCCAACCATTAGAGCTGGAGCACCTGTATCATAGCATCTACCAAGCCAAGCGAGAACTGGCTCCTTATCTGCTCTGAGATAGTCTTTTCTTACATTTCTAAGCTCCTCCCGGGGTGAAGAGCAGTCGGTTATGTCATCTTGTTCTTGCTCCTCTGCCTCCTGTTCCTCAACTTGTGGTCCCAACAACCTTTCTGTCACTCTCTCAAGGATCCCTTTAAGCTGAGAAGCACCACCACTAGCTGCTGTCCTACCAAGAGATGCATCTCGATCCTCTGATGATCTCAATAACTCAGCTATATTTTTAAGACAAATTTTTTCTTCCTCCCCAGCAGAAGAACCCTGCTGTGCATCCCCGTCAGCTCCTGAATCAGCTTTAGTCTTACCCTTCCTTGTTGTTAAAACTGCTACTTGCTTTACTGGAGCTGTGTTTGGGTTTCCAGCTGCCTTATTATCAGAAGCTGATAAGCTTTGAGACAGATTAGCTGCTTTGGAGGACGCTTCCGCTCCTGCCATGGAAGAAGGAGGAAATGACTTTGCCTCGTTAATGGTGGCTGCCTGGGACACGGGAGCCGCCATGTTTGGGGCAACTGCAGCCCCTGGCTGCTTGCCAGAATCATCACCATTGCTATTCAGAGCTGCCTTGCCGATTGACTTTTTAGCTTTATCTTTAACTGACACAGATTCTCCATTATCATCCTCACTGGATGTTCCTGAAACAGAGCTAGGGTGGCGTTTTCGTCTCTTAACCCTCCGTTTTATAACAAAACATGCCTTGGACACTTTTTTCTCCCGGTACAGTGCTACCAACAAATACACATTAATTATCATCATCAGCAGGACTACACACATCAAGAAAATCAGCTTTGGATCCCAGCCATCACTTAAAATTACCCTTTCACCGAGCGGAATCTTAAACTCTTTTATCTCAATAGGGAGTGTGCTAGATGTAACATTCCTGTACTTTTTAACATAAAAGAATTCCAGGCACTGATCATACAGAAGCCGAATCTTGTACTTAAACCACAAATATAATTTTTGCATTATATATTTACCTATCTTATCGATAATCATACCCAGGCAATACTTGTAGATCAATACACCAAAGACCGAGAAGAACAGACGCTCAAAAAGCCAAAACACCTTCATGTTTGCTCGTTCGACTTAAGCAAGCAATAAATCAAACTAATTTGTCAGCAAGCCCCGAGTTGGGCAGCCAATAAATGTGGTAGGTTGAGAGAGGGCTTAGCTCTCCCTCCTCCACAGAGTAAGAAACCACAGCTAACTCAGTCGAAGAGCAAAAGCTATATATTTACAAGCATATATGGAAAGCAGGTTATATATAACACAATATATAACGGTATTTACAATATATACACAGAAATACACAGCAAAGACAAATAACACAACAAAAATCCCTCCCTCAGGGAGGGATCCCCTCTTTGGAACCCCCTCTCTCCCCCCCTTACCTCCCTTTTTCCCCAAAAAGGGGTTAGAGAGAGAGAAAGGCAAGTTACTAAGGAAAAGAGTTGTTAGCAAGCTTCAAAAGCCCATGCAGGATTAGTGTTTGCTTATCTGAAGGCCAAGTCCAGCAGTTCGCAGAAGAAGCAAGCAGGGAGAACAGGCTGAAACACCCAAACTCCCCCAACTCCCAAACCGAACTGAACTGAGGAAAAAATTTTCCAACCGCTTCACAATCTAAAGCTGAATTTTTGTTTATCAACCAATGAAATTCGTTTAGAATATCAGAATGTTTTGGTTCTAGTACCAAAAACATTAGCCAGTGTGTTCCAGCAGTGTTTGTTCTTAAAGGCACAGCCTCAAACGACCACATATGGTTTGCTTGAAAGGGGGGACAAAGGGGTGAAGGGTATGTGGTGGTTATGAACAAAATGGATCTCAGTGCCTTTGGAACCTGGATACATTCAGACATGCTCTCTGAATTGCTGTGCTTGATGATGACAATGGTGATTTAATGCCATATATGCCTCGGAGAGATTCTCTTTTAATAGCTTAAATACAGTTTTATTGGGTGCTGGAAAAGTCAAGTCTTTCCTTTCATTGCTAAAACATCAACCACAAACATGAAGCTATTCTGTGTGCCAACATGCAGGACTTTTAGGAACACATTAGCAGTACTTTATCCTAATCCCATGGGTTTTTTTGGCTATGATGCTTTAAAAAAAACCCAACCCAAAGGGTCAATGGTTCATAGAGAGGGCAGAAGCAGGTTAATTCTTGAGAGGAAACGTGTTGCTGGCGTGGTTCTTCTGATTCATTCATTTTTCTTTGCCACTTGTGCAATAGCAGGACGCAGAAAGGATTCTATTCTCTCAGCCCAGGAGAGTGTCACAAAGCAGTAACATAGTTTGATTTTCCATGGGGAAGTCAGGCTTTTATCAGACCGTGTGGAGGAGAGTAGTAATGGACTGGATTTTCATTATTGATGCCCTGCATGTCCCCAGGGAATTCTGATGGCATGATGCTGCTGTCCCGTGAGCAGTTGGCTCCTCCTGAGCAGGGGTTTTTGTTTCCACCATGGAGGAGTACTTCAGCCTGTGAAGCTAGAAGCAGCAAAAGGCATTTTCTTCATCTCTGCATCGCTTTTGGAGCCAGCTCGTCGCCATGGCAACACGCTAGCCTGAAAGAGCTGAGGAGAGCAGGGAGGGAAGGAGCGAGCTGGGAACAGCCAGGAAGGCGGTGGTGTGTGTCCCCCACGTCAGCGCATCAGCCTTGCCATAGGATGGTTCTGTGACACCCAGCCAAGGCTCCTGGGCAGAGCTGCTTCAGGAGAGGAGCCGCCCGGGCATCTGCTGCTGTGTGCTGCAGCCTTTTGCCATTTTTTTTTTTTTTTAAATTTAAATTGTGTTTTTTTTTTTTTTTTTTTTTCCCCACATACACCCTCCTTTTATTTCAGTTGCAGCCTCCCTGAAGATGTGCAGCTCCTTTCCAGCTTGCTGTGAGCTGCCCTGTGCTGTGGTATGTGGCAGAGGCAGGCAGGCATGGCTGCATTTCACTTGACCTTAGCGGCGAACTGAAAGCTCGTCGATGTTGCTGAAGGATACTGACTATGCAGAAATTCATTGAAGCAGATTATTATGAACTGGACTGGTATTATGAAGAATGCACAGATGGTAAATACTTCTTTCTAACCTCTTGTTGCAGAATTTGGAGCTTGTAAGACTGGAGCCTTGCTATTCGATGGGGTTTAGAAGTGAAATAGCTTGGGAAAGGCAGCAGCCTGCTGTGGCGGAGACATCTGCATCTCTGTTGCATCTCTTCTGAATGTGCTACAGGAGCCTGCTGCTTGGCTTTCTCTTTTGCAAAGGGAGTGGCAGAGGGGCATATGTGTGATATGAGCAGGCTTTGGGTAGGAGAAGAAAGCCTTGAAATGCCAACTGTGTATAATAAGGAAGCTGAATGTGAATAGACTTACTGTAAGGATTCATGTTAGTTTGAGTTTTAAATCTGATTTTTCTGCAGCAGCCAGATACTGTGATATGTGTCTGTTTAGACAGGATAGGTTTCCTCACTGGTTAGTTAGGTGTCTGTGAAGGGCATTTAAAACTAGCTTGTTAAAAGTGAGCAGGTTAACTTTTTGAACTGAAAAAATTGCAAACTGGTGAGCACAATCTTCTGGGCCTTTAGCCTTTATTTTTAATGTTTGCTTGGGTGATTATTTCTCCATCAGAGCACTGAATTTTTTTCATCAGTCTTCTGATGGAAGGCATGGCTAGGAATGGCTAAAACTATACTCTGCACAGAATGGAAAAATCAAGATTCCTCATTGGTGGCACTCAGTGGTAACCTCTAAAAGAAAAAGCAGCCTTTGGGAAAGCAGTAGCTGTCTGTGGATTTTATACTGCTTGGAGGGCTTGTCTTAAATAAAGCAAGCTGAAGATCCCAGTGAAGCAAGGAACAGAAAGGAGTGAAGAATGTAGGCCCAGGGGATGTTGTTTGTATGCAGTACACAATGATATTTCACAGTGCTTTGCTAACAGCAGCAGAGGGGATATGAAGAATAAAGATGTGTGACAGAATGTAGATGTTCTTTTGTGGCCGTGGCATGGGGCTGCATTTATTTCTCTGCAGTAGCTTTTGGAACCCAATGTAAGTTCAGAGGGACGTTGAACTTCTCCTGTGTCCAACTGGCTATTGCTGTCCAGGTGTTCAAAGAGCAAAGGTGCATGTTTATTTGAAAGTCCTGGCCACTTGAAGTTGGATTGGATCCATTATGTAACCTTTATCCTCCAGGTTTAACCCTAGTAAATGCTGTAGCATCCGATTAGCCTGTGTGATGTAACCGGCCGAGCTGGCCTGGTTTTAGAAGCTGAAGAGCAGTTGTACTGCCATGAAAAGCTGTGGCTGATTTTTCCTTCCAGGTTAAATGCAGTTAGTTTTCTTTTTATTGTGCTTTATTATTGGTCCTTTGTCTGTCTGGTCATGCAAAGTGTGGCATGCCTGAATGTCTGAGCCAAGAGCTGCTCTGCCTGTCAGTTTGGTGTTAAGGTGTGCACCACGCTGGAGAAACTATGGGAGTTCCATGGTGAGGGAATAAACAACAGGTGTTGGGCAAGCATTTAAATGCCTAATGGGATCAGGGCCTTGGGAGCACTGAGGTGGTTGGTCTGATTCTGTCTGGGCTTGCTGAGCCCCAGTCCATTTTCCATGAGCTGAGATCTACAGAGCATCAGCGAACATGTGAACTGGCTGACTGCTTGGAGTCTTTGGGAAGTTTTCCCCTAGGAGAAAGCAGGACTTAATATCTAATAGGGAAGAATCTCTCCAGCAGGTAAGGCATAATGCTTTTTAAAAGTATTGTTTAGTTTCTAAATAAAAACATTGCTTTTTGCATGATGGGAGGGTGGTGCTGTCAGTTATCTCAGCCTCATGGGTCAGTGTTAGTCTCAGGGTTTTATGGAACCTAATGGGGTTTAGTTTGCTTTTGCTTTTCCCCATTTGAAGGGTGTGAGAGAAGGATTTGGGAGAATAGTTGTTGGCCTTCAATGACGACTTTAAAATAGCAATGGCATTTTCTGTCAATGGAGAAAGGTATTTTAATGGGGGGGGGAGAAAGGCATCTTTAGAGTAAAAAATGGGCCTTTTGCAAGAACCCTGGAGCAGATGGCATGTGGTAGGAGATGCCTGGCTCTTGATTGATGGCTGATTTGTCTGCCTCTTATTTGCCAGTCCCAGAGCCATTTGCCTGAGATGCTTTTTATGTTCAGTCGAGAGCGATAGGTAGTTGCAGCTCAGCTGACCTGTTTTGAATATCTATTTTAGGGCAAGAGGAAGCAGAGAGCTCTATATGGAGTCCCTGAGGCTCAGATACATGCATGCATTCAACTGTGAATCCCACCCACTTCATCCTTTTTGGTAAAACTAACGTTGCAGGACACTTGGGAGTATGTTCTCTGCTAGAGAACCTCACAAGATGCTATGCTACAGAATATTTTTTTATGATGAAATGGTTCAGACATTCTTTGTCAGAGCCACTGGGATGTGGATTTCATTTTATAGATGTGACTTCCTTTTCTTTTTTTCCTTACAATTATTTTAGCAGCATATGGGTTGCTCTTCTTCAGAGGGAAAAAAAACCTCTAAAATCACAGTGGAATGTAAGATGTTAATGCTATTGCTTAACAGTGAGAGTCACTTATAGAATGGCTTAGGTTGGGAGGGACCTCAGAGCTCATCTACTCCTCTCCCCACCATGGGCAGGGACACCTCTCAACTAGACTCAGCTGCTCAAGGCCTCATCCAACCTGGCCTTCAACACACCCAGGGAGGAGGCAGCCACAACCTCCCGGGGCAGCCTATTCCAGAGTCTCACCACCCTCCTTCTTAGGAAGTTCTTAGGAAGAACTTCTTCCTAAGCTCCAGTCTGACCGTGCTCTCCCTCAGCTTCAAACCATTCCCCCCTGTCCTGTCTCTAGACACCCTCATGAAAAGTCCCTCTGCAGCCTTCCTGTAGGATCCCCTTCAAGTATTGGAAGGCAGCTCTAAAGTCTCCCTGAAATCTTCTCTTCTCTAGGCTAAACACCTCCAGCTCCCTCACAGCAGAGTCAAGGGGCAGAATCCCCTCTCTTGCCCTGCTGGCCACAATGCTCTTGAGGCAGCTCAGCACACAATTTGCCTTCTGTGCTGCTAGAGGCACTGCCAGTTCATGGTGAGCTTCTCACCAGTCACCCCTGAGTTTCTTTCTGCAGAGCTGCTCTCAACCCACTCTGCCCCAGCCTGTTCCCTCAGATTTAGTGAATTTATGGACCAGAATAGTAACGGTGTCCTCAACTTGCATGTGGTGGCAATAATGTTTTGGGGTTTCTTTTTAATCTCTTGCAGAGCAAGTGAACAAACGCTCAAAAGATCTTCACAAAATCTTGGTAGTGCTGGAATAATTAATTAATCTCTTTATGCAAGGCCCTCTACAGAGTTTATTTTTAGTAGGATTGGATGAAATGAGGCAATAAAATGTCAGACTCTCTTTGAATCACCGGTGTCAACTAACATTACAGCAGATTTAAACTTCTATAAATACACTGTGCTTTTTTAGATACATTTTTCAGCTGTAGTATTTTGTAATAAGTCACAGTTGTCACCTTACTTGGCATTAGCAAAATGCAGTGTGGAGGTGGAATGGGCAGAGAGCTGGGTGTGCACTTGAGCAGGAACATGGTTTGTCATGGCAGACTTGAGACTGACAGAGCCAGTGGTAAAAAAGGAAGAGGTGAAATATTTCCAGCCATAGAATGGCTCAGGCTGCAAGGGACCTCAGAGATCATCCACTCCAACCTCCCCACCATGGGCAAGGACACCTCTCAACTAGACTCAGCTGCTCAAGGCCTCATCCAACCTGGCCTTCAACATCCCCATGGAGAAGGCATCCACAACCTCCCGTGGCAATCTATTCTAGTGTCTTGCCACCCTTCTACTGAAGAACTTCTTCCTAAGCTCCAGTCTGACCCTGCTCTCCCTCAGATTCAAACCATTCCTGTCCTTGTCTTGTCTCTAAGACACCCTCATGAAAACTCCGTCTGCAGCCTTCCTGTAGGATTCCTTTAGCTATTAGAAGGCAGCTCTGTGGTCCCCCTGGAGTCTTCTCCAGGCTGAACAACCCCAGCTCCCACAGCCTATCCTCCTAGCAGAGGTGTTGCAGCCCTTGGACCATCTTCACAGCCTTCCTCTGGACTTGCTCCAACAGCTCTGCATTGTTCTTATGCTGGGGACACCAGAACTGTACACAGTATTCTAGGTGGGGTATATTTTTGTGTACCTTTATCATGAAAGATAACAGTCTAAAGGTCTAGGTTCACCTGGGTGGTTTTTTAGAGGAAAACCAAATAATTTCTTTTTAAAAATGCACACAACAAAACTTGTGTGAAAACAATAATGCAAACCCTCTCACAAACTGCCAAGCAACTGAACACACAGCTAAGCAGGTACCCACAGAAATGTGTATGGATAGCTTTGTCCCCCTGCCCCTTTTATGGGCAGCCAGCAGTTTTCATCCTCACAGTGAGCAGCGCTTTCTGGAGAAATCCAGGTTGACTTTGGGTCCAATGACCTTTGTGGTGATTTCTTCCATTACTTGCTTATATCTAGCTAAAGAACTCCCTGCTAATGCCTGGGGGTTCATTGCCTACAGTTCCAGATGACGTTGCACTTGTGCAGTTGGCTGTTCCCCCCTCCTTTTTCTGGCCATGAGTTCAGCAGTTCTTGTGGGGAGAATCCTCTCTTTTTCCAATTTTACCCTGCTGGCCGCAGCCTGCCAAAGCCTCTAACCCCCTTTTTTTTTTGTTTGCCTGAGCAATTCACTCTCCTCATCATTCTGGCATCCCTTATACTCTTCTCTGTAACTGTCAACCTCTACCTGGATTTTCTTCTTCACATTGAAATGTTTTCATTGCTTGTTCTGTTTGCAGTTGCTGCTTGAAGCTTCTCTCCTCTGTTCTCTTTTCCACCCCACTGGGATGTTTATCAGCAAGCTCACCAACTTTCTTTTTAGCTGAACAGTAATTATCAGTGTTAATGCTTATTCTCCTTCATTTCTCAACCACTTAAAGCATGAAAACGTGTCCTTGCCTATCTTATATGAGTGTCCCTTTACCGATGTGAGGCTCTGTGCTGGTTCTTTTTCTTCTTCTGTTTGTTCTTTTTTTTTCCCCCTATATTTTTTTCAGTCCTTTACCTAGAATCATAGAATGTTTTGGTTTGAAAGAGACCTTGAAAGGTCTAATATTTCATATTCTCTATTGTAGCTCTTCTAGAGTTCTTGGTTGTCCCAAGCTGTGAGCTGTGTAAGCTCACATCTGCCAGTTCTGTGGGTGGCACAGTCAACCCTTTTACTTAAAATGTGTTTTCTTTGATGACTCCTCCCTTACAGTAGGAGCTTGGCTGATGGTTGTACATTTGTGATGAGTCATTGTCTCCCTAAAACATTACTCCCTTTTGTCTCCATCCCTGTGGACAGAGTAGCCCTGGTGTTACTCTGGGTTTTGGTGGTTGCTGTCTGTGCTGTGAGCCTCTAACCATTGCCTGTAGCATGCACTCTTTGAAGCAGCCCTTGCTCTGTAGGTATGCAGCTGGAAGTCTCATTCAGGTTTTTCTTTTGCTCCTATTCCTTTTTCTGATTACTGCATAAATGGGGCTGAACCTTGCTTGTATTCATGTAGTCATTGATAACATTTTCCTAGTGCTTTTACTTTTTCAATTATTTTTTCTTTTTGCTTTATTTCTCCATTGATTCTCTCTCTTTTTTTTTTAATGTGGTCAGACCTAAGCTGCTGCTTCTTGCATGCTGACTTTGTGCTCATAGTTCAGTATTTTTCCTCAGTGTTCTGCTCAACTGCTGAATATCCAGAGAAGAGTTTTCCTTCTTCATCCCATATTCCCTTTTCCAAAAGTAATTTAAAGACCTCTGGTTGATTGACAGAAGATGATTTAGGTAGGATTTTGAAAGAGTGGGAAACATGCACAACCTGTTAAAATATGAAGCAGCTAACTTTGCCTGACCCTACATCTTTATAAAAAGTGCATGTTCAGTGAGCAATTTATACCCCTGCCCTGAAAAGTCCATCCCCAAACACCCACATTTCTTCATCAATGTATTTTAAACCCAGGTGCTTCTGTTTCAGCTGCTGGTTTTGGAACTCGTTTGCTTGCAGAGAATCTTTGTTCTGAACGCAGCACTGTTATTAGTTAAATGTGGTAAAAATCACCATGGTTAATTGTGCACATGTCTAGATAGTTTTATTGATAAGGGAAAGTTAAAAATTATTTGAATGCATTTGAATTCCTTGGAAATAGTGAGTCAGGATATGAGGGTTTGTTTGTATTGTGTCCAGCCTCACCCTCTGCAAACCAGCTCCCATTTTGTGTTTCCTGATGGCAGAGCTGCTGACCACAGTCTGCACCTTGGATTGCATGAGGGATGTGCAGCTGTGGGCTTCCAGCCTTGCAGCTCCCTCAGCAAGCTTCCTGAAAAGACTTCAGTGTCTTTAGCCACTAATTCAGAGCAGTGATTGCAGCAAATATGGCAAACTTGCTTTGCAGTGGCAACCCATGAAACCAAATGTTGAGTGAGTCTCTGATGAAGTGTTTACAGGAAATAAAAATCTCTTGAATCTTTCTTGATTAGAAGATATCTTTTTCAGAACTGGAGACAATTCAGCTTCCCCCCAGCTGCTTATTGTCTGGAATGTGCTGGAAGCCTGTCTATTAAATTCTCCTGCAGTATGCAGAATGCCACTAAAAAGGAGTTGATAATGGGAGGGTGGGGTACACATTCCTTCTCCACCCATTTTGAATTTGCATCAGCATTTATCATGTGTTGATATCAAAAGAGGCCTTGCACCTTGTTCCTTTCAGCTTTTGAAAGTCAAAGTTCATCTTTGCAGCCTGACTTGGCACGAGTCTGTTCAGAAGTCCGCTTGTGGCAGCATTCATTTGCTCCCCTTTTGCTGTTGTATCTTGGGCAGAGCTGTTGGCAGTTGCCCACTGCCTTCCTCTCCTTTGCAAACTATGCAAATGCTTCTTGCATTCTTTTAAGATGACTTAGTCATTTTTACCCTCTACATATCTATTCTGTAGCTATTACTAAAATGTGGTGAATTTTCACTGGATTGCAAGTAGGTATTTAAGACTCTTGCTGTCTGATCATGGAATGGCTCAGGCCGGAAGGGACCTCAGAGATCATCTCCTCCAACCTCCCCACCATGGGCAGGGACATCTCTCAATTAGACTCAGCTGCTCACGGCCTCATCCAACCTGGCCTTCAACACCCCCAGGGAGGAGGCAGCCACAATCTCCCTGGGCAGCCTATTCCAGAGTCTCATCATCCTTATACTGAAGAACTTCTTCCTAAGCTCCAGTCTAACCCTGCTCTCCCTCAGCTTCAACCCTTTCCCCCTTGTTCTATCTCTAAACATACTTATGGAAAGTCCCTCTGCAGCCTTCCTGTGCTGGGAGGCAGCTCTGAGGTCCCTCTTAGAGTCTTCTCCAGGCTGAACAACTCTTTTATAAAGAGTTTTGATTAAGTGTTACAGGAGGGAAATGTAGATTCAGAAAAGCTTGAAGGAATCAGAAACCCAAAGTAATCCTTTTTACATTGTTATTAAAATGTCATCCTTCCCATCCCCTACTTGCACAGCACTGGAGAAATGGTTCCTATGGGACTGTTATGCTCTGCTGGCATGTGGCATTTGCCTGCCAAAGGGCACCTGTTTGCCATTGAAAGTAAGGGAGGCAACTTAACAAACATGAAATATCCACAGCAGCAAAAAGCTGCATTAAGAAGGTTAACCTGCCCTGTGTGCCTAGTCAAGTTTGGCAAACACAGCCTCCGGGAAATGGGGAGATCTGAGCATGAGGAGTGTTGATGTTGTTAAACAGGGAGGAGATACATACACCCTTGAAAAGGCCCATATGTGGGCAGGAGGGATTTCATTCCCCACAGCAGGCAAGAGTAAAGATGACTGGAAACCATGGTATTTGACAGCTGATGTTACAGGCTTCCAACAAGCACCATCCTTTTATAAAAGCAATGAGAAAGCTGCCTTCCCCTCAGGCTGATTGTTCAGGCAGTGGTGGATGCTGCAGTCAGACTGTGCTGTACAGCTCCCAGATTCTCCTTGCTGGGTGGGACTGGCCTGTGCATGTGGACAGGCTTAGGCCAGGCACTGCTTCTCTGAAATCTGTTCCTTGCAGCATTGGGCAAGCCAGAGGTGATTCAGTCTGTGAAGGTGTACACCCTTCACTGGGTGTGACAGTGGCAGGCTGGGTTGGACTGCCACCAGCGGTGGCGGAGACTCTTGTGGGAAGCTACCACTTCACTTGGAGGAGCAGGGGCATAGGAAAGAGAATGTTGTTCATATGAGGGGTTGTGGGGAGGGGGCTTTTGAGCCTTTGGAGTATGAAATACGCTGATGGAGCTGTTGAGCAAAAGCTGGTTACCCTCAGAGCTGGTATAAGAAGTAACATAAATCTTCTAGTAATTATTAGACAGATGGTCTCTTCCCTCCTCCACCCCATCTGTACAACACAATGCTAGTCTGATAAGGACAAATACTCAGTTGCTCAGGAGTTCCCCAGCTGAGTATGTGAGTGAGGAAAGATGGTATCCTGCTCTGTGGAGACCCTGCTTTGCTCTCCCCTTAAATACAACTTCCCTTCTCCTGTGAGACTAAGGCATCGTTTTGTGTCTGTCTGGGATAACTTGGGCAATGGCAGTAAACGAAGAAGAAAGCTTCAGTTATGAGTATGAGAATGAAAATAAAAGAGACCTCAGGTTCATCAGGCAGAGCCTGGATATCTGGCAAGAAGGTACTTCTCATCTTTTCATTTTAAACTTCTGTTGTAATAGTACATGGCAACAAATAGGTGATTTGAGTGATGTTTGTGCATTAAATCTTCTGCATTCTAAGTATTTTTTTATTATTATGTAGCCAGTACATCTGGATTTAGTACTAAGAAATTACTCAGGTGAATACCTTTCAGAAAAGGTAAAATACATTTTTCATACCTTACAAAAACAGAATGCAGGCTGTCCAGGGCTCTGGAATTTTAAAACATGAAAGCAGAGAACATGGAGACTGGTGATTCTGAAAAGCTTTGGGAGAGCAAATCCTTCCCAAAGAGCTGGGATAGGAGCGGATCCCATGTTTAAAGACTTGGCTTGTAATAGAGGCTTTTACTTTAAGAGTTTTGGAAGGCTTACAGTCCAGATCCTGATTTAAGTCTTGCACCCATTTATGTTAGCTCAAGGACTGTATTACAGACATTTCTTGACAAGAAATAGATGGAGGGGAATGGCAAGACAATAATTCAATGGGGTAGGAATGATAACGCCTGCGAAAGACAGTTCTGCTTTCAACAGAAGAGCTCTGCTGAGCTGTGCCAGTAAATGCATTAATGTTAATGTGTACAGGGTGAGTTCTCTGCAGGTGCTTTTCCTGATTTCTTCAGTTTCACTCTGTGGCTGTGTTTATGCTGATAGAAGGAACAAGTGTGTGGTGTTCTTGCTGAAATTCCCTGAGCTTGCTTCTTCATACATCACAAGGAAAGTGGATGCAGTTCCTGCCCTTAGAGGAACTACACTGAAATGGCTGCCTACCTGAGTGTTCAGCTATTTCTTTCTTTAGGAAAGAAGTATCAGCAAAGTTGGTTTTGGTGGTTTTTTTCCCCAATGCTGAGATGAAGTAATAACAGAGGGTCGAGTGTGAGGGTCTAGTGTTGAGTTTACTGAGCTATTTCAATACTGCATGAGAGAAATGACAGTAAACAAAACACCCTTCAACCACAGGTTAAATGGCAAGATAAAATCTCTTCCTGTAGAAGAATCAGTAATTGCACCTTTATATTAAAGGATTAATTTGCAAGCTACACCTTGGAAATCACAGCCAGCTAGGCTGTAACATTGTGGGGAAAACCCAATAACTAAAGAAAAAATGCAGATTGGCATTGTGTGCTGAACTCCTAGTGGTTATTTTTCACTGTGCTGAAGCGCCCTTGCTGACGGAGAGTGCATCACTCACAGCATTCTCTCCTGCCAGACTCCTCCATGAAGCCCACCCACAGTGTGATGTGAGACTGAGGAAGCAGCTGACATACTGTAACTGCTCTTTATTCCTCCAGCCAGGGTCACATCCACCCACAGAGCTCCCTGTCTGCCATGGTGGGGATCTGGCCTGCTGCTGGGCTTGGGGAGCAGTGGGGGAGGCTGGAGGAACTACTGTTAGAGTGCCTTGGAAATACATTTTTCAAGCTCCAGTGACAAAAGTCTCTTACAATGTTTAAGCTCTTCAGATGAACACATTCTCTTAGGGTTGTCTTAGACTTGACAGGCAGCAGCAGACCTGAAGCCTCTGCCCCACTTTAGCCAGGGCTGCCAAACACTCCTAAACACTTTAGTGGAGGAGAAGCTACCATGTTGAGCTGTAAAGGTGTCAAATCTTTCTAGTCTTTCTGTTACTGATCTTTCAATAACAAAGCTGGTGACATATTTTGGGTATAATTTTGCTGACTTTATTTGAAAGGCAATATCCATAATGCGGCCCAGTTTTGGAATTCCTCATGTGCTTGGCTCAAGTCACTGTAGTACTTCAGTAACCAGTGCCAGAGCATAACTGTGAGGGGCTCTAGAATGAAACTGTGATTTTTATTAAGTGCTTTATCCTTCAAGTGCAAAAATAGCCTTTCAGAAATTAAACCAACATGAGCTGAGGAGTCCCAGTCTCCCAGGACCTCCAGTTGCTGATGTTTGCCAAGTTGTAGCTGGCAGTGAGGAGCACAGCTGGTCAGCCAGTATTGGTGTACTCCGTACATCTGAACATGCAACTTCTAGGATGTGACTTTGCCTTTGTATCTCAGAGCTTGGGAGAGCTCTAAGCAGGGGGGAGGTGGACATTCTTTGTGAGGCAGGGCTTCTCCTGACATAGCAAGAATTCTGTAGACTTTGCCATAGGCTTTGGATAGGAAACTCATAGGAAACAAAGCAATGTCCTCTGCTGCCACCTTGCCAATAAGGAGGATCAGTGTTAAAATTACCGAAGTTCTGTTATCCATGGACAGCATTCCCTTATCCTGCTGTAGTTTCTGAGGAAATAAATGTTGGTAGCAGGGAAATGCCCATGCACAAAGGTCTTCCCTCTTAGTCCCTATAATTATGCAGGTCAGTATTATTTGACTCCAAAAGAAAACTTTACCATAACATCTTACCCCTGTCTGTTTCCCAGTAGCTGAAAATAGATGGGAAGAGCAGCAGCAGGAGTTGGGGTTTTCATCCATGACCATTCTCTTTTTGTTCTTTAGCTCGTTCCTGATTATAGGGGTGGGTGAGAGGAGGGAAACAAGGAGCAGGGGCTGAGGACAGCTGTGACTGTTGGTTTCTGTGGTGGTGTTCGGGTGTGTGTGTTTGTTTTCTTTCACCTGGGTCCTCTGTTTGGTGAGGGGTGGCTCACTGAAGCAGCACTCAGTGGGGTTCTTCCTCTGCTTCCCATCTATGGCTGTTTCCTGTTCCTGGAATCACACTTTTCCTCTAAGCAGCATGCTGAGTAGCTATGTGACTTTTGGGGAGCAGTCCAGGAGGGAACACACTTTCCCCCCTTCTTCCTGGGCATCTTCAGGTTGGGAGTCAGTGCTTTAGGCAATGCAGAGCTCAGAGCCTGAAAGAAGCTTCCAGTCAGGTGCTTCATTAAATAGATGGTGAAAAATAAGCAGAAATCTGGGTAGTGTAAATTTGTAAGCTTTAAGAGGGTGTGAGGATGATGCTGGGTACTTGGAGGCAGAGGGAAAACTTGATCTGTGCAATATTTATCCATTTGTCTGTTTGGCTCTTAAAAGAACCCAAATACTTGGAACTGCAGATATCTGCAGATATGCAGTTCCTGGTAGCATGTATTTAATCCTGTCATGAGTATAATGTAGGAAAGCTTTCTCTGTGTTTTGTTTCTGCAGCATTAGTTTCAAAGCAGTTACCAGAACACATTTTTTAACTCTTGTTTCTGGACTTCTGTGGTCCCTCTACGTTCTGTAAACTTAACTATTGTTCGTTCTTTCTTATATATTAGCCTCATGCATAAGCTGAGAGGTGCAAAGCATATTTGATTTGAATATTTGTTTGCATCTATGCACTTTAGACACCCTGCTTCCCGTCACCCTCAAGCAAAGCCATTTGCAAGTGAACAAAAAGAGGTCAGTAAATTGGCACTGTAGGTTTTGTATTACAGAGCATTGCCCTTCATTTGCTCTTGTTTTATCTTTACAGTAGTGGTACCAGGCTCTTGTACTCATCAGAAACTCCAGCAGGCTAGGAACCTACTATGCAGAATCCACTAGAGATGTGGAGCTTGTGTGTTTGCCTCTCCATGCCTCACTGATCAGAGCTGAGAAATCATTTTGAGAATAGTATGTGGTTTTCACTGGGAGATTATTCTTTAATGCTGAGGAAATAAAAGTCACTGTGCTAGTAATTGGCCAAATGTATCCTGTAGTCTGTGGAGACTGACTAACCATGTACTTGGACACTGCTTTGAGAGTTCTCTAATGCTGCTTTTGAATTGCTTTCTTTCTCCTTACTTTTCACCTTCACTTTCTCACAAGCCTTGATTTCTGAGAGATGGAAGGTAGTCCCTCTTTGAAAGTTTACTCTCCTTCACAAAAGAAAAATCTTCCTTTTAAGGTCATAGCTCTGTGCTGCTGCTGTGTTGTGTGTGGTGGTAGTTGACTAGAGGAGCCATTTTATTAGAGGCAGTTTCTTTCACTTGGACATTGAAGAAGACATATGAGGCTTTAAAGTCCTTCCACATTGGCAAAACAGTGTATGAAGCCTTCTGTTTAAACAGTGGCCAACAGAAGTTTCATAGATTGGCTCAGGTTGGAAGGGACCTCCAGAGCTCATCCACTCCAACCTCCTCACCATGGCCAGGGACACCTCTCAACTAGACTCAGCTGCTCAAGGCCTCACCCAACCTGCCCTTGAACACCGACAGGGAGGATGCAGCCATAACCTCCCTGGGCAGCCTATTCCAGAGTCTTGCCACCCTGCTACTGAAGAGCTGCTTCCTCAGATCCAGTCGGTGACCAGGTCAGTGCTGCTGTGGTTGTAATCAGGCTGTTGTGATCAGGCCATGCGTTGCCCTGCTGCGTTACAGATTAATCGGCAAGTTCTGAAGGAGCAGCCAGGTGAGCAGCCATGCGGATCAACCTTTTATCAGCCCTTCCCCAGCTGAGTGCCATTATTGTGTCTGGGAGCACCACCCTTGTATCAGCTTGGACCTTAGGAATGTTATACATTCACTCAAACTAGGTAGTTGTAATCAGTGAGGATGTTTAGTGCTAGGTACAGAGTTAAAAGGACCTGACCTGGTGTGCTGCTTGAACACAGCCTGAGCCTTGGCAGCTTGCTAATGACCATCTCACAGGATCACAGGATGTTAGGAGTTGGAAGGGACCTCCCAGGATCATTGAGTCCAAGCCCCCTGCCAGAGCAGGACCAGAGAATCTAGCACAGGTCACAGGAACACATCCAGATGGGGCTTGAAAGTCTCCAGAGAAGGAGACACTACAGCCTCACTGGACAGCCTGTTCCAGTGCTCTGTGACCCTCACAGTGAAGAAGTTCCTCCTCCTGTTGAGGTGGAACCTCCTGTGCTGGAGTTTCTATCCATTGCCCCTTGTCCTATCCCAGGGTGCAACTGAGCAGAGCCTGTCCCCTCCCTCTTGACCCCCAGCCCTCAGATATTGATAAATATTTATTAAATCCCCTCTCAGTCTTCTCCAGACAAGCAGCCCCAGGGCTCTCAACCTCTCCTCACAGGGTAGTGCTCCAGTCCCTCAATCAGGCAGGTAGCCCTCCTCTCAAGCATTATTTGATAGCAGTGAGGGAATGTTATAACCAAGGGAACTATTTAATGCACGGTTGTTTTGAACAACAACCTGCTGGCATCAGGGTTTCTGAGAGATGGTTTATGGCATGACATATGAACTTAATATAAAAAAGCAAGACAAAAGGTTGGGACAGGGGAAGGTTACTGTTTGGTTTTTTTCTGTGCATAGCCTCCTGGATGTGACATCATCTGTCTTTATGTGCAGGTTTTATGGAAAACTCCCTTTTAACCCCTTTGTTTGTTATAGTTGATGTTCTCTGCAGGTTACTTCACATTATTACTTTTTTTTTGCTGTGGAATGCTGGTTTTCAATACTACAGCTTGTAGTTTGCAGCTACACTGCATTGTGCAGTGGCACAGTTATTCCTTATGCTGCTGTGTCATGGTTGTCAAATCACAACCGTAAATGTAGTTTTTAGTGTTACCACTTTCAGACTTCATTATTTGAGTGTAATTATCTTTAGAGTGGCATCCTTTAGAGTTCCCTGGCACTGCTGATGGCACTAAATATTGTAAATGTTTTCAGGACCTGAGCCTCAGAAACAGGTTTTGAGAAATGAGAATACCTGTGGAGGTAGGTTGTGTATTTATAAATGGGGTAGTGTTGGTTCCTTGCAGTGACAAACTGTGATGTTACCATACTCAATACTCTTTGTCACTGAAATCTTATTGGGCCTTTATCTATCTCTCTATCTGTCCATCTCCCTCCGCTTTAATGGGTGTTAGGGCAACATCAGTTAATCCATCAGCCTGAGCTTTAACTGACATTGTTAAGGGTAAATCCCCAAAGGACAATTTGTGCTACAGCAGCCTGATAACCCGTGGTTCCATCTGATCAATGGAACTTCATTAGCAGTTCATGAACAGGAATAGGTGTGGTTGAAAAATAAGGAGGATATGCAGGTGGAGCTGAAAGAGCTATTGCTTCTTGTGGTTATTGGTGGATTTCTAGAAACTGTGCAGACTTCTAGCTAAGGCATTGTAGTGGTGGAGTCACCATCACTGGAGGTGTTTAGGAAGAGACTGGATGGGGGTGCTTGATGCCATGGTTTAGTTGATTAGATGGTGTTGGGTGACAGGTTGGACTTGATATCAAAGGTCTTTTCCAACCTGGTTAATTCTGTTCTGTTCTATTCTTAAAGGATCAGCTGTGGTGGTAGACTAAACTTTTGTGTACTTCCTGGTTCCTTTTCCATACCTCCTGGTTCCACCACAGTGATTAATCTTCTTATCCAGAGCAATACTGTGATCACTATGATGTGGTCTGGGTGGTATAGGAATCATTTCTTATTATTGTGTGCATCTTGTAATTACTTTGCTGTCTCATACCACAGAACCCAGCTGTTATCAACATATGACATAATACCTTTACCTTCATTAGTGTTCCTAGCAGTATTTGAGTTGCTTATTCATGGATTAACTCCACTGCATGTCATAGGATGCCTAGGTGACAGGATAGAGTCCTAATTACATGGCTAAGAATGCTTTCACTTTTTCCTTATTTTTTTTTAAATGAAGTTCTTCCACAGAGGAGAAAGTTTTAACTCTTTAGTGGTTTGTTCTGCCACTGACAAATGGAAATGTTTATTACAAAAGTGAAACACTTTTGAACACTCATTTGAACTGGGAGCTTTGATTCTTATTATTTTGAGATGGTGATTATCTTCTGATATACCTAACCTGAAGTTGGTGTAAAGACGAAATACAAACCACAGTTCTTAAAAGGATATTTTTGCCTAGCAGTATTGCCAACATGATTAATGTTTTCTTTTATTTCCTCACAGTTTTATGTGCTGAAAGAGTGGGCCAGATGACTAAAACATACAATGACATAGATGCTGTTACACGTCTTCTGGAAGAGGCAAGTATGGCATCTCTCTAAAGACCCAAACCCAGTATGAGAAAGGAGGACAGAAATTATATGGTACAGACTTGGTGGTGGACTGTCCTCCAGTGAGGAGGAATAAGTACTCTCCTTATCTCATTGCTAAATAGGCTTTCTAAGTAAAGATCATCTGTGTACCTCAGTCATATGAATCACAGTGTTAGGGGTTGGAAGGGACTCCAAAGATTGAGTCCAATCCCCCTGCCAGAGCAGGATTACCCAGAGCAAGTCACATAGGAGGCTTTTGAAAGTCTCTAGAGGAGACTCCACAATCTCTCTTGGGCAGCCTGTTCCAGTGCTTCATCATCCTCACCATACAGAGGTGTCTCCTCGTGTTGAGATGGAACTTCCTGTGCTCCAGCTTGCACCTGTTATTCCTTGTCCTGTCACTGAGCACCAGCAAAAAGACTCTGGCACCCTCATCCTGACACCCACCCCTCACCCCTGGAGTCATCTCTCATCTAGGGTGACAAACCCCAGCTCCCTCAGTTATCAGCTAATACTTGTGCTTTACTCAAAGGCTTGTCCTGGTGTAATCCAGTGACTTCTAGTAACAGCCTGTGAGCTGTTTGTATCTCATTTCCTTTATCTTGTTTGGCTGAGATTTCCTTGTGGTTGTTTCCATGACTACTTCTACTGATGATGCATCATTCTGCCAAACACTTTCCTCCCCTGAGTCATGTAGCCAAATGTTTATAGATCCAGCAATCAGACCTGTGGAAGGAACACTGGAAGGACTTGCTGAGCCAGTGTTTAGAACTTCTGGTGTGCTTTCCTGCCTGGGTGACAACAAATGCAAAGCAGGCAAATGGGATATACATGAACCTGTAATAAACCAAATGTTTTAAGTGAGCTTTTTTGGTTTACATTGCTATCATTTCTGGTTGGATCCCTTTTTTCCTAGGCAGGCATACACTTACAGCCAGTTTCTCTGCTCTCCAAATTATGGTTATCACAAGAGATTACATCCATTTGCAGGATTTAAGGTTAACTCCTGCTACATTCATGCACACAGATGAGAAAAATGCAACACAGAAGCAGCCCCTTGTCTGTCCTTCCTGTTGGCAAGCTTCAAATGATTGTAGCACAAAAGTTGGCAGGCTGAAATGTGCAGCATCTTGGGTGGAGAGATCAGGAAGGGAAGATCTCATCTGTGCACGTGTTTTGGAAGTCAGTGCCAGCTGCACTGAAACTAGACAAAGGGACTGACACCAGACCTAAGAACAGCAGCAGATTCCTGCACAAGCCTGTTTTCTCATCCCCTTCTAATAAGGGTGTGAATGTGCCTAGCTTCAGTAAGGGTTTTTTTGCATTGTTCTAATAAATCAGTTCCATATCTTTGTGAGTAAGAGGCCTGGCCCCAAACTAGTATTTGCAACTGAATTGCTAAAAATCTTGTGGGAAGTCTAGGGAGGTTCAGCAAAGAGCCTGAAGATAGGCTTACATTGCTCAAATTTCAGCCTAGAAACCTTGCTGCTGGGTAGCTCTTCCTCTGCAGAGTTGAAGCTGCAGCAATAAGTGGTTTTTCCACTTAATATTTATGAAGTGAGCCAAGTTACTGAGCAAGAAGTTGGCTTGATAAGCAGACATTTTTTGGGGGGATAACTTTGTGGGACCTATTGTTCTGAGAGATTGTACATGAGATTAATGGAAATATGCCATAGCTAGATAATGCCACTATCTTTCAATGCAAATAGAAGCCTGACCTTCAGAAAGCATTGGTGAAGTGCAGCTTGGAGGTACAGCAGCAATCAATAACCTCTCTTTTTATTCACTGATTATTGCATAACTTACTTTCACATTCATTGACTTCAGATCCATGTGACTGGTAGCTGTAGGTTTTGCAGGCTTTGTCATTGATGTCTGCATGACATAAAGAAGCCTTTAGTCATAAAATCTGGATGGCTGTCTGGGCAGTAAATAAGCCCCAAAGAGTATTTGCAGTGACAGGGAGAAAACTCTTCCCCAAATGGTGTTGAACTGAAGCCAAGTGAGGAATTAATTTTAGCACCATTTCCCCACTGTTTTAAAGATCTACTAGCTGAAGAAGAAAATGATGAACAGAGATGCTTAATGAATTGTGCAAAGTTTCATGCAGTTTATCATCCTCTGCCAGGTGGCTAACAACCCCACATCTCAGCTCTTCAGAAGTCACCAACAGGATAAGCCCCAGGTTTCTGTTGGCCTGTGTGGTGGACTGTCTACAAGGGTTATTTCCAATTCTGTGCTCATAGAAGAGAGGAAAGAAGGGGCCAAGCATGACATGAGAGTAGCCATTTCATGTAGATTTGGACATCTTCAAAAAGAAAGTAAAGGATTTGATTTTACATGAAAGCAGTAATGGATGTGTGTAGACAAAGAAGATAGGAGCTGAACATTTATCATGGTAGAGTCACTTCTGCTCCTGCACTGCTTACTGCCTTTTGTTTCAAGGTGGAGAAAGTGGAAACTGAAGAGTGCTTAGAGATACCTACATTCTTTGGTATTTTTACTGTGCCTCTGAACTCTTTAAAATGCAGCCTCTGAAGCTCTGATTGCATTCTGCAAATGGTGTAGCAAGGTCATGTAATTGTTTCCTTCAGTAGCTTCTCAAACAAAGCTGTAATAAAGCAGATCTGGTTTCACTTACGTAGTTTCGGTGTAGCCCTTGAGGCTGGGCTGTCATGGGTATATCTGGTTCAGTGGCTCTGTATGGCTCAGGCTTTTCTGAATAATGGGGGTGAAACATAGAATGGTTTGGATTGGAAGGGACCTCTAAAGGTCATCTAGTCCAGCACCCCTGCAGTCAGCAGGGACATTCTCCATTAGATCAGGCTGTCCTTGTCAATTGAATATTGAATATTTCCAGGGATGGGGCCTCAGCTACCTTCCTGGGCAAACTGTTGCAGTGTTCCACTACCTTCATGGTGCAGAACTTGTTTCAAACATCCAGTCTAAATCTGCTCTGTTCTTATTTCAAACCATTGCCCCTTGTCCTGTCACTGTAGGCCTTTGGAAACAATTCTTTTGCAGCCTTCTTGTAGCCCCCTTCAAGCCTGCAAGTACTGCAGGGATGCTATTAGGTTTCCCTGGAGCCTTCACTTCTGCAATCTGAACACCCCCAGCTCCCTCAAGCCGTCCTTGCAGCCAAGGTGCTCCAACCCCCTGATCATTTTCATGGCCCTCCTCTGGACCCCCTCCATCAGGTCCATGTCCTTCCTGTGTTGAGGGCTCCAGAGCTGGATGCAGTACTCCAGGTGAGGTCTCAACTGAGCAGCAGGGCAGAATTCCCTCTGTCCATCTGCTGGCCATGCTGCTTTTGATGCAGCCCAGACTGCCGTTGACCTTTTGGGTTGCAGGTGCACACTGTTGGCTCAGAAGCCAACATAAACAGGAATGGAAAAAAAAAATTAGCAAGAACCAACCAACCAAATCCTCAGAGAAAGAAAAAAGTGTTTTTATTGCTCAAGTACTTGTGACTGCCCTTTCATTCTAATTTTACTTTCCCTGAGATCCTTTGGTGGATAAAACACCTGCAAGAAGCTTTCTTTTGTTACTGCTTCACAGAAAGAACGGGACTTGGAATTAGCTGCTCGCATTGGCCAGTCACTGTTGAAGAAGAACAAGTCACTGACAGAGAGAAATGAGTTCCTGGAGGAGCAGGTAGACCACATCAGGGAAGAGGTGAGATTTTTTTTATGCCTGAGTGCTCTGTCTGCAACAATGGGGAGAGTTTTTTCCTTCTTAGTTCATAGTTAATTTGTCAGGTGTCCTGTCCCTAGCAGCATTTTTACAGCCTGTGCACTTTGAAAACTGTGATCAGAAAGGTGATCTGATCTGTTGGCTCAAATCAGGTGAGCTGAGAGGAAAAAAAAAAAAGCCCTTCAAGCCATTGTATTTTGCTCTGCTCAGATTGAATTTTCCTCTGAAACCTTTTGTTTTAAGCCACCATACTCACTACTTTCTTCTCCCTGTTTTGCCCTTGCTCCCCTGCTTTCTGCATGCTTCCCCTGTCCTGATTATCTCACCAGTCATTTCATCTCTCCTACCTCCCTTTGTGTGCAGCTGCTCTTCTTTTTGCCCTGAATCTTTCTCAGTCCTCACTTGTTTCTTCCTCACTAACTGATCCTTACTTGTTTTGTCCCAAATGAACCACAGGGGATTAAAAATGAAAAAAATTACTCCTAATAAAACTGCTCAGGGCTGTGAGGTGTTGATTGATATCTGAGTTTAGCTGATAAATAAAGCGTAGATGGATGTCTGTGTGATACGTGGTGATGGAGCGCACCCCTAGAAGTAATATCTTCTGACATGACCTACCCTTTTTGGCCAGGAAAGCCAATTCTCTCCTGTCCCAGGGGACAGCTGTTGCCCGCTTTCCAAGTCTCATCATGCAGCAAACCAGTTTGTGTGTGGGTCAGTATGGCAGTTACTGGGATGTGTGCATACACTGACTGGCCAGGCCAGTGTATCGCTGCCATACATCCAGAGTGGAGCATTTGATTGAGGAAGGTGGAGGACAGGCATGGGCTGCCTCTGCCCAGATCTATTTTTGTGTGGAGGGACTCAAGAGCAGCATTAGGACAAGTGCCACCAGAAATAAGCTGCTTACCAGGTGGCTTGATATGTCAGGCCATATGTTCTGTCAACACCCATCTTTCACACTGGCATTAGGACTCCTCCAGCTATGGATGCTGTTGAGGCTCATCAGGCTTCAAAGTCATGACACTTTTTCATGTTGAAAATCTGTCTTTAGTAACTTTCAAATTTTCCATTAATGCTGAATTTTTATTATAGGAACAGAATGGTAACTAAGACAACTGTCCCTAAGGGCAAGAGAGAAGAGAATTTATTTGGTACCTGTTTAATTCTATGTATTACAGAACCCAAACAAATCATTCTTGTTGTATAAAGTTAAGGTTTTATTGCTGTATGTATCATGGCATAAATAATTTAGCTTTACATCTCTTTAACCTTCCAAACTTGTCCTGACAAAACTTTCTGGCCAGCCCATGAAGCAGGTCAAATGGTGCCACATTCATAGGTAGGTGTCACAGTAACATGGATCTGTGCATGTAATGGCTCATTTAAAAGGGATCTTTTTCTTTCTTTCTAAAAATATAAAGGAGCTGCTGGTTCTGGCCTATTCCAGTTTTGGCCTCTTGGTTTAGTCTGAGGGTGATGCTTGGGAGGATAAATGACTGGCTGGTTTGTACTGGGTTTACTTCAACACGTGCCTAGACAATCATGTCCTGATCTTTGTGCAGGTTTCCCAGCTGCGCCATGAGCTCTCCATGAAAGATGAGCTGCTCCAATTCTACACCAGTGCTGCTGAGGAAAGTGAGCCAGAGTCTGTCTGCTCCACCCCGTAAGTCAGTCGATCTACAGCACTGGACCTGCCTCTGGTGCTAAGCATGGGGAGTTTGGACAATTCAATAGCTTTGAAAAGCACTGAAGTGCTCTCTCTGTTGGGTGGAGCTATACCCAGGACTCTGGACTTAGTGCATGGCACCAGCTGGACGTGTTTGTGCTGGACCAGCTGGCTATCCAGGTGCCAACGAGGCAGGAAGGGACAGTGTGGAAGGAGGCTGCTGACACAGTGCTGCAACTTCCACAGGAACTAGGTCACTGGTGGCGAGACAGATGTAGGTCCCAATTACAGCACCCCACTACACCACATATCTTTGCATGCTGTGGTAGAACATTCTACACCTGTGACCTTTGCACTCACAGAACTGCACACAGGGTGCTGGGGAAAAATTCCAAGCAGAGGAAAAATCAATAATGGTTTCTAGCCTGGGTTCCAGGCAGTTACCTGTATGAAGAGCATGGCAGGCTCTGAGGGGCTGTCTGCCCTTGCTTGCAGAGTTATTGCTGTGTTGTGGTGAAGCATGCACAGTGCTCATCGGGAAGCTACTGGGTTGCTCCCTGTAGTAAGTTGGTTTCATTTCTCATAGCCTTGGTTGTGTAACTTTGCTGTAGGAAACAAGTGGCATAATGCATACATTAAAAAAAAATGTTCTCTTTGAAAATCACTGCAGGGATATTGGTGCCCAAAAATACTGGCATGAACAAGCATACTAGAGAAGAGCAGATTGGGATTGGATGTTAGGAACAAGTTCTGCACCATGAGGGTGGTGGAACACTGAAGCAGGTTGCCCAGGGATGTGGCTGGGGCCCCATCCCTGGAGATATTCAAAGTGAGGCTCAAGAGGGCTCTCTGCAACCTGATCTAGTTGAGGATGTCCCTGCTGACTGCAGAGGGGGTTGGACTAGGTGACCGTCAGAGGTCCCTTCCAACCCAGACCATTCTGTGATTCTGTGTGGCTTCATCTGATTCTGAGGCCTCTTCTTGGACTGTTCTTCTGTGAGCCTGGCCATAATACAGGTGAAGATGTTAAACACAACTCTTGTTTTCGTTGCAAGGCTGAAGAGAAATGAATCTTCCTCCTCCGTCCAGAACTACTTTCACTTGGATTCTCTTCAAAAGAAACTCAAGGACCTTGAAGAGGAGAATGTTGTGCTTAGATCTGAGGTGAAATTGCTCCCTTTGTGTTTTGCTTAATACAGTTGTTCATTTAAACACTCAAGTGTAGAGAAGTGTGTATTAGGAGTTGAGCTTGTCTAGCTGAGAGGATATCATTGCACCTGTGACACAGATCTGTTGGTAGTTGTTTTTATCACTGTCATTTATCCTTCTAAATGAGGGAAAGGCTGAGATGTGGAAGCTACAGAGAAAGCTGTTTGCTTGCCAATAGAAGGTGCAGGATTGTGGGCATGTCTTGGAGCCCAGCACTGCACCCCTAAACAGATCTTAAGCACCTGACCTGGTAGATGTGTGAGAGGAGCATGAAGCTTGTAGGCTGGCACGGTCTCTCTGTTACAAATTCAGTGTTTTTCAAAGATTGCCAGCCTAAATTTGCATGAAATGCCTTTAATTTGTGTTTCAAGTCAAGCTGTTGATGCTGTCAGTTGAATGTGGTTTTCTTACCTTTTTTCTTTCTGATAATGTTCCATTTGTTTCCCAGATGACAGTCTTTTAAAGTCTGTGTACTCTTGCCTCTCTGTCAGAAGGAATACTTCAGTTTAATGCTTTATGAATAATTCTATCTTCTCTGCTTCTGCCTGAAAAATGAGATGCTGGAGCATGTCCAAAGGGCAACAAAAGCTCTTGAGGGGTCTAGAGCACAAGTTGCAGCTGAGGGAACTGTGGTGGTTTAGCTTAGAGACAAGAAGGCTCAGAGGAGACTTCTTGCTCTCTCTGCCTGAAAGGAGGTTCTAGCAGATGGGGGTTGGTCTCCTCTTCCAAGTAACTAGTGACAGGACCAGAGGAAATGGCCTCTAGTTGCACTGGAGAGGTTTAGGTTGGACATTAGGAACAATTTATTCACAGAAAGGGTTGTCAGGCCCTGGAACAGGCTGCCCAGGAAGGTGTTGGAGTCATCATCCCTGGAAGTATTTAGAAGATGTGTTTTGCTGAGGGATGTGGTTTAGTGCTAATTTGGCAGTGCTGGGTTAATGGTTGAACATGATGATCTTAAAGGTCTCTTCCAACTTAATGTTTTTATGAATCGTGAAGAAGTTGTGCAAGGAAGGTGAGTAATAGGGTGGCTTGAGGATAATGAAGGCAGGATTAGAACTGAGAGAGTGACTACGTCAGGAGCTGTTAGGAGAACCCCACGCAGTGCTGGCTTCCAGGGAGATGCAGTTTGTGACAGCAAGGCACAGGACAGAGTCAAATCCAAACCCCCTGAGCAACACAGTTCTCTACAGATGCAGGCTGTGCCTTTTCAGGCCCAAGTGTTTGGCAGAGATTACAGACCCACCAAGGGGGTGCCAGATGGAACCACCTGGGTGTAGCCACACTCCTCTTGCCCCTGGAACTAGGGCAGAAAAGGCACTGCAGGGAGGGAGGTAGCACTGAGGTTTTCTGTGGAATACACAGCTGGAATGCCGGAGCTTTCATCTTCATGGATTTGAAATGCATGAATGTTGAACTCAGCCATTTAAACCAAGCACTTAATTGGTTTGTGATGATACCTAGCTTTGTCCAGGTGGCCTCAAGACCTGCATACTGCTCGTTTGTATACTCGGGGTTTTTCATTTTATTTTTAGTGCAAAATGCACAAGTGACATCTAGTGGAATATGGTGACAGTGGTGCCAGCTTTTCTGTACAGTCATGTCTCTGCTGAACGTTCACCCTGGCCCCTTTTTCCAGAACATGAAGGAGGGCAGGCAGTGACAGTAGCTTCTCTCTGTCTTGCTGGAGGAGTGATTAGAGAAGGCTGTCTTTCTGAAGCAGATGGGGATGCAGCAACAGACCGGCAAAGAACAAACCTGCTAATGTGCCATATTTGATGTGGATTTCTTGACTAGGCCTGTCAGCTGAAGACAGAAACAATTACGTATGAAGAGAAGGAACAACAGCTTGTCAATGACTGTGTCAAAGAGCTAAGTATGTCCCAATTGCTTTTTATTTCTCACTCAAGATAGCTCTGTTCAAAAAAACAAAAACAAACAACAAACCAAACCTGAGTCAGATCAGTCAGTCTTGTTTTCTTCTGATACTTACTTTCCTTACATAGATGGTTGTGAGGAGAAGATTTCTGGCTGAAATTTCACAGTAGAAAATTCTGACTGTAAGCTTAGTAATTCTCAGCTGCAAAATAGTTGTGCACTGAAAAAAGGTTAGAGGAAAGTGCAGTCTCCTTTGCAGCACGAGGACCTGGCATCTTTCTGGTTTTGTGTCATGCTGCTGTTCTTCATAAACACCTTGCTGTTTACTGGGGCAGGGTTCTGCTGAATGAAGCAGTGCTATTCTGAAAGGACATCTTGCTGTTTGCTTTTCTGCTCTGGGGTTTGTAGTGTTAACTGTAATCACTTGTCTTAAAGGGGATGCAAACATCCAGATTGCCAACATCTCTGAAGAGTTAGCAAAGAAAACCGAAGATGCTGCCCGGCAGCAAGAAGAAATCACCCATCTGCTCTCTCAGATAGTTGACCTGCAGAAAAAGGCAAAAGCTGTAAGGAATCACTTGCAAGAACCCTGTTGTGGTTTGC
Organism: Dryobates pubescens; assembly: GCF_014839835.1. Lineage (NCBI taxonomy): Eukaryota > Metazoa > Chordata > Aves > Piciformes > Picidae > Dryobates > Dryobates pubescens. Next base: position 19,975,024 of record NC_071615.1, on the reverse strand, counting down.
TGCTCTTGTATCTGGAAGACAAGTTACAGTCCTCTGTGAATTACAGGGGAATTTTCCACCCTCTTTATCTGGGTGACCTCATTTGATGTTTAATATGTAGCCTACATGACTAGAAAGCATCAGTTTATTAAAGGATGTATCTGGAATATTGTGTCCAGTTCTGGGGCCCTCAGCTCAAGAAGGACCTCATTGAACTGTTTGAAAAAGTCTAGCACAGAGCCACAAGAGTGCTGAAGGCAGTGGAACATCTCCCTGCTGAGGCAGCTGGGGCTCTGTATCTTGGAGCAGAGGAGCCTGAGGTGTGCCCTCATTCATGTTGATAAAGATGTGCAGGGCAGTGTCAGGAGGACAGAGCCAGGCTCTGCTCAGGGATGTCCAATGACAGGACAAGGGGCAGTGGGGGCAAGCTGGAGCAGAGGAGGTTCTATGTGCGCATAAGGAGAAACCTTTTCACTGTGAAAGTGCTGGAGTCCTGGAGCAGGCTGCCCAAGGAGGTTGTGTAGTCTCCTTCTCTGGAGACTTTCAAAACCCACCTGGATGTATTCCTGTGTGTCCTGCCTTAGGTGGTCCTGCTCTGGCAGGGAGATGGATTGGATGATCTTTGGAAGGTCCCTTCCAACCCCTACCATTCTGTAATTCCGGGGTTTCAAATATTAGAGATGAAATTCTTCAGTGAACTGAACAGCTTTGCTGTAAGACAAGAATGTCAGTGCACGTGTTTCAGTGGGCATTTACTGATTTGTTTTAGTCTTTTAGGTTCATTTAGCAAGGCACAGACTAATGCTGAGCTTACTCATGTTAACATTTTGCATGTTTTTAAATTAACATGCAGACTAACATTGCTACAGAGAGGGTCTGAGGAAAAGTTACAGTTTTCTTACTTACCTCACTTACAAACACCAGCAGAGGACAAACGTGACAGTATTTCTAACATTTTTTTGCCATATTTTAGTGTGCAGTTGAAAATGAGGAGCTTGTGCAGCATTTGGGAGCAGCTAAAGATGCCCAGAGACAGCTCACAGCTGAGGTGAGTACCTTACTTAGGATTACAACAAAGTAGTAGCAGGGCAACAGCTGTTCACTTTACTACTTGGTCTGAGCTGGATCAGCAGCATTAAATAATTTTGCCTGACTTGTATGGAATGGAGGAGCTTTGCTGTTCCTGGTAGAGATCAAAACCTTTCTTTCCTATTCTCTTCTCCTGCAGCTAGCACAAGTTTTGAAAAACTGAGGCTTCTGGATTGCATAGGAACTTGTTTAGAGCTTGCCTACTCCAGGCTGGCAGTTTAAGCCTGTTCTGAATAGTTTCATAGAACAGAAGAGCTCATTCAGACTGAAGGCAGCCCAGGGCTGGTGTGTGTCTGCTGCATGCTGCACTCAAACAAAATGGACGAAACGCAGTCAATGAAGCTTGCTCCCATCAGTATGTGTCTTGTGCTTGGCCTGTGTGCTCTTGAAGGTGGGGATGCCTATGGAAGCCTTCATACTGATGGACCTTTTGTATCTGTGGTGCTTCACAAAGATTGAGCTCGTGCTTTGTTTCTAAATGTCTGAGGGGTGGGTGTCAGGATGAAGGTGCCAGGCTCTTTTCAGTGGTGCTTAGTGATAGGACAAGGACCAACAGGTACAAGTTGGAATACAGGAGGTTCCACCTCAACAAGAGGAGGCACTTCTGTATGGCGAGGGTGACAGAGCACTGGAACAGGCTGCCCAGGGAGGTTGTGGAGTCTCCTCTTCTGGAGACTTTCAAAGCCCACATGGATGTGTTCCTGTGTGACCTGCTCTGGGTAATCCTGCTCTGGCAGGGGGTTGAACTGGATGATTTCTGGAGGTCCCTTCCTACTCCTAACATACTGTGATTCTGTTCTTTTTCAGGAAAGATATCAACAGAGTCTCTTCCTGTTATCCTTTATTAGGCTCTTTATGCTAATAGTACAGCCCATAACATCCAGGACTGCCTTTTATGTGTTACAGTTACGAGAGCTGGAAGACAAGTACGCAGAGTGCATGGAAATGCTTCATGAGGCTCAAGAAGAGCTGAAGAACCTTAGGAACAAGACAATGCCCAATGCCATATCACGTCGGTACCACTCTCTTGGTCTCTTCCCTATGGTAAGCTGACTGAAGAAAAAAACCTGCAAAGACCAGGAAACAACTAACCAAAGGAAATCTATTTGCAGCTTCAGGGGTAGGATGCTAGGCCAACATGTGTGTGAGAAGTAGTATTAAAGGGCTGATCCATTTGTCATACCTGGTTCTCAAACAGTGGTGCCGTGCGGTGCCTTGTGTTTTGCTGGTGAACTACACAGACTCTGCTTGCACTGTGAATCATGGGTGGTACTAGTAGCTTGTCATAAAGTTCTTATAGATCTTCTGTGCTGTGGTGGCTGATTTCAAGTAGGAGCTTCCTACTTTTCTTCAGTATCCTTAGAGATGTAACGTTGCAAATGTTTTCCAAAATGGCATCCTTCTTGAACAGGTTAAACATGTGCCTGGGTTAGGGCCAGAGAAAATTCAATGGTTGATTTGTTGCTAATATATAAGATGATAGCATCAGTTAGGGCAGTGCCACTAGAATTGCTAGCTTTGCCCCCCTGGTTTCATTTGATTATGATGTGGTACATTTAAGTCATGGGGAATGTGCAATCCCCTCAGTCAGATGAGGAAAAAAAGTGGATAGAATGTCTAAGTAAGCTCAATGCCTGTCTCTGCTTGCCTGTGTATCTCTGGAATGATTCCATTAGTTCTGAAGGCAACCATACCAGTAAAGTTTCTTTTGTGTTACATGAATATAATCAAGCAGCAGAATCTAGCCCTCTTTGTCTTTAGCCATGTCTCATCTTAACTGTTGAAGGAGAGCACAGATTATGTTTATGCTCACAAGAAGAAAATTGTCAACAAAGTCTTTGTGTTCCCTTCTGAGACTGAAGATGGGCCAGTTTAAAGTGCAGACATCCAGCAACACAACCTGTACTTGCACAGATTCAGTCAAAAGCTAAACCAGTGCTTTCTGGAATCTTTTTGTATTGAGAAAGGTTTTTCTCTTTCATATAAAAATAATTTTAGAAGTGTTGAATCAAGGAGCTAATGATCATTTAGATTTGTTTTTGTTTGATGCTGCACTCAATTACAATTAGGCAGTAAAACTTCCTGAGCAGCAGTGGAAAATGGATAACCTGTCCCTGTTAGCCCTGTGGGTGAAGAATATAATGCTTGGTGTCTTTTTGGTAGGTAGCCTGGTAATGCTGTGAAAGGGAAGAGTGTGTTCTGTTTCTTCTAAATGAAAACAAATCAAGTAAAATGTAACACACACCCCTTTCACGTGTATTACTGGAATTTAATCTGGGAAGTTGAGGCAGCTGAGTTCTGTTGTTACCTGTAGCAGTTTTGTAGGATTTTAGGCAGATGTTCTGTATCTTTAGGGTGGTAAGTACTGTGGCAGTGTGAAGCTAAGCCATTGTTTGGCAGTCCTGTAGACATATTCATAAATCTTACAGTTTTCCAGTTAATTATAATTTTTAATCATAGAAGGGTTTAGGTTGGAAGGGAGCTCAGAGATCTAGGTTGGAAGGGAGCTCAGAGATCATGTACTCCAACCTTCCTGCCATGGGCAGGGATGCCTCTTACAATAATAGAATAATAGAATTAACCAGGTTGGAAAAGACCTTTGAGATCATCAAGTCCAACCTATCACCCAACACCATCTAATCAACTAAACCATGGCACCAAGTGCCTCATCCAGTCTCTTCTTAAGTGATGGTGACTCCACCACCTCCCTGGGCAGCTCATTCCAATGGCCAATCACGCTTTCTGTGAAGAACTTCTTCCTCGCATCCAGCCTAAACCTCCCCTGGCACAGCTTGAGACTATGTCCTCTTGTTCTGTTGGTGGTTGCCAGGGAGAAGAGACCAATGCCCACCTGGCTGCAACCTCCCTTTGGGTAGTAGTAGAGAGCAATGAGGTCTCCCCTGAGCCTCCTCTTCTCCAGGCTAAGCAACCCCAGCTCCCTCAGCCTCTCCTCACAGGGCTGTGCTCCAAACCCTTCCCCAGCTTTGTTGCCCTTCTCTGGACACCTTCCAGCAACTCAACATCTTTCCTAAACTTAACTAGACTCAGATGCTCAAGGCCTCAACCCTTGAGCAGCCTTTTAAACCCTTCTTTGTTTTCTTTTTTTAGTTATTCTTTTATATAAGTAACTATTTTCTGGAGTGGCAGCCTATTAATACTGTGGTATTGTTTTCTCTTTGTGCTTGTTTTCCCCAGGATTCGTTGGCAGCAGAGATAGAAGGGTCAATGAGGAAAGAGCTGCATTTAGATGAACCTGACTCTCCGGACTTCGCGTACGACTGACAAGCTTTGGTTCCTAATTGATTGATCGTGTCTGGAGTTAACTGTTGTTTGTTGAGAAAGGAAAAGACAGGAAGTAGTTGAGCTAGGGAGTTAGAAATAAATCTTCCCAGCAGAGTGTGAATGATAGAAAGGAAAAGAAATTGTTGGTTATTGGCGTGATTGTGTTTTCTACACTAAAGCTGCCAAAGGAAAACACCTCTAGATAGGTTTTGCCCTGTCTCAGGAACTTCTTGTCCTCATTCTTGAGTGCTGAGAATAAGTTTGGGGTTTTGTGTTTTAGGTTTCTTCAGTTAATGATAGGGCATGAGTCCAATTTGACAGATTCTCTCTTCTGGTTTTATAATAGAATTTGCCAGGTGATTACCATCTAATCCAATTTTTGCTGAGGGAACAGCAGTGCAGGAAGGGATTTTGAGTGGTGATGCCCATTGTGCGTGTGTGAAAGTTCTCCTGAATTAAACAATAGAGAGGTTTGAAACAAGTTAAGTACTTGTGACAGTCCAAAAGCTATAGATAGATACAACCAGGCAGAAATGGCCTCACTGACGCCAATTGCATGTGTACTCCAACAGGTTTATCTCACCTATTTGTCCAAAATGTGGCCTGGCTAATTTGAAACAAGATAATCTCATTTAAAGGGCTTCTTAGAGAAGCAGAGTTTACAAAGAAAGCACAGTCAGGGAAGGTACAGCAGCCACTTTGCAGAAACCTTCTAAATGTATTTACAAAAAGCTTAACAGATACTTAAACCCTCCATGAGCACGAGCCAAGCATTGTAAGTGAGGCTTTGGCAGAGTGAAATGCTGACTAGAGAATACAAGATCAGAAAGAGGAGAGCATACTCAAACCCCATGGGATCCTTTTGCCCTTCCAGAGTAATCCAACTTACAGGCAGTTTAACATCTTTAGAATGTCTTCTATATTGCTATGCACACACCAAAGAAGGATACCTTCTTTTTTGTTGTTGTTTCATGGCTTGTCTTGATCTTTATTTGCTTAGCAGTAGTAATTGTCACCTCTGTGGGACTATTGATTAATAGATGCTTTTAGATTCAGCCTCTGAAATAGAACTATAGACTAGGAACCTACATTCAAAGGTTGCAACTGTTCAGCACTTTTGGACAGAAGGAAAGAAATTTGAAATGGCATAAGGCCTGCTGTCATTGTTATCCCTTAGCAATGCTGCTTTTAAGGGGTGGAAGTGCCTGGAAGGGATGTGCTGTTCTCATCTTCAGCCTTTGCTGAACCACAAAACAAGTCAGCATTGGCACTTCTGTAGCATGATGCAAGGCAAGGTTTATTTTGTCAGGAAATTTGTGCTGAAGTGTCATCTGATCTTCATTTTGAGGTAGATGAACGATGTTTGCTATGGACAATAGGGATAAAGAATCAACTGCAGGAGCAGGTCAGCCAGGGTTTCCAGCCTTGACAACCTCTCCCTTGGTCCTTTATATTTCTGAATTGTTTTTTCAAAAGGTTGTTAAGGGGGTTGGAAATTGGTTTCAAAGATACCAGACTCAGCTTGCATATAGGTACTCAACAGAACAAATTTGAATTATCTTTTAAAAGGTATTAACCAGTTCATAGCTGAGAATTGAGTGGAGACCCATATTGTGTGGAAATGACAAGCAATGGCTTTAAGCATAGCTGATGTACTGAAATGCTCTTTCACTTAATGTTGTTAATACCTGAGCAGGTCCATGCACATGATGTTTGAATGTTCTGTCTGAAGTATATATAATTATTAGATTGATGGACTGTGGGACCCGATGTATAGCACTGTACAGAAACTCCAGAGACAAGGTGGTTGGTGGAGCTGTGACTAGGAGGCCTCAATAACGAGCTGTGTGTGCACTGGGTGCTGATGGACTGTGCCTGTGTCTCACCAGCCACCAGAAGCGGGTCTTCGAGACGGTGAGAAGCGTGAACCAGGTCGTCAAGCAGCGATCCATGACTCCGTCACCGATGAATATCCCAGGCTCCAACCAGTCCTCGGCTATGAACTCGGTCATTTCCAGCTGTGTCAGCACTCCACGCTCCAGTTTCTATGGAGGAGACCTCTCTAACATTGTGATAGACAACAAGACCAACAGCATCATCCTAGAGACAGAGTCCACTGACAATGGGTCAGTACTAAACTTTGCTTTTTCTTTCTTGCTGACATAAAGGCAAAGTCTTCCCCTCTTCCTCTTTTTTCCTTGCACTGTGCAGTTAACACAGTGATGAACACCTTGAAAAGTTACTTCAGTCTGTCCCTGCAGCTGTTGAGCACTCCTATTTAATTAGAAAATAGAAAGTTTTTTGAAGCTACTGTGCTTAACCCATACATATTGTAAAATGCAGCATCACCAGATGATGTAAAACAGCTCTTTGTCTTTGCAGCTGTGGGTCAACACTCCAAATTAATTAAATTTCCACAAGTTTCCATTAAGACCAGGGAATTCTGATCTAAGTTGCAGCCACAGCTAACTCTTTTGATCCTAAATATAAGTAAAATATGTGTAGGTTACCTCATAGGAAAACTTGTGAGTGAAACCCACCAGAACTTTGCATTTCTAGGTACTTGTTCTTTGCCCCAGTACAGTTCCACCCTCTGCTGTGTATAATTTCCAGTACAAATGACTTAATATGTCTAAACTAAGAATATTTGTCAGCATGATACACTCTTGTGATTCACTGTGGTGCTCTTGTATCATTGGCCCTGTGGTATGTGGCCTGCTTACATGAGTTTGTGTAACTGTGAGAGACACACAACAAGTAGACATCTCTCATTTCTTTGTAGGAGGAAGCTCTTAAGTAAAGCTCAGCTTTTCCAACCAGGAGTTTCCAGGCAGGAAGTAGGATACAAAACCATTTTAGTATGAAAGAGACAGAAAAGACTGATGTTTACCTTTGAGCTCTTCAGAGAAGTGGCAAGTTGTTCCCAGGCATAGAAGTTTGAAGGTATTGCTGAAGGTCTCTAAACTGTCCCATGGAAATTTTAAGCGTCTCTAAGAGTTTTATTCTTCTTTCTTTTTCCCCTCCTTTCTTTGTTTTGTTTGTGTGTGTGTGTGCTATTATGTTTCAGAAATGAAGACAGGATGAAGAAGCCTGGAACTCCAGGGACTCCAGGCTCCAGTGACCTAGAGACTGCCCTTCGTAGGCTGTCCCTGCGGCGGGAGAATTACCTCTCGGAGCGGAAGTTCTTCGAGGAAGAGCAGGAAAGGAAACTGCGGGAGCTGGCAGAAAAGGGTGAACTCCACAGTGGCTCCGTTACCCCCACAGAGAGCATCATGTCGCTGGGAACTCACTCCAGGTTTTCAGAATTCACTGGATATTCAGGAATGTCTATCAGCAGTCGCTCCTACCTGCCAGAAAAGCTTCAGATTGTGAAACCACTAGAAGGTGATAACAAAGGGCCTCGGCCTTTATCTGTTCTTCTTAGTGACTCTTTGTGGTCTCTTATCCATCACCAGAAAGCAGGAAACCTTTGCAATACCTACTCTTTTTACTTTAGAGACAGTAACCCACGCTGTTGGTTTGAAATCTTCTAACTGCTACTTTTTTTCCCCACAAGCCTTAAAAGTATTAGGAAACACTTCCAGCCAAGGCAGTAAAATAAATGTTACAGAGGCCGCACATGAATCAGGGCCTGACCTAAACCTCAGTGTGGCCATTTCTTATTTAGACAAGGAAGGTGAATCAGTGTCTGAAATTGAAGCAGCTCTGGAGTATTAATTAGTTGCTCCAATCTCAGTTCTGCAAATAGTCCAGTTGGTCTAGTAAGACTGTTTTTGTGATGAAGAATTGCCTCTGGACTTGGCTGTGTAAGTGGCCACATGTGAGTCTCTATGGCTTTGGGTTTCATGTGTGAAGTACATGGGGATTTTTTTAAGGTCAAATTTCCTCCATATGATGTCTCAGAAAAAGGCAAGATATATGCAGATGGTAGTCAGGGCTGGAGCTTTGTTTCCAGGTGCATTTCTCTGCTCTAACAAAGCTGACAATAGGCTGCCTCATTTGATTCAGGTTGATTTCAGGTTGTTGCTGGAAGCTAGCTGAGTAAATCCATTGAAGTTTGAACTGAAAGGAAGCTGTTCTCCTGTAGCACTTGGCAGATACACTAGTTACATCATTTAGCTTTGCTTTCTCTCTTTTCCTTTAACAGCACTCCTGTGTTACATTACATTGTCTGTGTGTGTTTTAATTGCAAAAGTTCCATTGTTTTTCATCTTTTTAGAATAAATTTTTTTCATCTGTAAGGAACATTTAGCATGACACATACTCAGAAGCAAAAATAACCCTTCTTGTGAAGAAAGTGAAGTGCTGTATCTACCTGTTCAGATGAAGCTAGAGCCATAGCACACCAGTCCATACTGTTGGCAGATTTGAGTAGTTTGTTCTCATGACTGCATTTAAATGGTCATAAAAATTCTTGTACCACACGAGGGAAGGGATGATGTAGTTAAGTTTCAGTTACTGCTTGCTACCACTGTAATAGATTACTGTCACCATCCCATTATATCTGCTTTTTTCTTCCAATAAACTCTTCAAGTCTTTATTATCTTTCTGTCTGTCTGGGTTGTTTTTTTGGGTTTTGTGTTTGGTTTTTTTTTCTCCTGGTTTTGTTAATTGTTCTGACTGGATCTTTTCTTTTTTTCCCTTAAAATGATTGCAGCTTTTGAAGTACTTCTCAAGTTTGATTTCAGCTCATTTGTAGCATGCTTGTGTCTGCCTGTTTCCTAAGTTGTAGTGTTTGTCACCTTTTCTTAAACACATACTTATGATTCTGTTCTTCATTTCAGTTTAGTTTCCTTCTTGAATCTTTTAATGGAATTTAGTATTGATTTTGGTTTGGTTTTTTCCAACTTCATGGGTACTTCCAGCCTACTGTCGTGGCACTTGGTGCCATGGTCTAGTCATGAGGTCTGTGGAGACAGGTTGGACTCGATGATCCTTGGGGTCTCTTCCAACCTTAGTTATACTGTGATACTGGGGTAAACTGATCTGCTGTACCTGCAGACTGTTGTCAATGGTTGTGCCTTTTGTTTGTATTACTGCTTTCCTCAGGGTGCTCATGCCATAAAATGGAAGCAAAATGAAGATGAGCTCTGTGAGGAATTTCAGACTAATACTTCTGCAATCCTTTAAATGCCACAATTAAATAAATAGGGTGACAGAAGCACGAAGAATGGAATCTTCTGCTTTTGCACCTTTAAAAAGGCAAACCAAGCAATGCTTTCTTTAAGCCAGATAGAATGCTTGCTTGATGTGGCTTGCTTTAGTTACAGTCTAGTGGGTGCTTTTTGGTTGGATTATTTTTTAACTATGCAGCTGCAGCTGGTCATGCCACAAGCACAAAGCAGCACTTCCTGAGGCATCCTGTAGAAAAACTACCACCTTGGGCTCATGATGTCTTCATCCACTTGGTTGCAATTGTGGCAGCAACACACCAGAAATGTCTGAGCATGCAGGTATCAGGAGCAGAAAGCCAAATTCCATTGACTCTATTCACATGCTTGTGTTGCTCTTAGATCTCTTCCTGCATCACCTTGGCAGTCCCTCAGCTACATGCCAACTTTTTCTGACAACATGGTTTACAAAGCTGTCTAGGAGGAGCCTGGACTGAATATGGGCCGAGGTGTTGTATTAATTTGATTTTTTTGCTGCTGTTTCTTGCTGTTTGTATAATGCAAGTTTTGCAATGCTTTCTGCATTGATGCTGATTTTCAGGAGGGCCAAGTTAAGGCTCCCTTCTACACAGTGTATGAGATGAAGACTCAACTGGGGTAGCCTCCTGTTTGTGGTGGAGCCTATGCCACTTTGATTTCCACTTTCCAAAAGAAATTAATAATGTGGTGTCAATAGAAGTGGTACAGCTCAAAATGCAGATGCTCTGGGGAAAGATTCCACCTTGAGAAGCTTGCATGCAGAAGTTAACCATCCCCAGGATATTAGACTTCCACACAGCGCCAAAAGAAATTTTGATTTCTGCTCTTTGTTTTGAGGTTATTGTCATACAGCAAAGCTCTACTCCTTGCTAGGGACTTGACAGCATCTTGCCCTTCTCCACATTCTGGAATATTTCTTTGCTATGGAAGGAAAAAACCTGACCTTTGTGACAATTCAGAAATAAATACAAGTTACAGAGATGTCTTTTCCCTGCAATTATTTGTTCTCAGCCTTTTTTCTCAAGCCTCAAGGGTGCCAATCCTCTTTAGTCCTTCAAAACTCACTTTACCCTATCTTTTAATTTTACTTCTATTTAATTATCCAAAGTAATCTAGCAGTAATCTCAGCTAAAAATTACAGATTGTGAAAAATGAGCTTAATGCTACTCACTGACTGTAGTCATTCTGAAGACCTTCTCTCCTGTGTATTTCATGTTTGCAGTAAGCTTCCTGTAATGGGATATCCTCATTATGAATTGAGGATTTGTCCCATTCCATGGGACTTTTCTCAGATACAAAATAAGGTATTTAAGGGCCATCCATTTCCCAGTTATTACAGTATTACAGATTTACACACACACCATGCAAAGATTTGAACACTCTTGGGCTTTGGATGCTGGTGAGACGTTTGTAGAGCAGCTTGTTAAATGAGTCAGTGTTCTGCTTTGGGGAGATGGGACAGAAGCAAGACAAGTAAAATTGCTCAGAGCTGGTAGAGGTGAAAATACAGATGTTTTGGTTATGTCATAGGATCTGGAACATAGAGTTTTAACACGGTAGTGATTGTTAGGCACATGGGAGAACACGGGTCCTTGGAGGGGGAGATCAGTCACTGCTTGAGTAATCAGATAAAGTCTCTGCTGCTGACAGTGGGTATATTTATTGAACCTGATGCCTTGCTGTTCCTGACTCATGGTGTGCTGTTGAATGCTGATGACTGAAGGTTTTTAATCTGTAAAATGTACCTCTTCCTCAAAACATTTTCCACCAAGGATGAAGCTACAGGTACAGTAGCATTTAGTTCGGCAGTAGCTGAGTTCCTGTAGCCTGGGGGCTCAGGTAGATGCCATCCAAGTACTTAGAGCTGATGTATAGGTCAGAGGTATTACCTGCCTTCATGTGCCTGGAGATGATGTGGTTTGCTGACATGTGGTAGAAAGCTGAAATTGCTGTGCAATCTACTGTGCTGTTAGCCAGCAGTAGTAAAATGTGGCAGGTTCTCAGCACCTTTCTTAGTGAGATTAACATGTGGTGAATGTTTCTCTTGGGGCTTTCTGTGGTGGTGCTCAGATGAACTGTTCAAGAGAAATTCTTAATTCTGGGCATTCAAGGGGATGAGAATGTTGATGGGGAGGAGATGTTCCTGTACACAAGTAAATGCCACATCCTACTGCCAGACTTTGCTTAGCCAAGTGCTGATGTCCTCAGCTTATTTCATACCGATGTGGAAATGCAGAAGAGGAGGTGATTCTTAGTTTTGATTCTTAGCTCATCTTCCTGAAGTATTAAACCCAGAAACATCAAAGGCTTGGAGCTCCCAAACCTTTGGTCTTTGGGAGAAATGAAGTGGGATTTTCTACATTTTAGGTCCTGGATCAATTCCTGATGTGTTTTGGTTGTCTTTCTGTTCCCTTTCAAGGTTCTGCCACTTTGCACCACTGGCAGCAGCTGGCTCAGCCTCACCTGGGTGGAATCCTGGACCCGAGGCCCGGGGTTGTCACGAAGGGCTTCAGGACCCTGGACCTGGACCTGGATGAAGTGTACTGCCTTAATGACTTTGAGGAAGATGAGACAGGTGACATTTCTTACAAGGGCCTAACTACCTCGACGCCAGTTCAGCACACAGAGACCTCAGGTGAGAGGTCACAAGCACAAGTGACTGTTTCAGACAACAAGAATAACCCCCGCCCATCTCAGGCTTTCACAGAGGAGATGCAGGAGCCCGCGACTGACGATGATGAGGGGTCTGGTGAGGGAAACTCATTAAGTCCAGTAAAACTGACAACTTTGCAGGAGTTTGATTACTGGGCCATTCTCACATCTCTCCAGAACAGCATCCATAATGTTGCTTTGTGTGTGGCATCTGCACGTTAGTATGTGCAGCAGTCAGAACATAACCATTCTAACATGGGCTCAAAATTCCTTTCTTTAACAAGCTTTTGATTTGACTTGGTTTCTTATTCCCCCCCCCCCCCCCCAGTAACAGCATATGTGGTGAATATTTTACTCTATTTTGATAAGAGAAGGCTGCTAAAAGGAAGTGGTTGATTCCCAAACCTTTGTGTGGCACGTGTGCAGCTTGTATGTGTACTTAGTGCATACTGCTCAGTGTATGTAATGTACAGATGATATGTGTTTTGTAAGCCTGGAGTGCAGGTATTCTTCTGACTGTTCATAAGAAGTGATGCCATGCTTCAGATTTTTGTGCTTTGGGAGAAAACCAAAGACTAAATGATGACAAAAGGTGCATCTAAGTTGCCTTTGCTGAAACAAAATGGAAGTGCCTTGAGAATCAAGTCAAGAAATTCTGCAAGTTCCATGCAGTTACCTCAGACACAGTGACCTGTTTTTAAATTGCCTTTGAGATAAAGAATTAAGAGGGTGTTTTTTATGCAGACAATAATGACACTTCCCTCCATACCTCTCTAAAACACTACTAAATTCTATCATTCATATTAAGCATTTTTAAGGGATGCAGTACTGCGTGAGTTGTTTCAGTTAACATTTGTGATCTATTACTGCACAGGGTTACAGCTTCTCAGCCCATGGATCTATTCTGAGTTTGTGTGGTTTCTTTTTTGTTGTTAGGGTTTTTTTTTCCTTTGGATTGGAATGGAATGGGTTGGAAAACTTAATTAGTTTTGTTTTCATAAGCTATATAGGAGACTTAGTCTTTATTAAGATTTGCCACTGGTAGAGAATTCTAGGTAGTCCAGAATCAGAAAACTGTCAGAACTCCTTTAGGTTTCTTATTTTTACATAACTACTTCAAATTGAGACACTTCCTTCCCCCTTTTTGTTTTCTGGAGTCAATCAGAATTTTTTCTGTGGCTGGTCTTTGGAAGATTAGGTTGTCTCAGGGCTAGACAATAATATTTCTACTGTTTTCACAAAGTGGAGAGTATCCTCAGCTCCCACTGAAATGGCAGTTCAGTGCTTCCTGCTGTTGAACATAAGCTACTTTTTGCAGTCAGTTGTAATAAGATTAAACCTGAAATCATGAAATCATTTTGGTTGGAAAAGACCCTTAAGATCATTGAGTCCAAGCATTAACCCATCACTGCCAGGTCACCACTAAACCATGTCCCTCAGCACTACAGCTATACAGCTTTTAAATCCCTTCATGGATGGTGACTCCACCACTTCCCTGAGCAGCCTGTTCCAGGGCTTGAACATTCAAACCCTTGAACTTCCCTTTCCATTTGCAAAAATTGCCTTTATTCACAAGATCTGTTTCCCAGGGTTTAGTATTAATTTGGAAACAAACAGTGCCCCTGCAGGAGTTGTGAAGAGTTTTGGATATTATCCAGGTTTTCAATTGTTTTGAAGATTCTGAATAGGCAGGCAATAGTGTTCCAGTCGAGAGCTACAGGCCTTCTAACCTGGGAACAAAATGTCTTGGGAAATACAGTGCCAACAAGGACTGTGCCCAGCAGTGGGAGTCATCTTAGCCTTTTGGGTAGGTGTCAGCTTCATTTGATGTGTGCTTTGAGGCTAGCACCTGACCATTTTTTCTGGAGATGTCCTCTGGTGGAGTACCACAGTAGGTGTCTGCCTTTACTGCAGTTTTGTAGGTGTGCAGTGCTGCTCAAGATGAGCCCAAGAGAAGTTGTTCTAACATTCAGGATCAGAGAGCAGCCATTGCTGATAGTGCCAAAGGTGTCTTGTAGCCAAAATTCAGAACAAAGTTTCAGTTGTTTCTTGTGGAATGATGGATAGAGTCAGAAATCATTCTGACTAAATAAGAAGTTAGTATCCTTGGATTTTCTGTCTCTGTGTTGAAGCCTATAGTATCCATTGATACATAAAATAACTTCTTCACCATACATGCTGATTATGTCCCAATTATAGCACTGAATGTTTCACAAGAGATTAACACACACCTGATGAATGACCTGCAGTTGGTCTGTGAGAGCTACATGCTGTGTGTGCGCTCAGGAACTTCATGGAAGATCAGGAATTTTATGGAAGACAGCAAATTCCAGCATCTAGTTCTAGCCTCCTATCCAGGAATAGGTTGAAATTTGTGTGTCACTGATGTAGTCTCTCAGCATAATTGGAATGGTAAAGAAGTCAGGGCACAGCAATGCTTTTGTCATCTAGGACAAGTAAGTTTTGCAGCACAAATTTTTAGTCTTCTCAATTTTATTCTTCTTCTTGGGAAGTGCCAGCAGCATATTCTAAACCTGTAGAGAGTCTCTTTCAGGGGAAGAGGTAGGTGGTTGGTTAGGGTTCTTTGTTTCATTGTTTGTTGGGGTTTTTTAATTCATTGCCTTTCAGATTTCTCTTAAACAAAACCCCCCTAAGCTAATCCAAGCACTTAATGTTGTGAATGTTCTCATTTTGAAGCTGGAAGGGCCACACTTGATTTAACTTGCATGCTGGTATTGGGTGCATGAACACTAGTCTGTCAGTACTTTTGTTTGGTAGCTCCACTGATTAGAACAGATGTGCACAGCGTTATGGGGTCAGCCCTCTTGTACTTGGTGTTTAGACCTTAACCATGACATGCAGATCTTTCCATACAGATGCCTAAACTCACAAAACAACCTAAAGGATGTGTCTGATGTTTGAGTTGGTTTTAAAGCAGGGTTGCTGTGCATGCTTGTTGTACAGAAAAGCAATAAATGTTGTAACCCTTCTTAGAAGGAAGGTAATGCTGCATATTTGAATATATCTCCTTTTCAAATGGCATGGATATCTCCCAGCAATTACTTCTTTTAAAAAAGTCTGGTGGCAGTTGTGGAGTCTCTTGCTCTGGAGACATTCAAAACCTACCTGGACACATTCCTGTGTGACCTGCCCTAGGTGATCCTGCTGTGGCAGGGAACCTGGACTCAGTGATCTTCCGAGGTCCCTTCCAACCCCTGATGTTTTGTGATTCTGGGGATCACAGAAGCGACATCAAATGTTCTGAAGTCATTTTATATCTGACCTGCGTGATTGTAATGCACCAGAGAAGGAGACCTCAGCCAGAAGAAAGCTAAGGAAATCTTGCCCAGAGAATCCCTGCCTTTATTCTGGTTTTCATCTCTTGCTGTTTTCAAAAGCAAAATAAATCAAAAGTTTGGAAATGCAGATATTCAGAGGAAAATGTTATTGTTCATTCTTGAAGACACTTGACAGAAGTGATGCTCCTGGCATGGATGTGCTGATTCTTGGAGGCTTTGAGCATTCAGAGTTGCTGAAAGCAGTGTTTTTCTGAAGAACATCTGAAGGCACCTGAACACCTTTAGGAGAGCACTGTGCTCGTGTTTCACAGCTGTTATTTACCATCCATCTGCATTTTTGTTGTTGTGTTTAACTCAGGCATTAACTTCAGCACACCCTGTATTCTCCCTGTGCTGTCAGCCAGCAGTTTGCAGTGCACTGGGTGTCAAAGCTCTCACCTTCAGTCACCTGGAGGGGAGGAACTTGGCTACCTTTAGAGAGGACATGAAGCAGGTGTCTTGTCCTGTGGATCCTGATTGGATTTTATGACCAAGAATATGAAGGTGGTGTCATAGACTGGTAGTGGTGAAAGGCATAACTTGTGCTCTGAGTGATTACTCTGGAGGGAAAAAAGTGCCTCTTGTTGGGCCTTCATTGTCCTCTTCAAAAGCAGGCAGAGCTGAACTTTGCTTTTCAGCAGTAAAATGAACCCTGGATGCTTTAAAACACCATCTGTTGCTCCAAGGACTCCCCAGATCAATTGTCTCACCAGCCTGTGCTAAGGAGATGCTCAAATTCCACTGCTCTGACCTGAAAGAGCAGGAAACCAGGTTTCCTCCTTTGGTTAAAACACGCCAAAGGAACAACGAGCAGAGTGATTTGCTTCAGAGCTGGACTAAAATGTTACCTTAGTGCCGGTCTGGGTCAGGTCACACTCCGAAGATTTCTGATTTTATATATATATTTTTTTAAGTTCATTTTTGCATCACACCAGAATAGGTGTTTATATAAAATGAAAAGATCCAGTGGCCACTGTGAGCTCCCTGCCTCCTCCCTCTTCATCTGGCATGACAGTGGATTTGATTTTGAAACCAGTGGTACAAAAGGGAATGGTGTCTCAGGAACACTCTAAATATAACCTCCCACAAATCTTTCTCAAAATCCATTTGTCTTGACACTTCTCTGTGGCTAGGGCAGGCCACCTTTTACCTACTCATTTTGTGCCGTTCTCTGCACCAGCTGGTTGAAAATGCAGATTGAATGATTTTGTTGGGTGGTTCCCTGAGCAGAATGTGGTGCCCTGAATGCTTCTGGTTTGCAGTTTGCACCCAGCAGAATGGCCCAGATGCTCTTAAGTGCTGATGCTGGATCTGAAAGAGCTCTGAGCTAGGTAAAATCAGCTTCATGTTCTGAGTGGAATAAGCTGTTTTACCAGAAGATGGAACTCTCTGCACTCAGACTAGTGCCTGCCCTTAAATTTTTATTTTCCTTTTCTTCATCTTCAGTCTTTTAAAAGAAGTTTAAGATGTGCTTGGAAGAGGTTCTCAGCTGTGCTTTGCTTTTTTTCGCCATTGAGAGAGCCCAAGGTAAAGAATCATTCATGACTGAGAACACAAAATGATCCAGCAGCAGTCTAAGGTTTAGCTTGACATGGAATTTAGGGGGAAAAGCACACAGATGCACACTGATGGATAAAGCTCATGGTATTTCTGTAAATCCTTTTAACCACTTGAGTAATGTGCAGATTCTTTTCCATACAGATATGAAGCCTCGTTGTTAATCATTACAACTTTGAAAAGCAAGGTTTAAATAAAACTTTTGGCTGCAGACAGAGTCACAAGGAGCAGATCTTTCCATGGAAAACGCTACTTTGGTGTATGTACCTGTGAAGATACAAACTTGGTGTCTGCTTCTTCTGTATTACTGCCTCACAGATGTTGTATCAGCTCAGGTTATGCCCATTCTTGTGTAAAATGACTAGCTTGGGAATGAATCCTTTTGTGTCCATTTTACAAACTTTGTTCATTTCCAGCAACAGGTTCTCACTCTCTTTCTGTTGCGCCCAAAGGATGGAAAGTGCTACAGCAGTATGATACAGCCCATTGTTGACTGATGGAGGATGAAGCTGATACAGGACTTTTTTAGCGGTATTTGAGGGTGGAATACAGCCTTGGAAACTGATTAATTGATTTTAAAAAATCATTTCAATTTGGTTCCTCTTATTAGAGTCAGTGATTTCTCTACTTTTAGCAGCCTTCTCCTATCTCTGACTCATTGAGAGAGATGAGTCCTGCTTTTGCTAACACAGCTGTGTATCTTCCATGTGCCTGTTTCCAGTCTGAGGGGATGCCCAGTGGATAATACAGATGGGGGAAATGCACTTAACTGTATTGCAGCTGTGTGCTTTGGGTTCAGCTTGCAATCTTAAACAAGCATCACTTTATTCTGTTCTCTCTTCATCATCCAGGGATAATTATGTTCTTTCTACTCGATTTGTGTTGAAGTCCTTTGCTTTCTCTAAATAACCACTTTTTTTCCTGTCTAGTTATCTGAGCTCTTTTCTCCAGATTTTCTTTTAACTCTCTGCAGTGTGGAGAGAATCATGATTGCTAGGCTGTGCTCCCTTCTAGTAGTTTTTATAGTGCTCACACTAATCTCTAAAGCAGCTGGAGTCCTGAAACATCCTAATTGCCATCTCTGGAGGTGAAGTAGAGCTTGTTGTTCCTTTATGCTGTGTGGGAACCCACTCCAGTGGGGGCTTTGGAAATAGCCTTCTTTAATGTCTGGCAGCAGATTCCAGCACTGAGAGGTGACCTCACATTGTGTGCTTCACCACTTCTGCTTCCACTCTTCACACTCCCCATGCTCTAGCCTTCACACACTGCTTAAATGTGTTCTGAAAGGGCTATCTGACTGCACACACCGGTTTGGAGCTGTGATACTTCATATCGTCAAAAAGGGAACACAGCCACAACTAAGGCTTGCCTTGCTTCTGCTCAGCATCTCTGGAAGTTCAGAATGGTGTCTGGTCTAGCTGGTCTGTCTGTCCTTTGCACTGTGTTGAATCATTGTGTACTGTGATATATTAAAATGTGGCTTAATCAGGGAATGGCTCAGAGGGTTGGGCAGGAGTGGGAGGGAGGGAACTGCACACAGGTTTTACTGTGCATGTCTTTTGAGCACTGCTAAGTTTGATTACTAAGTCAGAGAATCTATGCAATCATGATATCTTGGATGTAATGTTTAACTCTGGGGTGGTTTTCAACCAGCTTTTCAGATGCATGGCTCTTAAATTTTGTAGTTATTTTGCACTGGCCACAGCTGCATTATCCAGCAGGTAAATGTAGCCACAGAAAAAGCTCTACTAAGAAGAAAAAAATTGGCCCAAGTCCTTAATTTATTTTCTTTTTTAAATTGAGCTGCATTGATTCTTCAGATTACTGCTAAGCTGTCAGAGTGGCACTTTTTTAAACAGCCACATTTATGGGGCACACGATTCACAAATACTCAAGAACTGCTGTGTTGTGCAGCTGAGGGCAGACATTCTTAAAGTACCTGAACACATGCACAGATGTCACAGGTGTCACAGATGTGCAGTAGTGGATCCAAACCCCACCACTTCCCTCACTGTAGCTGTCAAAACTCAGAGACAAACAGTAATGTGTGTCTGTCCCCTCCCCACTCCCAACAATTTATCTTCTTGTAGCATTAGCACACTGGATCCATTACTGAGAAGTAATGGGGATACCTTTTTGTGGATCAATCTAAAAGCTGAAATGCAGGAGCATCCAGAAAGCCTTGGTGCTCCTGAGCTGGTACTAGAAAATGCTGCTCAGGATTCCCCCCCATAAAAGCTGCTAGCTCAGATGAGGACCAGCTTTTCAAGCATTGCCTTGCCTAAATTTGGCTTGAGCAAGACTTCCCTGCAGTGCTAGTGATCATGGGGAAGTTTCAGCAGACCCTTGTAGCGCTGGCCTTGGAGTTCTAGATGTGTTTGTTCTGGAGAACAAGTGTCCATTAGAACACAGTAGTACTTCTGTATTTCACTTTTCTTGCATTGATCCTTCCTGAAGTACCTCATCACTTTTTGCATCTGTCTTACCAGCACACATAAGTTTGGTTTTCCCCTTTTTCTGTGTAAAATGCAAAGAATTTGCTTTTTTTTAATTTAGTACCTCATCCTGGGAAGTGCATGTCACAAACCAACTCCACCTTCACCTTCACCACCTGCCGCATTCTGCACCCTTCCGATGAGCTCACACGAGTCACACCAAGGTAAGGGTTTCCCATGGTGGCAAAGCACTCAACTCTCAGAGTTTTCCCTGTGAGGGGATGCAAATTAATGGCAGTAGGAGAAACATTAGCCCCACTGGTGAATTACAGCACCCACTCAAATTATTCTGCCCATTGTGAGTTATGTCAGCTTGATTTTATTTGAGAGGGACATTTTAGAGAGCCAGTGAAAATGTCTTTAATTGAGGTCTTACAGGATCAGACATAACTGGGCTGGTTTCCAATATCCAAATCTGATAACCTCTGATCCCAAACTAGTTGTAGTCCTCATGTGTGGATGCACAGAATGTGTGAATGCACAGCATATGGTCTCTCACAAAAAAAAGGAGGAGGTATTTCTGGGCAGGAAAAATCTGAGTCTTCAGCACAGAAGAAAAAGGGGATGCACAAAATGCAGGAAGTACGTGAGGAATGGAGGAGGAAATAAGCCTTAATGAGAAACAGGAAGCCATCTACTTTGTGTCTTGGTTTAATTGTTGGAAATGAGTTTAGAGTGGCCAGGCTGAAACTAATCAACTGGCTTAAATAACAGCAGTTGGCATGTGCAGGCAGTACGTGCCGACACAAGACAGTTCTGGAGCCTTACGGAAGGTGAAGACCTGACAAGCCAGAGGGGCTGAGTGAATTTCATAGAATCATAGAATGCTTTGGGTTGGAAGGGACCTTTTAAGGGTCATCTAGTCCAACTCTGCTGCAGTAAGCAGGGACTTCTTCAGCTAGATCAGGTTGCTCAGAGCCTTATCCAACCTGATGTTGAATGTTTCCAGGGATGAAGCATCTATCCAGCTCTCTGGGCAACCTGTGCAGTCTCTCACCACCCTCACTGCAAAAATAAGATGTTCTTCATTCTATCCAGTCTAAATCTTCTCTCTTGTCCTGTTGCAACAGGCCTTGCTAAAAAGACAGTGCCGTACCTGAAGAGGGAACTTCCCTTCCATAAATCAGCATTGGAAGAATGCTTTTTCTGTTTAGAATCACTCACTCTGCCCCTTGCAGCACCCCTGTGGAAGTGTTATGCAGGTCCCCATTCAGAGATGATGTGTTTAGCCTGGTGTAGGCATGAGCTGGGCATTGTCTGCCTAAGGAATGCATGAAAAGTGAGGGTATTAAATGTGAAAACCTGTGAGGTGCAAAAGAAATGGATGATGATTAAAGGTAACTTTCCTACTTGCCTTTCTGAACTTAGTTTAGTCATGGCTGGTTTTTCTTTACCTTCCTCTGTCTTCCTCTCCCCTCAGCACTGTCACTGTCACACAGACATCTTTTTATATGGCTGCAGTTCTTTTTAAACTTTCTTACTGTTGTTGAATTGCTCTTCATTGTGGTCATAATAAACTCCTTAATTTCTGGGTGCTAAACGGAACAAATCATCCATAAACTGACAGCTGAATCCAGTACATTTTCAGGTGCCCTAGGTACACCAGAGTTCATCTTCATTCAGGAGGAAAAGAGCAAACTGAGCAATGTGTTTTCAGCAGACATGTTGAAGGAGTTCATCCTTACCAACTATAAATGATTCTTCACAGGTCATATGAGGAGGATGAGGAAACTGCACTATGTCTGCTTGTGCTGAGAGGAGGCATAGGGCAAACACTCTGAGCCAGCGTGGCAGGGGGTGAGCAATGCTGCCAGCAGTCTCTGTCTTGGCAGGGTCACCTACAAGGAATGTTAGTGTGTGTGGCACCAGCTAACCCAGAGAGCTCTGGTATTTACTACCTGGTTGTGTTTAACCTTGCCTCTAACCCAGGTGCCGCTCTAACCTGACTGAATTCCATCTAGCTCAATGAAGTGCTCATTGATTTGTTTCTTTTCTCAGTCTAACCCTGCAACTGTCACTAGGCTGAGTTGCTGAGGCCAGTTGGAGTCTGTGCCTGTGGCTGTGTTCAGGAAGTTCAGCAGTGTTGGTCAGTTTGATGGGGAGACTATTTTCTGGTGAAAGCAATACCATAATGATGCAAAAAAAGAACGCTCCCAAAGCAACACCTACATAAAACCCACTTTTTGCAGGCATGTCTGATGGCTTTTGTTGTACTTTACTGATCTGTCAGCACAGCTACACAATAAAAATCCTAATTAAGTATCTGTGCAACTGAAATCTGGAGCTGGAGAGAATGAAGCTGTTGGAGTTAATAAGCTAGTGGAGGGCTATAGTTTTCATCTCCTGACTAGAGCATCCTATAAGCCTGATAATTAACACCCCACATATGGCTTTCCATAATGTGCCTGGTCCTACCCTGTAGGAAGTAATTTCACGCAGTAAGGTCTCTTTGTTTTCTCTCTCTCATGCTTTTAACAACCTTTGTGTTTAGCCAGTGTGGGAGGTGCATCACAGTGGCTGTCACTGCTCTTCAGTTCCACCATGAACTGCAGCAGAGCTGTGAGGATGCAGCTTTAATCTGAGCTGAAGGGAAGAACAGTTATCTAAATTCCCTCTCTTCTCAGCCTTGCTTCCTTAGCTCTGCTATGAGGAGTCCTCTTCCCCTGCCCCTGACTGAGTCCAGGGAGAAGGAAGGGGGAGAGATTGCCTTGGCACATCTGCTCTCTGCAGCACTGACAGCCACAGCACATGGGAGAGTGAAGAAGCCCAATTCAGAACATTCCAGAATGTCTAACCTGACATTCACAGCAGTCTTGGCTTCCCAGAGTTCAGTAATGTAAGGTCAAGTGAGACTGCAGATTGTAAAGACATCATCCAGGCCCTTTTGTCCACGTGGACTTGCAATTCCTTCATTGAGCAGAGGCTTCTCTACACCTGGAAATCCAACCAGATTGTCTCAGGGTGGCTATTTGAGTCATTTCTTGGTACAGAGAACCCAGCATGAGTTGAAGTTGCATGTTATGGCTGAGCTCTGGCAGTGTGGCTCTTCTGACAAGATCCTGCTCTTTGCCCTGTTTCCCCCCCTCCCAGCTGCTTAGTTTTCCTACTCTTTTCCATTGTCTTTGGTTACCATCTGACTCTCTGAGTGTCTTCTGCTTGCTAACCTGGCATGGTAAGGGGGAAGATTTCCTTCTTTGAATATTGGTGAGCTCTCAGGGCAGTGAATTATCAGTTAGCATCAAGTTAGTTCAAGACCCTTTAAATGCCATCAGAGGAGATGAATCCATGCCTAGAAAATACCACTGTGGACTTCACTTTTTTAGCTGTATGAATATGTGGCAAAAATAATAAGTTTAGCATGATTCAGAAGTAGTTGGAACACTTTCTCGGAATTTCCAAGGCATATGGAACCCTTGGGATTCTGCCAAATAGACATGAATTTGGAGGGTCAGGGATGTCCCACATACCTTGTTTCTGGAATGACTGAGTACACCATGACTTAATGAATGGTGTGTCTGAACTGCCTTATGTGGAGTGAGGATTACCCATGGAGAAGCAGGCTGTGGCTAAGCTAAGCAGTAAGGAACAAGTGTTGTAAAGATGGCACTGTAGTAGCAGAAACACTCAAACCTCAGTGTCAGTGAGGTACTGGTAAAGAAATCTGCCTCTTGTTCTAAACCTGTGCCTTACTGAGTATTTATGTAGAGCTGACAAGAAAATATTAGTTTATTTTGAGAAGGAACTGGACTTGGGGTGCAGTTTAGCCATGTTTCAACCTCTAGAAATCAGTGTTTTACCAAGTTAACAATAGCATGGCTCTGTGGCATGCTCAGGTTGCTGCTGGGTTATTGGTTACCAAGTAACAACCAAGAGCCTGACTATTTTCTCTTCTCTTTTCATAGAATCATAGCCTGCTTTGGGTTGGGAGGGTCCTCTAAAGGTCATCTAGTCCACCCTGCAGTGAGCAGGGATGTGTTAAACCACATCAGGTTGCTCACACCAATGTGCATCTCCATCAAAAGTCAGATCCCCTTCCCCATAATTGAGAGCAAATGCAGCAGAAGGGTTTGACTTCAAAGTGTATGCTGGTGATAATGCCAAGTTCCAGCAGCTGTGCTATGAACGCTACCGTAACAAATAATGTCCTCTTCTGCCCTTGCTGCTCTCTGCTGTGACCCAGCAGTCCAAGAAGGGGAAGGGGCAGCAGTTCTGTGTGCTCAGAAGTGATACTGAAAAGAAATCAGTCTCACTTCTCCCATTGGTTAAGTCCTCCAGCTTCCCTGTCTAAGGGAAGCAACTGGGAGTTGTGACAGGAAGGATAACTGCAGGTGTTGCTCCCAGCCTTTGTCAGCTTAACAGTGCAGCAGCAGCAGTGCGGTGGTGTCGGAATAGATTCATTGCAGGGGAGGTGAAGGATGCAGGGTGGAGAGCAGTGTTTTGGAAGAGCATGGACTGTCCTTGGCATCATGCTTGCAGGTAGCTGGGAACTGTCAGTTTCTCCTGTACTCTCCAAGTGGACAAAAGCCCCTGCCCAGTGTTCAGGATCTTGCTTGCTGTAAGTTGTGATTCCCTGGTGGTGAGAGTAACTTGCCTGCTCCTTTGCTTGCAGCCTTAACGCAGCACCTACTCCAGCTTGTGGCAGCATTAGCAACCTGAAGGGCACCCCGGTGGGCACTCCCTGTACTCCTCGGCGTCTGAGCTTGGCTGAATCCTTCACTAACCTCCGGGAATCCACCACCACGATGAGCACGTCCCTGGGCCTGGTGTGGCTGCTGAAGGAAAGGGGCATCTCAGCAGCAGTGTACAACCCACAGAGCTGGGACAGAGCTGGCAGAGGCACTCTCCTGAGCACCTACCCCCCGAAGATGGCCATCATTCCTTCCACGCCACCCAACTCCCCTATGCAGACGCCTTCTTCATCCCCTCCATCCTTTGAGTTCAAGTGCACCAGCCCACCTTATGACAACTTCTTGGCTTCAAAGCCTGCTAGCTCGATCTTGAAGGAGGTAAGGAATAAAAAGAACATCAGGAACAGTGAGAGTCAGACTGATGTCTCCGTTTCCAACCTCAACCTTGTGGACAAAGTCAAGAGGTTTGGTATCGCCAAAGTTGTGAGTTCAGGGCAGACGTCAGCTCCTCCTTTAACTGATGACCAAGGACCTCTTCTCTGTGGGGCACAAGGACCGGTGAGGGCCCTTGTTCCTGGAGGCCTGGCACCAGACGGTCTCCCATTGGGCTGCCCTGCCGTGACCAGTGCCATTGGGGGTATCCAGCTGAACACTGGCATCCGAAGGAATCGCAGCTTCCCCACCATGGTGGGTTCCAGTATGCAGATGAAGGGCCCCACGTCTCTCCCTTCGGGGATCCTCATGGGAACCAAGCTCCCGAAGCAAACTAGCTTACGATGAAGGACTTGATTTTTACAGCTAGTCTTTTTAAATGAGAACACTCCCAGCTTCCTCTGCCTTCCCCTGCCACCCCTCCATTGCCTCCTGAGTTTGACAAATCAACTTTGTGCCTAATGGGAGAAACGTGTAAACTTTGTGTAAACTCTGTAAATAGGAAGCGGATCTATTGTAACTCGTTGGAGTATTTCACTGTTCATGGAGTGCAGAAAGGCTCTAGCTTATGATGCGTTAAGGTTAACTTGCTAAAACCTTTTCAGAAGAGTTGCTCGGTTTGGCTTGGTTGGTTTGTTTTTTAAGATGCACTGAAAAAAAACCAACACAACAACCAACAACCACCACACAACAAAACCAACAAAAAATAACTTGACTAGGAGAAGGTGAATTCTGTAGCTTAGCCTGACTTGAGTCCAAGGTGCATGGGAAGCTCTCGAATGTGTCCTGTGAGCCCTCGTGTTCCATCACTTGAAGTGTGGGAGCGTTTGCGCCTCGTTCGATGCTGAGCAAAGCTCTCAGCTTCACTTGTGGTAGCTGTAATTTTGCTTTTGTGGATGAGTTCAGCTGAGTTATTGGAGTGCCTGAATGGATGAAACTTGTGTTGGTTTTGGGTTCTGTTTGGTTTGTTTTTGTTTTCCTGCTCTGTGTCCTCCTCCTCCCCACTTGAACTAATATCATGCTGAGGGCAGCAGGCCTGCTGGGTACCTATTCCTATGCTGCCATTCCATTGGCACGCTCACACTCTCTGCCACTTGTTTTTGGTGTTTGTTTCGTTTTGTTTTTCAATGCTGCACTGGATTGTGGAAGGGAAAAATGCTTTACTGTGTGCTGCTGACACTGGAACGTGCTTTCTCGGTGCCCCCAAAGAAAGGATTTCACAGCTGGTGAGGTAAACGTGGCGCTGACTTCCCACAAGTCGAAGCTGCGGAGCAGAGTGACAGATAACAATGTTGTAAAAGACCATGTAGCAAAACCTGTGCTGGGAGAAGCTGTGTCCTTGAAACCTCAGCAGAGAACCACAAAAAGCACTTAGTAATGGGGTGGTACAAGCTGGAAAGAGCAACTTAAAAGTCCTCATGATGATCCTCAGGTTTTGTGCCTGTCAAGGACCACAGCCTTGTGAGCAGGGTGAGAATATTCCACGCCCATTTGCTGTTCTCTTTTCTCACCCAGAGTTGGACCTTAACATAGGTAAAACTGTGGGAACCTCTTGAGAAAATACATCCCCGAACTGAACATCTAACCCCTCCTTGGTCAGAAAGGAAACAGAAGACCTGACACAACCTTTAGTTACAGCCAGGAGATCCTAACTGATGTTGCAGGGTTTTTTCCTCTGTTTTCTCCCAAACTTCTGCTGGGTGCTTGTGGAAAGAATTGGAATATCCTGGAACTGGAAGAGTCTGGAGGGAGCTTGGTTTCTAGAGCTGAGCTTGGTTGGTTTCTAGAGCCTAGCTGAGATACACTTTTTTTTTTTTCTTAAGAGAAGGTTGAGAGGAGTGGAGCAGGGAGGGTTCAACATCTGCTTTCTTTTCCTTGCACTTCTTGTGGTATCTAAGCCAAGTTCCCCGATCATTAACGTTACCACACTATACACAACTGGTGTGAATTGCTGTTTGTACCAGACTGTTACTAAATCATTAGCACTGACGCTGTCATGTGTAAATGAAACTGTCTTCTAGTCTGTGTGAGGAGAGAGAGGTGGGTGGGTGGGTGGGTTGGTTGGTTGTTTTCTGAATGAAGTAGCTCTTGAGGTAGTGCCATGGACACTAAGGATATTTTTTTTTTTGAGAGAAGAAAAACCAAAACACATGGGTCAGCTGCTGCATGTGTTTGAAGACTTCTATTTATTCTATGAACTGACAATGTTTTAGTAAGATGTCATCAGCTCTCTTTGCTGTTGTATGTGTGCACTTACTGCAAGTAAAATTTAAGTATCTTTTTATTTGAATGTATCTTAAAATGGTAGATAGGATAACAGTTGATTCTAAAAAAAAAAACAACCACAAAAGCAACTCATGGACTTAATGGACCATTTTATATACCCAGAGGAAGAAAGCAATACCATATGAGAACTTCAAGTGTAAAAAGTTAATCATGCAATCTGGAAGCATTATTTAGCCTTTCAATAAGATGTAGGAGCTGTCCACCCACCAGAGAAAGCTATTGTAACACATCAGAAAGATGAGATTCAAGTTTTCTTCACTAATACCAATAAAATACCTGAAAAGTTGCCTTGTTGTGCATTATTCAGTGTTTTTCCTCCTCTTTTAAGGTGATCAACCTTCCACCTTGATCCCTTGCTTTCATCGCTCAAAGATGAATAACAGGATGTCAGCAGGTTTGGGTTTTAAATTCACAGGCACAGAAGTCATTGAGGTTTGGGGATTTTTGAGGCATTGGTGAGGCTTAGGTCAAAACCAAAAATAGAGGAGTGAGTGCAGATTTTTATTTTGGAATTCCAAGCAAGCAGGATTTAATGTTGTGTGTTTGGAGCAGGAGAGGGGTGGGAACTCTTCCTGCTTAAAAGTATGCCAAAAAAAACCCAAACTCCAACAGGGACAATAGTCAGCTCTGCTCTTAGCTAGTATCTTTGTCCCTGAGGAAGGAAACAGATTGACCACCAGGTAATGAGAAACTCAAAAATCTTGCACACATGGTGGGAGTTACAGAATCATGGAATCATAGAGCTTGTTTGGGTTGGAAAAGACCTCTGAGATCGAGTCCAACCATCAAGACCTCTGCCCCAGGCTGGAAAGGACCTCCAAGATGATCAAGTCATGATTGAAGAGCTGGCTGGAGGGGGTCAGTGGTTCATAGCCAGCCTCATACATTGAGGAGAGTGATGTATGTGATAATGCCATTTCTATACCATGCTTTCCACAGAAAGCTGGAGAGCAGGAATGCCAAAATGAAACTTCCGGAGGGCTTGCATTAGTGTGACAGAGCACTGCTCAACAGCTGTGAGGAAGGCTGATGCTATGCTGGGCACATCCAGGGACTGTATTGGTGAGTACAGAGACCTGTCCTCCCCATCTGCCCAGCTCTGAGCCTGGGGGAGGCTCCTGATCAGAAAGGCAGGGGTTAATGCAGGGATCATGGGAGGATCGAGCAGGGCGCAGACAATGCTCCATGCCTGAGGACAGGCTCAGTTAAATCTGGTGCCACTGAGGGCTGGTCAGTGGGATGCCTGTGGCTCTACCAGGACTAGAGTTTGTAGATTCATAGAACAGTTTGGTTTAGAAGGGACCTTGAAGATCATCTAATTCCAACCCCCCGCCTAACAACACGATGCTGTAGCATGCAGAGGTTTTAGCAGTTGCTCCTGACTTAGGAACACATTTGTTGGCAGCTCTCACATTGGACTGGAAGGTCCAGCAATGTAGGTGAGGTGTGTCCTGCCTTCCTTAGGTACAGACACAATCTGCTGCCTGGAGCTCGTATTCATGTTGAAGCATTGGCATTGTTGGGCTGTGCTGTGGCATCTTGCTGGGCGCCCTTCAAACCTGCCTTAACTCAGTTAATCAGCCAATTGAGATCACAGGATAGCAAGAAAAATAAAAGTGGTGGCTAGCAGTGCCCTTAGCTGTGATATAGGCAGGGGGCTTTCATGTGAGAGTGGCATACCCTCCAGAAGCTGATCATGTTTGTACTGAAAAGATTAGGGAGGTTTTATCCTGCTGAAACGGGTTTCAAGCTGTGCCCAATTCAATTGCTGTGGAGTTGACACAGGCACTTAGGAATGATTAAAGCTTTACCAAGCCCACTGCCAGATATTTTTCTTTCTTCAAGAGGATTTTAATGAACTTAGGGGATCCAGAAGTCAAACAGACAGAAGAGGTTTTCACTGCTCTGCTAAGATGTTGGAATGTTTGAGTTTTAGCTAACTTGCAAATTCCTCCAGGCAGGAGAGGGACTGCCTGGTTTATCTGCAGAGCTGGGAACAGCTGGCTGCAGCATGCCCTGGCCCAGCCTAGCTGCTGCTGGGGATGTATCCAGATGATGCCCTGTGAGCAGTGAGGACAGAGGGCAGGTGATGCAGCACAGCGTGGGACAGCAGAGCAGGATCCACACGTGGTCCTGTACTGAGCAGCAGGGCAGGTGAGACTGTTCAGATCCAGTGTGCAGGCACAGCTCTCACTTCCCATATGCACAGCCCCAGCTCCTAGGGAGAGCTGCCCCTCCCTGGGGTGCAGATGCTCCCTCCTGCTTGGGGGCTGTCTGGGTTTTTCTTCAGTCCCACGAGAAGCTCTTCCTGCTAACACTCTCTTCTTACAGCTGCCATATGCAGAGTCCTGCAAGGGCAGAGCTGTTGGGTCTTTCCTACTCATTTATGTTGGGTTTGCAGCCAGCTGCTCTTTTCAGGGAGGTTGGCCAGCACCTGTTTTGAAATTAAGTTAATTAAGCTAAGATCTAATTGGATCAAGTGGATGGAGCAAACAAAGTGCCTTTAAATAGAGAGGTATGATTTGCTCTTTTGCCAGTGTTAATTCAGCCTCTCCACACACACTGCCAAAAAGAAGTATTTGAGTAAAGATAAATTAAATGTCAGAGTTGGCAGCCTCGGGAAACTTCCCCTCCCAGCCAAGCACCAGAGGTGCTTGGCTGAAATCTGCAGGGCACTTCTCAGCCCAAAGCCTGGGTTGGACCCAAAGGGCTAGTGCCCAACTGCTGAGGCTCCATCCCTGAGGCTGCTGCTTCCCCTGCAGTAAAACAGAGCAGCCTGCACTATTAGCCCTGGGATGAGCATTGCAACTAGCAGGGCTGCTTGACTTTCACAGATTTGCTGCTCCCCCCAGTTTAGCTCAAAATTAGCCCCTGCAGGTCAACTGGGAGCTGAATGGTGTCTCAGCAGCCTTTCCCATCTAGGGAATTTCTTCTGCTCCCAGAGGAGTGGATAATGGATGTTTTGAGGAGGAGGAGGATGATGTTGCTAAGCCACTTAGAGTCAGCTTCCTTGTCTCCAGGAACAGTTCTGTGTCCTAGACCAACAGTTCATAAAGGGCTGGAAGGGGCCTTCAAAGGACATCTAGTCCACCCCCACTGCAGTGAGCAGGGGCATTCCCAACTAGATCAAGCTGCTCAGAGCCCCATCCAACCTGACCTGGAATGTTTCCAGGGGCTGGGGCTTCTGCCTGCTCTCTGGGCAACCTGGGCCAGTGTTTCAACACCCTTAGTGTGAAAAATGTCTTCCTCCTCTGTCATCTGAATAAGATGACCTTTTCTGCTTCTTACTGAGGACTGTGGGACTGATAGACCCAAAAAGCATCTGCAGACAGAGCAGTGGTAGATCTGCACAGCACACATTTTCAGTGCCCAGTCAGAAGAGGGCTCCATTGACCTGTGCTGTGAGACATTCAGGAAGGGGAAAAAAAAAAAGGAGATGAAATTATGTGTTCAGTCATCATTTGGATGCTAGGTAAGTCCCCCCCTGATCTGTTTTACAACATTAGTACAGCATCAATATTAAAACTGGCATGTGCAGTGGCTGTAAAAATCCCCACACAGTTAGAGCAGGCTTCCAGCATCCAGGAAAGGTGGCAGGTGTGACTACATAGAAATGCCATGCTGGTGGTGGGCTGCCAAAGGAACAACTGTGCTTTCCCTGAAGGCTTTTCAAAGCCAAACAAACTTTGCTTGCAGTCCTTTCACAAGGAGCACACAGATTCCACAGGTGAAACAACTCTTTCTGTAACTGGCCATCTTGTGTCTTGAAATGAGGACATGTGTGGCCACAGGTGGTGGTGGCTTTGCTGTAACGAGGCTGTGTTTGTAACCTTTACTGTTAGTTTGTACTTTCCTCAATTCAAAAGCAATGCACTAATTGGTTTTAAACTCTTGGTTGAAAGCTTTGGAGAAAGGGGAACTTTGGACTGGGCAACAGTGGGCAATAGTCGAAACTAAGGAGAGAATTCAGGTGTTTAGGGACTTGTTTCCTGGGGAGGGGAGGGGGGAAAGCTAGACTAGGTGGCTTGGAAACTGATTAGAAGGAGCTTGAGAGGATGAAAAGCTGATGTAGAAGATGTAGAAAAGCAGTTCCATGTTTTCAAGGTGAGATCCCCAAAAAGAGATTTGGGTTTGGTGGAGAAGAAAACTCTGCCATTTTCCCTTTCATTGCAGATTTCAGCTCTCCCAGCTACTGTTGGGAACAGCTCAACACGTTTTTGTGTTCAGCTCTTGGTATAACCATTTGGGTTTGTCTCCTAATCTTCTTGTGTATGGTAGAATGTTCTTTGGTGCAAATCTTTCCTGTGTTTGATCTTCCTGTGCATTGGTTTTGCCTATTAACTGGTGTAGGGATCACTCCTGAGGTGTTCAACTGCCTCCCTCCTTTGGCAAGCACCTGCTTTTCAGGATGGGACTTTTGTTTTTTCCCTTCTCCTCTCATTAATGCACCCATTTGGGAAGACATTCTGGGAATTTCACAATGCAAAATCATCTCCTTTTTTAGCTTGGGGAATTCTTTACATATGAGAACCAGCTACTGAAGCAGACCCAGGAACTGCAGGAGAGTTACCTGTGGGGAAGGAGGAGAGAGCAGGTAAAACCCTTTTCTTCACAGCCTGGTACTGGTTTTGCACAGCAGGGATCACTCCCCAGCTGCAAGTGTGGTGCTTTTGGCAGGTGAGTGCTAGGTCTAATCTCATGGTTTAGTGGCAGTGCTGCATTAACAGTTGGACTTGATGATCTTAAAACTCTTTTCCAGCACTGAATTGTTACCCTCCTCCTCCCCACACCAGTGGGTGACAGCTAACCCAGGCTGCCTCTGTGATACATGGGAGCAACCTGTTTCCTTGTGGGACACTGACTGGATTACCTTGATACCTCCTCCCTTCAGGATCATCTTCTGCTCTGTTCAGGGCTCTGTCCTTGCTCCCTCCCCCAGTGAATGCTGGGCTCACCACACAGCAGGGACTGCTCTGTTTATTCAGCCATTTGCAGTTGGCAGCAGAAGGTTCTTAACTACTTGGCAGCATGAAATAACCAAGAGAGGAAGGTGAAACATGTTGGTGTTTGTTCCTCTTTCAGTGTTAAGCACTGTTGACTATTCAGAATCACAGAAATATTCAGGTTGGAAGAGACCTTCAGGATCATCAAGTCCAACCCAGAACCCTACTCTACAAGGTTCACCCCAAAACCATATTCCCAAGCACCACATCCAAACCACCTTTAAACACATCCAGGGGTGGTGACTCTACCACCTCCCTGGGCAGCTCATTCCAATCCCTGACTGCTCTTGCTGGGAAATTTTTTTTCCTAATGTCCAGTCTAAACCTACCCAGTTGTAGCTTGAGGCCATTCCCTCTTGTCCTATCATCAGTTCCCTGTGAGAAGAGGCCAGCACCAGCCTCTCTACACTAGAAATGTTCACTAGAAACACAGGCTTGGTATCTCAGTCAGTGCTTTATAAGCAGACTCACCATGCAGCCAGTCTGGCTTGGTCTGGCAATGCTGTGCTGTTGTGTTTGCATTTGGTTAAGTCCCCCCCCCGAATGCCCACTTTTGGGGACTGACACAAACGTCTCTGAAAAGCGGCACGTTGGCCTGGCTGCTCCACAAGAGGAACTTATTCACACTGTAGAATGGAAACACGTTTTCCTGCCTCTCTTTATAGCAAGACACCCAGCATCGTGTGGTGACAGGACAAGAAGGGGTAAGTGAAATCATTTTAATAGAGTTATCAATGTTTGAGAAACCACAAAAGAAAGACAACATCTCCTGGAAAATTCTACAGAAGTATATATTGCATTGGAGAGTCTTACAGGCAAATTTACATCAAATACATGATATGTTTTTAAAACACTGATTCCAAGAGGACAACAAATTAACTTTTCTCTTTCTGTACAGGCATGGGAGTGTGACTCATGTTTCTTTCTCCTGCAGCTGCAGTTTGCTGTTCTTTAGGAAGAGTATTCGTATTCCTCAGCGCTGCGGCGGCCAAAATCCATCCAGCCCATGTAGTCTCTGTCATTTATCCTGTGTGTGGGATCAATGCTCTGTACCCTGTTTCCCAGGACTGAGAGCCTTCCAGTGGAACCTGAAGAGGAAGCATTTGGGAGAGCAGACAGTAAGTGGACAGTTTTTCAGGTTCATTCACCCCAAAGGTTAGGGGCTGCCCTGCTGGAAAGCAGCTCCACAGAGAGAGACTTTGGAGTCCTAGTGGATAGCAAGTTCTGCACGGGATAGCAATGTGCCCTTGCGGCCAAGAGAATCCTGGGGTGCATCAAGAAAAGCGGGGCCAGGGAGGTTCTTCTACTCCTGTACTCTGCACTGGTGAGAGCATACATGGAATACTGAGTCCAGTTTTGGGCTCCTCAGTTCAAGAGAGACAGAGACCTGCTGGAGAGAGTCCAACAGAGAGCCACAAGGATGATTAGGGGACTTGAGCATCTCCCCTATGAAGAGAGGCTGAGAGCCCTGGGGCTGTTTAGTCTGGAGAAGAGAAGACTGAGAGGGGAATCTCATCAATGTGTACAGCTATCTGAGGGGTGGGTGTCAAGCGGAGGGGGCCAAGCTTTTTCCAGTGGTGCACAGTAATAAGACAAGAAATTAGGTTCAAGCTTGAACATAGAAGATTTCACCTCAACGTGAGGGCAGACTTCTTTACAGTGAGGGTGACAGAGCCCTGGAGCAGGCTGCCCAGAGAGGTTGTGGAGTCTCCTTCTCTGGAGACTTTCCAAACCCACCGGGATGCATTCCTGTGCAGACTACCCTAAGTGATCCTGCTCTGGCAGGGGGGTTGGACTGGATGATCTCTGGAGGTCCCTTCCAACTTCTAAGGTACTGTGAAAGCATTCTGTGATTCTATGACATCTCCTCTTGCTTCCTTTTTCTCTAGAAAGTCCAACCCATTTCTCACTCATCCTTCAAGACCAACTCTCACTTGCTGGTATTTGGAGAGCTGCTACAGGTGCAAAATAACTCCGCTCTAGAGCAGACTCAGGCCTGAGACAGGATTCCAGCATGGCCCCATGTTGCTCCAAGAGCCATAAACCTAAGTACCAGAGCTTTTACAGTGCAAAGACGGTAACAGGCAGGGCAGAGGTTTTGTGAAGGAGTGGGGAACAGTCCTCAAAGGGAAAGCTGTGTGTGGAAGTTGTACTTGGGAGATGTCTGTTGCTAGAATTATACAGGGCTTAGGACTGTATCAGGGATATTTTCATTGCTGATCCAAAGCTTTCATGATTCCTTTCACAGCAGGGCTGGATGCACATCTCTGGTCTTGCCTTATCCTTTCTGTCTTGCTTTCTTAAGGCATCAGTGAGACACAAACTATTTGCAAGGAGAATTTATGCTTTAAAAAAGGGGCTGTAATCCTGTTTTGACATCCTGACATCATGTAACTAAAGATGCAAAGAAAGGTATGTTACTTCTCCCTGTCCTCCCTGAAAACAGCCAAAAAGGACAATTATTGCCAATAATTAGACTGATCTTAAGCCTTAAGTGAGGAAGGAACAAAGCCTTAACTGAGGAAGGAACAGATTAAGCATATCAGTATTTAGTGCAGATTGAGGCTTGAGCTATCATTGGATGGATCAACAAGGAAAAGAAGCCCAAATCAACCCCCACAAACCCAGATCCACACAACTGCTTTGCTTGCAGTTTGAGTTTTCAAGGACCCCTTCTGTGCTCTGGTATTTTGAAGTTTTCCTTGTGTAATGATTTATAATGAACAAAACCAATTGCATTGTTTAGTTAGGGAGTGCAGATGGATAGGAGAGTAAAAAGCACACTCCAAAAAAAAAAACTAAACCCAAACCAGCCATGTTTTAGACATCTCCCTAATACAAAATGACAAAAAGAAATAACTAACTAAAAATCATCTCATTCTCTCTAGAATGCTACCCTTAAATGCTCTGAACCTGTGAAATTCACATTGGTAATTAAAAACACACAATGAAGTCAATGGGAATTCTTCTGGGCATTATAATCAGGCAGGGCTAAGACAACACAGATGTTGGTATTTAAGAGATTTTGGAGCCTGCAGTGACCTGCAGGCTGTAATGGCTCCCCTGGAGCCACTGTGGCCTAGCTTGGCAAGGGCTCTTTAGAGGATAGTAAATGTGTGTGTCACTGGCTTGACAGCTTCTCTTCTGCATGGTGCCAGGGTCATGCTGAAAGCCTGCAGATGAATTTAATTGAAATCTCAGCTTCACAAACAGTAAGAATCATGTCTTAACAGCACCTTAATAACCTCTCCTCAAAGCAGCACAGATGTCCTGTGGATCCTGCAGACTCAATGTAAAGCAAACCCATTCAAAACTGTAGTGGCTTGGCTACAAGGCTGCTGTCTAGCCCTAACCTCTCCAGAGAATTTAACTCTCTTACTGTTTTAACTGAGGATATTCTGCAAAATCAGCCTTTCTGTTAACCATAAGGGCAAACACCATCGCTGGTGACTGAATTCCCAGATATTCTTCCCTTCTAGTTGGAATTCTCTAGTGAGTATTAATGCTTTAGGCACTTCAGGAGTGAGTAATACAGTAGGTGTGAGTGTTCTGCAGAGCTTTCTAAAGGACTGCCCAGAACCTTTATGTGCAATGAACTATAATGGCTTGATGGGAACACTGCATGTGTTGTTATAAATCAAGTAAATACTTTTTTTTTCCCCCCTCTGAATCATCTCTTCTACATCTGTATCTACAAACTAGAGTCCAGCTCACCTGCTCATGTCACAAGAATCACATCATCTGCTAACAGTCCCTTTGTAGAGTTCATTATGTATCTCAATTAACACATACACAGGAAATTTTCCCTCATATTAATACTTACCAAAAAGATACTTTATAATCACAGTGGGTTTTCAAAGCTTCATCTGGTTATAAGGAAATCATAGAACCACAGAATGGCTTAGGTTGGGAGGGACCTGAGAGATCACCTTCTCCAACGTCCCTGTCATGGGCAGGGTCACCTTTCAGCTCGGCTACTCAAGGCCTCATCCAGCCTGGCCTTAAATACTCCCTAGGTAGGAGGCACCCACAGCCTCCCTGGGCAGCCTCTTCCAGTGTCTCACCACCCTCCTATTGAAGAACTTGCTATGCTCCAGTCTAATCCTGCTCTGCCTCAGCTTCAGAGGTCAGCAGGCAGGCTGTCGAGCGGGGAGGGTTAAGTGGTCTGCATAGGTTGTGTGGTGAGAGAGGAGGAGAAAGCTCTTATTTACATGTGGGGCTTGGAGTGAATACTTTTCTCAGTGTCTGTGTGAACAGGCAATCCTAATTACTGCCCTCTTTGCTTCTCAGATGTCCTCTTTCCCTGCAGAACAGGGGATAGACTAGAGTGAAGCTATCACGAGCGACTTAATAAACCACCTGATACAAATGAAGCTCTTTAATTCCATTTTGTGTACTGGCTCTTTGTGCCCTTGTCATGAACACAGTGCCATGGATGTGTTAAGTAACTGCAAGATTGTTTTCCCAGGCTGCCTGAGACCCAAACCCTAACAGGAATTGACATGTTTCAAAGTAAATGTGCCGTTACTTATCACTGCTTTGAGTTATTGTGGTTGTGAATGTGAACTCTGAGCTTTCAGAAAGCTTTCACACTTTTGTAACTTCCTTTAGGGGGAAAAAATGCATGGAAAATCCCATACTCAGAAGATTTTTCCCTGGTACAGGTGTTTGTGGCTGTGTGATCACAGTGTCACAGTACATTAGAGGCTGGAAGGGACCTCCAGAGATTATCCAATCCAACCCCCTTGCCAGAGCAGGATCACTTAGGGTAGTCTGAGCAGGAATGCATCCAGGTGGGTTTGGAAAGTCTCCAGAGAAGGAGACTCCACAATCTCTCTGAGCAGCCTGCTCCATTTGGTTTGACAGGGAAGTTAGTCAGGGAAGTTTTCCTGCTCCTATAACTTAAAAAAGATAAAAATAATAAAAGGGAGGGAGGGGGAGGGCAACTAAAAGAAAAGGTTCAAAGGCAATGCAATTACTGTCTTTCACCTGAGCATACAACATGCTGAAAGTAACACCAAAATCATTGAAGTAAGTTAAAACTAAAAGCTGAGCTCTGATCTGACAGGCAGGTTACACTGTCTTCAGTCACCTGAAGCATGCAGCTCTCAGTCAGTGGCTGCTAGGTATAAGGCAAGAGGATGCTCTCTGCCTCAGAAACAGCCAGGCAATAGCTGCATCCTGTCTTCTCTAGGAATTCATTCCTGACAGGGCTAACTTAACAGCTAGGTACCCCTGCAGGAATGTCCATGGACAAGAAGTAGCACAGGGAGCAGGCTCTAAGCAGTACCTTTTCTGGCTTGCTGAAGATACTTGGCCAACAAGGCACCGATGTTAGCTCTTTGGTCAATGCTTCCCTCCAGCCGCGGCACCGATTTCAGCGAGCCGGCAGAGGAAGGGGCGCGGACGTGCCGGTGATGCTCTGTCGAGCTCTGCTCAAGCTCAGCAGCCAGTGGGTTCCCATTGTGCAAGGCCAAGGTTTGCTGTCCGACAGAGCTTGCCGAGAGCACAGCAAGGACCAGGCAGATGCATATACTGCTGTACATTGCTGGAGGGAAGAGGAAGAACAGGCTGTGAAACTGACCACGGTTACTACTCTGCACTGGAGTGCTGGTTTGTGAGCAAAATAAGGTTGCATTGTTGGATTGGTGTTGTGGGTATTTTTTTTAATGAAGGTGACTGTGGGATCCGTCTTAAGCTGGGAAAACATGTATGTGACTAATTACATGTCCCTTGATTTAGGAAGAGAGACTGGAAGGAACAGAAGTAGTATGAGCTATGTCTCCCGGAGCTACTCTGCTCTTAGTTGCTTTTCTTTTTTTTTATTTTTTGTTTTTGGAAGCTGCACTTTATTAAAACTTAAGGGACGTGAATCAAGCTCTATGAAAAAAAACCTCAGGATTCAAACATTTCAGTACTTTGCTGTTGTACTGAAACCTGCTCTTTTGACAAATACTCAGT
The DNA here is from genome assembly GCF_014839835.1 of Dryobates pubescens. Taxonomy (NCBI): domain Eukaryota; kingdom Metazoa; phylum Chordata; class Aves; order Piciformes; family Picidae; genus Dryobates; species Dryobates pubescens. Next base: position 19,937,172 of record NC_071615.1, on the reverse strand, counting down.
TCGGACAAAGTCCCTGAGGAGCCTTTATTCTATCAAACTTCACTGGTTTGAACTTTAGCGCTCAAGAGGTTTAATCTCATCACACACAGGAAAAAAACACCCAAACAACACAACTTCTTTCAAAGAAACAAACCCCAAAATCTAGCACTCCCCCCAGCATTTGAGGAGTAAGAGCTGTAAGAAGTAATGTGCAACTTAACAATAACCTTATTACAAACCAGAAAAGTCCAATGTTAATTTCTTTACTGCTTCCTTAAAGGAGGACTTGTCAAGTCAGTGTTGCTTTACTAGATTGTTTGACCATATAAATGGAAATATTTATAATACAGTATATTGTATTTAGCAGGGAGTGTAGTAATAGGACAAAGGGTAATGACTTCAAGCTAACAGAGGCTAGACTTCAGTTACATATTAAGAAGAAATCCTTCACTGTGAGGGTGGTAAAACACTGGCCCAGGTTGCCCAGAGTGATGGTAGGTGTCCCATCCTTGGAAACATTCCAGGTCAAGTTGGACAGGGCTCTGAGCAACCTGATCCAGTTGAAGATGTTCCTGCTCACTGCAGGGATGTTGGATGACCTTTAAAGGTCTCTTCCAACCCAAACGATTCTATGATTCTATGAAATAGTATTTTTCTGGGACGAGAGGAGTTGCTCTCAGTTATTAGTAGAAACAAGCAACCTAGAATTCAATGTTAAAGGAGTAACTTCCACTTATAGATACACCTGAGTTAGCTGTAGGAGTATTTTTTAAATCATTTACCTTTTTGAACAGTACACTGAACATCACCATCGAATTTTAAAAGAGGAGAAAATGAAGTTTATTTGCCCACAACATACACTAGATAGAAAACATGCATAAAAGAGACTTCCCCCCCTCCCCCCTTTAGTATTGTTAGGAGATTAATGAAAAATGTCCAAGTATCAGGCCATCATGCTTATTAGTGATGTGCCCACAAAAATTGTGGACCTCAGAAACCGAAGGTGCATTGCAGCCTCTCCATTTTAACTGACTCAATTCTTGTATTTTTCGTGCATATATATATATACACACACAGTTGTAGCTGTTAATCTGACACTCTCTATCTCTATATACATTTATAATGACGACTGCCAACACAAAGTCTCACCCCACAAGCAGTTTCCCTCCCCGGGTCGCGAGCACCGCCCGCTCTCCCAGCTGCGCACCGGGCAGCTCCAGCAGAGCCCCGTCGCTCTCCGCAGACCCTCGCAGACCCCCGCAGACGCTCTCCCCACTCAGGAGAAGGTCGAATTTTTCCCCCCCCAATGGACCCGGTAGCGTTTCCTCCAGCAACCGGCGGGATGCCTTCGGACCTGCCGCACCGGTAAGCTCCAGAAACCCCCATTTCTCATCCCTCGCCAAAGGAACGATGCACTCAGATACTTCCTACCGTTCTCGCTGCGCGTTCCAGAAGTCGGAGCCGGGGAGGGAGCGAGGCCCCGTGTGTGCTCAGGCAGGGAAGTTAGATGAGACTCAGCCTCGGTCCCTTAAATAGCTGCGGGCACCCCGGCGGTGTTTGCACAGCTCTGACGCAGCCGGGGCCGCCGCCCGCTCAGCCCCTCACCGGCGGGACCGCGGGGGTGGGGGTGTGTGTGCTGTGGGGGGGTGGGGGTGTATGCTGTCGGGGAGTCTGTGTGCTTCATGTGGGGAGCGGAGCTCCTTTCCCGCCCTCCCGGGCACGCGGCATGAAGCTTGCACTGCCCGAGGGGATGGCCCCCGCCGGCCACCCTCGGCTTGCCCTGGGCACAGGCGGGCTGGAGGCCCAGGCTGGCTTGCAGCTGGGCGTTAAAAAACTGCTTTCCTTCTTCCCTGCCAAAATACCACAGTGAGAGGCTTTTAGTGGGAGTCCCGCCCGCAGCAGCAGCACCGGCTCCCCGGGCTGCGGCAAGCGGCTCGGGCTCGCCCCAACGATGTTTGTCGGCGGGGGTCTGAGGGCTTGGGCTCCTCTCGCTGTGACCTGGGTACAAGCAGCTCCAGCCGCCTCGCCCGGGGGTCCTCCCGTTGACTTTAGTTCAGGAAGATGGGGCTGTCCTTTTATTCAAAACCCTAAAAGACCAACCAAACGCAAAGCCAGGGAAAATCCCCCCGCCCCGGAGCTGGAGATATTCAGACCACCCGTCCCAAGCCCTCCTTCCTGCCAGTACTGTCCAGCAGGTCCTGTCCACGCAGACCCAGACTCCCTTCTCTCGGCGAGGGGAGGAAACCTCCTCCAGCCCCGCACTACGGCGACGAGGCCGGGCCGGGCGCTTGCCGCCGGCTCCAGCCCTCCTAAGGTACGGCGCGGGGGGGGCGCGTGTCCTCAGCCCACAGGGGAAGGAGCTGCTGGGGAGGCAGTTGCGCTTCTTCCCCGTCTCGTCCCCTCCGCTCGGGTGCTGCCCAGGTGTGTGCGGCACGCGTCGCCGCTGGCACGGACCCCGGGGCTCCCCCTGCTGGTCCCGCGGCGGCCGGCAGAGGGCGCGCCGGCCCCGCGCGGGGCTCCGCTCAGCGCCCCTCGCGCAGCCGCGTGCGGCCGGTGCCCGGGCATCGCCCGCGGCAGAAAGGCAGCGGGGAGCGGCGAAGCGCCGCGGCGGGAGCGCGCCGGCAGGTGGGGCTCGGGGCGAACCCCGCACCTCCACAGGAAGGCGGAGCCGGGGCACAGGGGTGCAGCCAATGGCGCTTCGAAAGCTGCGGCACCATGTGCCCCGCAGCTTCCCAGGCTGAGAGCCTGCGGGCACAAGCGTCGGGAGCACAGCGTGGCTGAGGGGAGCCGGGGTTGTGCAGCCTGGAGAAAAGCAGATGTGGGGCAGAGCTTACCGCTCTCCACAACTCCCTGACAGGAGGCTGGAGTGAAGTGGAGCTCTTTCTGTTCTCCCAGGTAACAAGCAATAGGACAGAACAGCCCCAAGCTGCACTGGGGCAGGTTTATGTTAGACACGAGGGAAGAAGTTCTCACTGAAAGGGTTGTCAAGCTCTGGAACACGCTGTCCAGGGATGTGGTGGAGCCACTGTCCTTGGAGGGATTTCAAAGCTGCGTAGATGTGGTACTGGTTTAGCAGTGACCCTGCAGTGCTGGGTTAATGGTTGGATTTGATGGTCTTAAAGGTCTCTTCCAACAAAAACAATTCTGTGATTCAGTGAAAGGAACACCCCAAGTGCCCATGACATGGCTTGACTGGTGCGAGAGGGGTGATGTGGGGGTCTGTGCCCCTCTGCCTTGTTGGAGTGAGGCTCAGAAAAAATTGGGATGGCAATGCAGGCTTTCTCAATGCCTTTCAGCTGCTAACCAGGACATTTGTCAGTGAACGGGGTATGCCAACTGAACTGTAGGCAGCTTTCCATCTTGCACATCAGTGCCAGCATCAGGCAAAGTTACCATCTTGAGATAGCTAAAAAAAACCTAATCAAAACTTGCTTTTAAAGCAGAGAAGTAAGTTGAAGCAGACTGCCAGGGGAAGGAGCAACAAAGAAACTCTTCCAGCTGTCCAAGTGCTAGTTTAATGGCTCTATCTGTCTCTGGAAAAAGAAACCTGTGGTAATATCCCTGATAATTCAGTTTCACTATTTGGGTTTGGTGGGAAAAATGCTCACTACTATTAGACAATTAAAGAGTCAGCACTGTTTCAAACTGTAGGCATCTGGGAAAGGTATCACAATCTTTCTGGGAAGCTACAACACGATAACAATTGTGGTAAAGCCACATCCAGGCCTGGTGAAACTCACTGTAGTTAATGAAGTCCCAGGGGACCAGCCCAAAGCTTAACTGAAGAGCAAGACAGAGAGCTTGCTAATATATCTATATGCATAATTCATCCCACAGAGGTATAAATATAAATGCAGACTCTTAAGGCTGACTTGTTAGCCTAGTTGAACAAATACAAACTACAGGAGTTCATTTACATGGAGCTGATCTGGAATATCACTTCACTTATAAATACATCCAGGAGTGCACAAATGGAGGGAGGGAGGGAGCGTGTGTGTACCAGCCAAACTCACTGTTTGTGCTCATGAAAGTACAGGAGGACAGCAACACACAAAACCAAGCTGAGAAGGTAGGAGTGTTTGCTGGGCAGTTAGATGTGCAGGTTCTGTGGGATCCCTGTGCCTTTGTAAGATCCTACACTAGCTTCTGCACCATGCCTCTGGATGGATCCAGCTCCTGTGTTTGCACAGGGTGTGGTAGTTTTAGGCTGATGCCTAGGAAATTTCCCACAGATTGAGTAGAAAAGTTACCATTGGATGTAAAAGGGGAAATAATGATAGGGTCTGAAGAATCACATTAGTCTGATAACTAGCATAAAGTTAGTTGGGTAACCTAACTCTTGCTCTTTTTGGCTTCTTTGCTCTAGCAGATACTAGTTTGGAGCTTCTGCTGGGTTGTTGCTGACCTTGGCTGCATTCTTGTTGTGGCCAAGTACTAACAAGCTACTCTCTGCTTTTCTCTCTCTCTTTTTCCCTTGTAAAGGGTGGGGGGAAGGGAGCAGAGAGGGGGAAGGGAGCAGAGAGGGGGAAGCTATTGGTAACCCCTCGGTTTTGTCCAGGGGGGTTCTTGTGCTGTTTATGATTTGTAAATATATGTAAATGATGCATATTTTGTACATGTTCATTGCATTCCATATTTCTGGGGTTTAGTCTGCTTGTAGATACAGCTTCATTTGCTTTCCACTGAGCTAGCCTGGCAATTTTATTTTGGGTGCAGTTTCAACCCACCACACAGGGGCAGGAACCTCCTAGTGTAAGCACAGCATGAAGCTTTCTCCCTCCTTCTACCCAGATGATCTTTACACTGCCTGCATATGCCTGATTCTCCTATTTGAGCATTGTAGTGTATGAAGAAAATTAGCCAGCCTGCAGTTTGATGGTCAAGTTGTTAAAGTCAGTGATTCTCCATCACCTGTAGAGACTTTTGAACACTGGGTTTTCCTCACTCAGTACTAGCATGTATGATTCTTGGAGATCATTTTCTGGCTTGCTGAGGGTTTCTCTGGCGAAAGTTGGAAGTCATGTGTGAGTTCCAGTCCTTGTTGGTCTCTTCTCCCAGGCAGCCAGTACCAGAACAAGAGGACACAGTCTCAGGCTGCGCCAGGGGAGGTTTAGGCTGGATGTTAGGAAGAAGTTCTATACAGAGAGAGTGATTGCCCATTGGAATGGGCTGCCCAGGGAGGTGGTAGAGTCACCATCATTGGAGGTGTTCAGGAGGAGACTTGATGGGGTGCTTGGTGCCGTGGGTTAGTTGTTTAGGTAGGTTGGATTAGTTGATGGGTTGGATGCGATGATCTTGAAGGTCTCTTCCAACCTGGTCTGGTCTATTCTATTCTATTCTAATTGATGGCATTTGATTATTGCTTTGGGCATAGATAAATGAGACCAGAAAGCCTGTTCAGCTAGAGCATTTATAATAACAGAATTTGGAGGCAAGTTGCATGTAGAAACTTAGGTTGTGTGTCCCTGACTGATGTGGCACAGAGAGGAACCAGTGTTTGATTTGCCATGACCTGTTATGGTCCAGGACATCAGCTACTGGATTTAGGCGTGCACCATGTTAACCACAAGATGGTCTTGTGCCATCATCATGGGTGGGGTGAAACAGATCCTGCTCCAGTGCATGACTTCAACCTTAGCCTCTCAAGAAGGAAAGTGCTTTGGCTGCACTAGAGCTTGAACACTACTGCAAGAATCCAAGTGTAGATGCAAACCAAATTCAAAGCTGAAGTGAACCCTGCAATGCAGTAAATACTAATACAGATGCATCCCTAAGGTAGGAGCTGGATGATGCCATACTTTAGAGGCTGTAGGCTTCTTAAACTTGATTTTCTGGCAAGTGTCTGTTAAAGGGTTTGTGTTTCCCTAATCTTTTCCTAATGATGATGAAGATCTCTGTATCCTAAGCTGCTTTCTTTATTACATGCCAAAGATGAGCTGGCAAAAGAGAAAGTCCTGGAGCTGGGTTTGGAGCAAGAAAGCAGCATGAGGAAAGAGGAATGGAGATATTCTCTCCTGTCTGCTCTGCAGTAACATTAGAGTAGACCAGGACACTGTGCTAACATCTTGACCTCTCCCTCCTGTTGAGAGTCACCTGGAAATGCCCTGCTCTTTCCTACAGCAGTAAGCTCAAAATGCTGAGCAAGACTTTGTTTCTGCCCATGTGCATGTGATTTTTGACCCTGGGCACTACCATATGTATATCATGGTAGCATGGTTGTCATGTGGACAGCAGAGCCTGTATTTGATGCCTTTTTAGCCCAAAATGCAGCATATGACTATTACTCAGCCTATTGCATTGAGGCTGAATATTAAATATGGAGCAGCATAGTGCCAAGTGTGTTGGGATTTTAGACCATGAAGGATAAAGCCAGATGAGACCAGGGGGTCTCATGACTGGGTGAGTTAGAGGAAGTAAAGTCTACTGTTTCTAAGTTGTATATCATTTTGTGGTTGTCTCTGTTCAGGGTTCTTTTTAGCCTCCTCTGGACCATTATACTTAAGGGCTAGCATTCTTTGCTATGTTGGGGCAAATTAGTCACAGTATTGTCAGGGTTGGAAGGGACCTTGAGGATCATCTAGTTCCAACACCCCTGCCATGAGCAGGACACCCACCACTAGATCAGGTTGCCCACATTCAGCCTGGCCTTAAAAACCTCCAGTGTTTTGGTTTTGGCTTTTTCTTCCCCTACAAAAGTGATGGAGTGACAGCCTGGAGGATTACAATGACTTAGGAATGATGTGGCAAGCCTGTGTTACCTTGCCATCTACATTTCAACTAAAAATGGATGGAAATTAACAGTAAATAAAGGATAAATGTGTATATTAATTAATTAATTTGTCACAAAAATAACCTAGCAGAGAAATAAAATACATTGTGCCTTTCAGAATGCTTTTCAGATGTGCTCTCCACCTCGCTGCCCAGATCCAGGTAAAATTGTCTTTTGCACTGTGCGGCAATAACAGAATCCTGTGGAGAAGCTCTGTTAGGTCCAGAGTCCTCTCCTGCACAAAGGGGAAGTCTGTCTAATCAACATTGGTCCAAAAACATTCTGTAAATTCCAAGTATAACGTATTGGCCTTTTGCCTTCCAAATATTTGTGTGTTTTCATCTATGCTGAAACTAGAATCAGAATTCAAGAATAGAAAAATAATTAGACACTGGACAGCCAGTAATGGCTTTTTAGTGTCCTTCAGAGGAGATAGGGCTTTCTGTTTGATATGTAAGTGACTAGGGCAGCTGGAGTCTTGTTATTTCTCTTCTACTGTTCAATTATCCTTGGCAATATGGAAGGAAATTGAATTAATCTGGGTGCAAAATATGAGTTGTTATTCTGACAATTCCTATTTAAATGGAAATGCCAGAAATATCCATGAAAGGTGTAGATGTTATGTAGCTGTTTTGAATGGAATGAAAGAGCAGCATTGATCTCTGGATAGCAGCTCTAACTGCATTGCAGCGAGCTGATGGGAGGAATTTGATGTAAGGGTGTTGTAAAGAAGATGCCTGTAGGTCCTAGAGGTTGCCCACTGGATGCATCCAGTGTTCCTCACTTTTGATAAGGCTGCTCAGCAATCTCTCTTGAATGTACTGAAGAAAATTTGCCTGCCACATGGCAGGAAAAAAGCATTAGCCAGGAGGCTCCATAGTCTAACACTTTACTTTTTGTGACCACCATAACTGGATGGAGCAAAGCTAGAAGTGAGTAGATTCAAATTGGATGTTAGGAAGAAGTTGTTCCCCATGAGGCTGGTGAGACACTGGCACAGGTTGCCCAGGGAGGTGGTGGAAACCTCACCCCGGGAGGTTTTTAAGGCCAGGCTGATCTACTGCAAGGTATCCCTGCAATAGCAGGAAGGTTGGAACTAGCTGATCCTTGAGGTCCCTTCCAACCCTAACAATTCTATGATTCTATGAATTACAGCCTCCATGAGGTCAAACTGATCGACCTATTCAGCTTATTCAAAGGCTGAGGAAAAAGGGACAGTTAACTTAGAGCACTGCTTTAAATACTTCTCAGCTGCCCCGTAGTGAGTGAACCTACCCTTAAAAAGGCAGAAGAAAAACATCTAAATGAATATATTTTACTGAATCATTAGGTACAAATGTATTTTGAAAGCACTGGGACCAAGGAACATGCAGGATTCTATGATACTATGATAGCAAAGAATTATCACCCAGACAGAATAACTAAATCTGAGAGGAATAATTCTTTAGAAGCAGACAAACCTTGATAGATGCTGTTCACTTTTTATTGTTTCTAGCTGCCTGTCTCTAAATTAGGTTTTTCTAAATGAAAAAAAAAAGAAAGAAAAAGAAGACTGACTGTATTCAGAAGAGAGCCTTAAAATCAACTGTTCTACAGTGCTGTGTGGCATGAAAGACACAGCTTTAGGAGGCATTTAATGTTTTCAGGTTGACTTCTTGAAATTGACAAAGACTGCTGAGTGGGATTATTCTGTGTGGTAGTGATGCCTTAGCTTCACCTTTTCCATTAGGCAAATACATGTGTTATACACCTGACCCCTTGCCAGTGCTGTAGTTTATTTAGCATCCTCTTTGGCCACATGAAGGCTCCATCAAAACATTCCTTGGGGTAAGAACTAGCACAAGGCTGTCTTTTCCTGGAATCATAAAATATCTCTAGTTGGAAGGGACCCATAAGGATCATGGAGTCCAAATCTGCTCCTCACAGGACTGCCTGATTAGCATTTACTATGGAAACAGGAATAAAACTGTTGGAATGGAATGGCTCTGAGTTCTCTGGCTAAGGATTTCTCTTGAAATCAAACAGTGTTCCTGATTATCTCAGTGGTGTGGCATGGTGAGTTGTCTGCTGAGGGCCTGGTACAAGAGTGAAAAGGTACTGTGAATGATGCAAGGGTGTAAAATGGGCTAAGGGCATCAGGACCCTGGAGTTTAGCAAAAGCAGACTGGGGATTCAGTGATGTGCCTCATGCATTGCTGCTCACGAGGGTGTGATCTGTGTGGTGGGGATTCAGTGATGTGCCTCATGCATTGCTGCTCACGAGGGTGTGATCTGTGTGGTGGGGATTCAGTGATGTGCCTCATGCATTGCTGCTCACGAGGGTGTGATCTGTGTGGTGGGGATTCAGTGATGTGCCTCATGCATTGCTGCTCACGAGGGTGTGATCTGTGTGTGGGGATTCAGTGATGTGCCTCATGCATTGCTGCTCACGAGGGTGTGATCTGTGTGGTGGGGATTCAGTGATGTGCCTCATGCATTGCTGCTCACGAGGGTGTGATCTGTGTGGTGGGGATTCAGTGATGTGCCTCATGCATTGCTGCTCACGAGGGTGTGATCTGTGTGGTGGGGATTCAGTGATGTGCCTCATGCATTGCTGCTCACGAGGGTGTGATCTGTGTGGTGGGGATTCAGTGATGTGCCTCATGCATTGCTGCTCACGAGGGTGTGATCTGTGTGGTGGGGATTCAGTGATGTGCCTTGTGTTGCTGCTCACAAGGGTGTGATCTGTGTGGACTCTCTCCATCAGGACTCTGTTTCTCTTGAACTGGGGAGCCCAAAACTGTATGCAGTATTCCAGGTGTGGTAGAGTAGAGGGTGAGAAGAACCTCCCTAGCCCTGCTGGCCACACTTTTCTTGATGCACCCCATGATACCATTGGCTCTCTTGGCCACAAGGGTACATTGCTGTCCCTTGGAGAATCTGCTGGCCACTAGGGCTCCAAGATCTTTCTCCATGGAGTTGCTTTCCAGCAGGGCAGCCTCTAACCTGTACAGGTGCCTAGATGTAGGATGTTTTCTTCCAAGTACAAACTTGTACAAGATAACCAAACATTTTATATTCAAAAGACAGACATATAGACAGAAGAAACTGACAAGCATTCTCCAAACAGTAGTAATGCCTTGGGAAGGTAGCTACAGTGTAAGCAGTATCATGCATTATGCATTTTGTCTAATCTGCTGCCCAATAATGAGATGGAAAATCAATAGGTATTTCATTATGCCATTGCAGGAGTGAACTTAAGCACACGTCCTGGTCAGCTTGTTATCATAAAATCATAGCATCATGGAATAGCTCAGTCTGGAAGGGACCTCAGAGATCATCTCCTCCAACCTCCCCACCATGGGCAGGGACACCTCTCAACTAGACTTAGCTGTTCAAGGCCTCATCCAACCTGGCCTTCAACACCCCCAGGGAGGGGGCAGCCACAAACTCCCTGTGCAGAGTCTCACCACCCTCGTACTGAATGAGTCTGTGGTAGTTCACTGTATCTTCGCTTTTGTTGGAGGAAAGGGACTCTCTCATTAATCATCTGCTGCTAAGATTTGTTGCTAACATCATTAAGCCATTTGCATGGTTAAACTACGTCTTTCCCATCCTATGATGTTCTTCCTGAAGGATATTCAGTTACCTAACTGGATTACTTTTTGTGTGCCTGCTCGTTGGAAAGGATTGCCACCTGTCCTGCACATGCAGTTCCCTCCAGTGTGGGAATTCAGCAGGAATTATAGTGAGCCTTTATTAGGCACAGAGCAGATTGTGGTGCACATCACTCCTGATATCTGGACTGCTTTTGTTTCTATCAAGTACATCTCTTGCTCTGAAAAATTACCTGTGCATTGTGTCCTTTTCAGAAGAAGCACCTCTGATCACAGGGTCACAGGATGTTAGGGGTTGGATGGGACCTCTGCAGAAGTTTGTGTCCAGCCCCTGCTGCCAGAGCAGGACCATAGAATCTAGCTCAGGTCACACAGGAACACATCCAGACAGGGCTTGAAAGTCTCCAGAGAAGGAGACTCCACAATCTCTGTGGGGAGCCTGCTCCAGTGCTCTGTGACCCTTACAGTAAAGAAGTTCTTTCTCACGTTGAGGTGGAACTTCCTATGCTGTAGTTTCCATCCATTACCCCTTGTCCTATCACAGGGCATAAGTGAACAGAGGCTGTCCCTTCCTAACACCCAGCCCTTAGATATTGATAGACTTTGATTAGATCCCCTCTCAGTCACCTCCTGTCCAGGAGGCCTGTCTGTGATCCTTGGGTTGTATTACTGGGGGTTGGTCTCTTCTCCCAGGCAACCAGCACTACAACAAGAGGACACAGTCTCAAGCTGTGCCAGGGGAGGTTTGAGCTCGAGGTAAGGAGAAAGTTCTTCCCAGAAAGAGTAATTGGCCATTGGAATGTGCTGCCCAGGGAGGTGGTGGAGTCATTGTCCCTGGAGGTGTTCAAAAAAGGAATGGATGTGGCACTTGGAGCTATGGTTTAGTTGTCAGGAGGTGTTGGGTGATAGGTTGGACTTGATCTCTGAGGTCTTTTCCAGCCTTATTGATTCTATGATTCTATACTTCCCAAATCAACACTTTTACAGCAAGAACACCTTCTCTAGAGAGCTACAGGAAACAGAAGTGCTGGATGGAGCTGGAAGGCAATTAGAAACATAGTGGTATTTCTGCAGCCAAGAATGTGTTGTAGATCAGTAGGTAAATCTGGTGCTGCAGACTGCTTGCAGTACCTGTGTCACCTGGTTTTCAAATGCTCTGTACTTTGGAGGTTTTTAGTTTGGTTGGGTTGGGTTCTTTTTTTTTTCCCTTCTTCTTCTTTTTATTTTTATTTTTTTTTCCCCCACTTGTTTTGGTAGAGGGGTTTTGCTTTGTTGTGTTTTGGTTTTGTTTTGACCTGAAGTGCTTCACAGCAGCAGTGTATTGAAAATGAGGTGAAGTAAGTTACAAGAGAGTTATGGTTTGTTTTTCTGGATTTGCTCTCACAACATTAACAACACCAGGACCTGGCTGAATAATTCATGTATGTTTTACTGAGGCATTCTCCTAGACAACCAAAACCTTTCCTAGTGGTTTGCTTAGACAGCAGCAGTTCCCACCTCTCCTTGGGATGTTTGATTTGCAGTGCCCCAACACTGTGTTGATGTGGTTTCCTTTCGTAGCTGCCTATAGAGTGTTAAATACTTCCCTCTGCAAATCCATATGAATATTTCATGCTGCTGCAAGTGGATCTGGGTGCTCATGTTAGGGAACATCTTTTTTTCTCTTTGACTTTACCACTCTGATCTTCACTCAGCTTTCAAAGAAAAACAGAAATCAATTTGTGTGTATTTTTCTGTTGTACACAAGCCATATAGAAGTGATTTATCTACCCCCCCTTCAGCCATACCTTCTTCCCTCCAATTTCATGTGTCTGTTACTTTCCTAAGGGGGTGGCTACAGGGATGGCTTCTGGGAGAAGAGACAAGGGCTTAGCTGTATCAGGCAGAGACAGTTTCTGCCAGCCCTAAAATGGACTCACTGTTGGCCAAAGCTGAGCCCATCAGTGATGTTGGTAGCACCTCTGTGACAGAGTATTAAAGAAAGGGTAAAAACTTTGTGCTGCAGCTGTGGGAGGGGAGTGAGAAAAGTGGAAGAGAAAACAGCCCTGCAGCACCAAGGTCAAAGAAAGAAAAGGGAGGAGGTACTCCAGGTGCCAGAACAGAGATTTCTCTGCACCCCATGGAGAAGACCACGATGAAGCAGTTTGTCCCTCTGCAGCTTGCAGAGCAGGTGGATGTGCCCTGAAGGAAGCTGCAGCTAATGGAAAGCCCATGGTGGAGCAGACTCCTGGCAGGAACTGCAGCCCTTGGAGATGAACTCACACAGCAGCAGGTTTTCTACAGGACTTGTGGCCTATGGGAAACCTGTTCCTGAAGGACTATACCCCATGGAAAGGATCCATGATGTAATGAGGAGCTGCAGCCTATGAGAAGAATCCACACTGGAGCAGTCAGTGGGAGGGATCAGTGCTGGAGCTGCTGCTGAGCAGAGTATGAGCATATGGCAGGGGGTGAAGCAGTTCAGTTTACTTTCATGACTACAAACAAGAATATGAGGCCTTAAATCTGATGCTCTAAAATCATCATGAGAGACCTTTCACTGTGATGTCTGTGTGACTTCAGTCTCTTGAAACAGCACAGTTTGATGGCAAAGAAAAGAATGAAGGGAGGGTAGGGTGAGCCTTCTTGTGTGAAAGCACTGATACCACTCCAGAAGTCATGATGGAGACTTTTAAATCTTCAGTTCACTGGTTGGGTTTAGTTTGGAAAAGACCTTTAAGATCATCAAATCCAACCATTAACCTGGCACAGCCAAGGCCTCCACTAAACTGTGTCCATCTACTCTTCTTTTAAATACCTCCAGGGATGGTGACTCTTGCACAGCAGATTGGTTTGACATTCTTCTTCTCTGATCTCCACTCCTTATGGGGTATTACTGTGTACATTTTCTCTTAGTTTGATCCCACAACTTGGTGCTTTCAAACTGGGGGACTGTTGGTTTCATTCTCTCTTCTATTCATGAGTATAAACTTCAAACAAATTAGCATGTCCTTTGGTATAAAAAGGATATGAAAAGCTCCAATGAATTTAAATGGAAAACGAAGAGTAGTTTTAAAGGAGAGGAATAAACAATTCCAACTGTGAAGTACTTTGCACTCTGAATCTGAGCTAGCTTTTATGTGTCTGTGCAAATTGTCTTTGGCAGTAAGTCTTTGACAGCGCTTGTGTACTCCAACAATCCCTTCCAAGCCCTGTTTTCTGTTGTTATTTCTCCCCCAAGAAGCATTTCTGAGGTGTGTGGCTATGGTGAGGAGTCCAGAGGAAGGAGGGGAACAAAAAAAAGCCTTGCAAGAAGAGAATAAATCATGAGCTCCTTCAGCCTACATTTGTGAAAGGTAATGACATTTATGATACAAAGAAATGGTACTGTAGTTTTTCTTTAAAAAACAAACAACAACAACAAAAAGCCTGAAGGAGGTGATTGCTGCAAGGCAAGGAGGATGTCTCTGTAGTAGATGATTTAACTCACAGCAAATCATAGCTTATTTGTGTATGCAGGTGCAGCTTTTAAGCAATTAGAAACGTGTTTGCGCCCTGCGAGGTTAGCAAAGGAATGTGTGAGCAGAATTGTCAAGCACCAAAGACCTGTGAGTGTGAAATATTCTGTAATGCTGAAACTGTTTTATGAAACCAGTTCTCTGGAATCACTGTAATATCTGGGGGAAGAGGATTAAGCAAGCTCTCATGGGAAGAGGTGAGTGGCTGTGGCTGGAGAGCTCACAAGACCGAGCATTTCCAGGGCTCTGAACTCATAGCCAAACTTGCTCCAAGATTCAGCCCTGAGAGCTGTGCCCAGGCACAGAGTATTTAGCTTTTTGTGGGGAGCAGCAAGAAATAGAGGAACACAAGGAGCCTAGCACAGTGTTTATCCTCTAAATCAAATACCCTTGTTATTAGACATCTGTATTTTTAATTCTCTCCTCTGTTGGAAAAAATGTCATGCCTTCTTATTTCTGTTTGCACTGGTTCCTAGCTCCAGATGTTCCCAATGAAATGGGACAATCAAACAGTCCTGCTGATGGCACTGTGTCAGCTGTTTGGCATCTACAGCAATCTGAGTATTAAAATAAACTGAAGTAGGTCATCCAGAAATTACACTAAAGCATTTAGGAACTTGGTTTCCTTTAAAGCTGAAGCAAATAAGGATGAATGTTCCTCTTCCCCTGACCTTGCTATTATATTCTCTGAATATGATCCTTGTTGCTTTCTAGCTAAGAAAGCTAAGACTGTGTGATTGATTTGAGCAGAATCTAATTGCTTGAGTGGCTTAAAGTTTTTCTTTAGCTTTTAATCCATCTGCAGGCCCTGCTTTAATATTTTGCAACTGAAAGTGCACACAGCATAAAAAAAAGAGTTCTGATTTACAAAGTCTGCATGTCTGTTGTTGCTTCAAATCCTGATGCAATCCTGTAGCAAGGAGTTGTGGTGAAAAGGAGCTAAATAGCAAGATTTTGGGGGCAAAATTAGTGGCAATTAAAATTCACCTCCAGCAGGGATTTGTAGGGCTTGTTTCTTTATGTGAAAACAGGAAAATATTGAAGGTTCTTTAACAAACAAATAGTTCAGTGGAGTTGTTTCTGATTAACTCCAGGGCCTTCTTTTCAGGATGTCATTTGCCAGCTTCCTATAATGATTATTAAAACTCCTGAAAATTCCTGACAGAAAATTGATAAAAAAGTGACATTTATCAGCTAGAAAAGAATTAACCAGGGTGGAAAAGACCTTCAAGATCACAGAGTCCAACCTATCACCCAACACCATCTAATCAACTAAACCATGGCACCCAGTGCCTCATCCAGGCTCTTCCTAAACACCTCCAGTGATGGTGACTCCAACACCTCCCTGGGCAGCACATTCCAATGGCCAATCTCTCTCTCTCTCTTTTTTTTTTTTTTTCCTATCCAGTAGCAAAAAAAAACCACCAAAAAAAGGGCTTTTGGTTCAAGATGACATACTTTAGCTTTAAATAGAGCTGCAGGGAATGCTGGAGCTGTTTTTCCAGGGAGCACGTCATCTTTGACTATGGCTGCAGCTCTGAATGCAAATGCTTAGTGATATTTAAAACAACAACAACAAAAAAAATCAAGTGCCAATAGCTAGAGTACAAAATTGTCAGAGAGCTGTGCACCCCAGATGGTAAACATGGCAGCTGAGAAGTGAGAAGTAAGATTTATCCTTTGGGTGTGAACAACTTTTAATGAGGTTCACTGTGAAAAAACCATTCCTATGGAAGTATGCTTTCTTGGACAAATTCTGTTATCAGGATTCTTACCAGTGTCACATTCAGTGTGAATGTGCTAGCAAACTCTTCTTCAATACTGTCAGTTCGTGTGGGTTGCTCCTTTTTTGGAGTAGATGATGAGAATTCCAACCCAGTGTCTTTGTGCTTGCACACAGAGCAGGGAGGGGGAATGGAGCAAAACTAGAAGTGAGTAGATTCAGATTGGATGTTAAGAAGAAGTTCTTCACCATGAGGGTGGTGAGACACTGGCGCACGTTGCCCAGGGAGGTGGTGGAAGCCTCATCCCTGGAGGTTTTTAAGGCCAGGCTGGATGTGGCTCTGGGCAACCTGATGTAGTGTGAGGTGTCCCTGGCCATGGCAGGGGGGTTGGAACTGGATGATCCTTCAGGTCCCTTCCAGCCCTAACAATTCTATGAGTCTACATGAGTAACTCAAGCATATTAATTTAATGCTGGATGGTTCTTGGAACCCTGCAAGTTGATGCTGAGTTTGAAACAGCTCATTCTGCATGTTTCTGGGTGCCTTAGAATGGACTGCCCCTTCGTAGAAGCAAAAAAAACCCAAAACTGATTTATGAGCACAAAGTAGTTTCTTCTGAACAAAATTTATCATGACTGGTTAGGCTGTGCAGAGCTAACTGCACAGTGCAGGAAAAGCAAACGGCTCTGCCTTCAGGAGTGCTGCTTCTGCTCTCATCTGCCACCTACACGTGTCTCTTCTTTGTGCCATGAACTGACTGTGGCAGCCCACAGCGTGCAAAGTGCTTCTGGATCTAGAATGAATGCATGTCATCACAATTGCTACCACATCAAGTTGGAAGTGAAGATTGCTAGGAGCTAAAAGCATGTAACACAGAAATGCTGGCCACAATTTTGCTCTTTTCCCTAAGCATCCTGTTGTAGTTACTGAGAACAAGAAGTTGCTGGAATGGATACTTGGGTGTATTACCCCAGTACAGAAAGATTAGGTTCAGAAAAAAAACTGGAGAAGCTCCATGTCATGTCCTTCATCCTGCATGTCAAGAAGGCAGACCTGGGTCACGGTGCCTGCTTGGGTCCTGGCCTTTTGCCAGCACGAGCGGTGATTTTGATTTCCATAGTGAGTGGTAGGGAGAGGGTGAGAAGGGCTCAGTTACTCACTAACTTCTCCAGTAAAAGAAACAGAGGAGCACTACATGAAACTAGCAGTTGCCAGGTTCAAAGCAAAAGGAGGTTCTTTATCCAGTGTGAATGTAAACTGGGAGGCTGAAGTCCCTTGAGGGGAGCAGCACCAATAGCCCAATGTTGGAAGCGTGGCAGAACCACTGTAGAGTGTTCAACGTGCTGCTGTATGCAAGCTTTAGTCACAACATTGGGAAGAGATTTGCAAGAGTGAAACTCTCAGCTCCTACAGGGCCTCAATCTTTTAGCATTTTAATGGTGCTTTAATATCAATTTAATTTTGCTGCTGTATGAGTGATGCAAAAAGATGTGCTACAAGAGCAGGAAAGTAACTTTTCTTTTAAATTAGGCCCCATTACTGTGTTAGATTAACCTGTTTTCTGTGGCTGACCTCCTGTCCCAATTACTTTCATTCCACTAAAAGGCCAATGTGAGCATGGAGCTGACATCCACTTACTATGCACTAAAGAACCACCACAATGAAGGCTGGAAACCAACAGTTGTTTAATCAAAAATTGTTAGAGGAGTTCCATAAGAATAGCCAGAGAAAACAATTCCTAAATATTTAAAGAGACTGAAGACCATAAATCCATTTTTAATTTGATTGCCAACAGAAATCTCTCATTCTAATATACTTTTGTTTTGGTATAGCTATTTTCTCCTTGCCATCTCTTTTTGGGGAGGTGGGGGGAATTTATGTCAGGGGATGAGATAGGAAATATTATTGGTGTAAAAAATATGTTTGTGTTTTTTTCCCTCCCTATGAGTTTACCCAGGAGGTGGGAAATTGAGGGAAATTAAAGCAGGAAAGGGCAAAGTGAGCTGTGAATTTCAACAGTGTCTCAAGAGCAGATTTTGGGTTTGAGATTCTTGTCTGCTGGAGTTCCCATGCAGACCTGGTAGCCCTGGTCATGTTCAATCATGGATGTTTGAAACATCTGCAAGCAGGTGGGATAGACATAGACTAAATTTTGCTGTTCTCTGCTCCTTCAGTGAGTACAGAGGTGATCCCTGTGTTCCACTCATGCCTTCTTTACTCTGCTTTTTGTCTGTTCCTTTCAGATACTTCTGAGTACCTTACCTTACAGGAGGCATTCTAGCAATGGGGAAAGGGAACCTCAGGCTAGCCCATAAGTTACTTTTTTTAGTTAATACAAGACTGAGTTTTAAAGCTGCTTTTACAAGGAAAGCAATTTTACCTGTGTCAAATAAAGGGTGAGAATCCACCTCAGTGAAGAGAGTAAGTGAGCAATTACACATTTAGTGACCTGTCAGTGCCTCTGACTTGTCAGAACAGCCTACAGATAATTCTCAGAGGAGAGACCTGACATCTTTACAAATTAACTTGTGGTTCAGTAGGCTAAGTGCTTGTCTTGGCTGTTGTGTTAGTGTAACAAAAAATTCTTTGATATACTGCCTTGATTATTTGACAACAGGGAGTGATTGTTTGTTTTCTGGAACTACAACTGCCAGAAAAACATTCTCTCAATCTAATGTGGTGTTTTCATCTGTCAGTGCACTCTGCATGGTAAGAAAGCTCATACTCACCCTAGAAAGGCTCTGACAGGATCTGTGACTATGTCTCAATTTGGCTTCAATGATTTCAGAAATGGGGCTCTTGGAAACTTCAGCAACAGAGCACCAAAATTTGGATGCCCAGGCTAAGTCCTTGGGCACTGCATCTTTCAGAGCCGAGAGGGACATTTAGCACCTCACAACATGGAGCTCTAGGAGTGTGAGGCCACAGTTATCTTCACACATGAAGTGGAAGATGATGTGTTGGTTTGTGAAAGCAAACTCACGGTCTGCTACAACCTTCTGCATGCTTGCCTTTTTGAAGGGTTTCCCTGCCTTGAACCCAAAAGTCCTCTTCCATCAATGAGAAGCTTACAGCTTCCTGTGATGGTCCTTGTCCCATCTTGCACAAGAGAGGGAGAAAATGGGAACATTTTTCTCCTTTTCTGTTCTCTTGCTCAGAGAAAGGGACAGGAATCTTAATTCTCTACCAGACTGAGACTTACTGCAACTATGAGGAATTAGAGATGGGGCTATATGTCCTTGTACAAGCAAATAAGGACTGTGACAATCCTATCCATCAGTATTTTAATCTTGTGAAACCATTCTTGCTTTAAAGAGGAATGTGAAGAACTCAAGGTGAGACAGCACCATTAGGTTATTTATTCTAAGCTCCTGAGTATATTAGTCCATGAATCATCACCAGCTGAACTGAGTTGAAGAGCTTAGCCATGGTGTTTCCTCCAAAGAGCAGCCAGTTTTTATCAAAATGACTTCTGAAGTAGAGAGTCTGACTCCCCCTTTAGTGCATTCCAGGTGTTAATCCTCCTCATGGATACAAATTCTGTCCTTAAGCTTCATTTTGCAGTCATTTGCTTCTGTCAGAACCAATCACAGGATAGCAGAGAAAAATTACATACTATAGGTCTTTCACCATGAGGTGGTCCCCTCAATTTATGGTTGAATTTCTGAGATCATTCCAATATTTTATCTTCAATGTCCTAAAAAAGAAAAGAAAAAAGAAAACAAGTCAGTACTGCAGTGGTAACTGATGGTGATCATGAGGAACAGGTGCTTGGACCCTGGGGTGAGCCTTGCTGATCACATAAGCACTCTTTACCCCAGCCATGACATGAGCTCTCCACTCAGTTGCTTTCTGAGTCTCACCACATACAGTTCACTACTGTATAGAACTTTGTGAGTCTTTGTCATCTATACAGTTTTATCACAGAAAGGCTCAAGTTGGAAGGGACCTCAGAGATCTACTCCAACCTCCCTCCATGGGCAGGGATACCTCTCAACTAGACTTCACTGCTCAAGACTTTGTCCAGCCCGGCCTTCAGCACCCTCAGGGAGGAGGCAGCCACAACCTCCCTGGGCAGCCTGTCCCAGAGTCTCACCACCCTGCTACTGAAGGTACTGAGGGTTTTAGCAGATTTGATTTTTAGATCTATGGTGAAGACTCACTCTGATCCTCACAAAATCCTGCTAGGCAATACCTCTGTTGGGAACTGGCTTCCCACTGATTCCTACTTTTCTGTTTCTCTATCCACTAATTCTCTCCTTATATAACAGCTTTGGGTTTTTTCTGGGTTTTTTCTGTTTTTCTGGTTAAGTTTGGGGTTGTTTTGGTTGGTTGCTTTTGGTGGGATTTTTTTGGCTGAGGCTGTTGCACAGTGCTACAAAGGCCTCACAGTTACCATTTTATCTGTGTAGCAACTTTTATAACCCAGTCCTGGGATTTAGGAGTGTGTTTAACTAATAGAGGTGAAGCTTAAAATCCCTGATCAAGGTGTCACTATTAACCATCCTTCTGTGATGAAGAAGCTAATGGGAGTGAGCCTATCATGGCTATCATTAAAAAACCATCACTGCCACCTGTTTTAAGTTGTATGTGAGCATTAATTTCCTAGGGGCAGCTGTGTCTGCACATGCACTGTCAGAATTCATCTCAGGTTTAAGAGCAGCATATTTTTTGGCAGCAGACAAGGGTGTTACAAAGACAGAGCTTTTACTTTGTTATGAGTTCCCACATGCAGAACAGTGGTAAGCAGGTAGGAAACAATACAAGTCTCTCTATTAGTTGTCTTTAGAATAGAACAGAATTAACCAGGTTGGAAAAGACCTTTGAGATCATCAAGTCCAACCTATCACCCAACACCATCTAATCAACTAAACCATGGCACCCAGTGCCTCATCCAGGCTCTTCTTAAACACCTCCAGTGATAGTGACTCCACCACCTCCCTGGGTAGCACATTCCAATGGGCAATTACTCTTTCTGGAAAGAACTTTCTCTTCACCTTGAGCCTAAACCTCCCCTGGTGCAGCTTGAGACTGTGTCCTCTTGTTCTGGTCCTGGTTGCCTGGGAGGAGACATGGCTACAACCTCCCTTCAGGAGCTGTAGAGAGCAAGAAGGTCTCCCCTGAGCCTCCTCTTCTCCAGGCTAAGCAACCCCAGCTCCCTCAGCCTCTCCTTTCAGGGCTGTGCTTCAGACCCCTCCCCAGCTTTGTTGCCCTTCTCTGGACATGTTCCAACAACTCAACATCTTTCCTAAACTGAGAAGCCCAGAACTGGACACAGGACTCAAGGTGTGGCCTGACCCTTGCTGTGTACAGGGCACAATGACTTCCCTGCTCCTGTTGGCCACACTATACCTGATACAAGCCAGGATGCCATTGGCCTTCTTGGCCACCTGGGCACACTACTGGCTCATGTTCAGCCTACTATCAAGATTGAAGATTTGCAGGAGAGAAAGTGAATGAATTCTCAGTGAAAACCTGAGTGCTGCTCTGATAAACACACATCCCTAAGGGGGAGAGAGAGAGAATGAAGGCAATATGAGGCATGAAATGGTAGCACTTTGATACCAACATAATAAAGATGTGGTAAAGGAAGTAGAACAGGGTCTCACTTTTAATATATATCAGTGTTTAATTTCTGAATGACATGACAAATAATAGATGGCACAAACCTGAGCACTGCATGTTGTATCAGTTGTAGGTGTGGCAGAACAAAGCTGTTACAAAGCTATAGACTTTCTGGACTTGAATTTATTAACCATTAAGAATTTATTATATTATATATTAAGCAATTAACACTTTCAGTTATCTATACTGAGGCCACTATTCTGAAGCCAGTTTCCTCTTTACTAAGTTGTGTGGCTGTGGTAGCAGGCATGTTGGTTTAAGGAGATACTTATTCTTTCCATGCATTCAGTAACTTGGTATGGTGGAGCTTCTGAAGTGATAGCACAGTGGTGTGATATGATCTTGATACAAAGCACTCACCTAGAATTGTTTTAACTATGGGGATGTTCAGGCTGCAACAGGTGGAACTAAACTGAGCTCTGACATGGCAGCAGTGCTGGCTGCCAACATAGTTCAAGATTCAGATTGGATGTTAGGATGAAGTTCTTCCCCATGAGGGTGGTAAGAGACTGGCATAGGTTGCCCAGGGAGGTGGTGGCAGCCTCATCCCTGGAGGTTTTAAGCGCAGGCTGGATGCGGCTCTGAGCAACCTGATGCAGTGTGAGGTGGTCTCTTCCAACCTTGGTGATTCTGTGTCCCTGGCCATGGCAGGGGGGTTTGGAACTAGCTGATCCTTGAGGTCTCTTCCAACCCTAACAATTCTATGATTCTATGATAATTCTTCTGCACATTGAAGCTGAGATGGTGGAAAGTTAGTCTGTATACATCTTCCTGGAGCTATGTATGACTTTTCAGACTCATTTATGGAGACTTTTTTTTTGTCCCAGAATAGAAATTTCTTGATCCACAGGTAGACACTGGCCTCAGCATAGGTGGAAAAGGAGCTGTGCAGCAGCTTGGTGAGAAGGCTCCAGTGTATACCCTTTAGAGTAAATTTCTATCAATAGTAATTTGATGTCAAATAACACCTGTCATCATTTGAGCTCTAAATACCCCACCAGAAATTTCAGGCATAAATGATGTTTACTGCCAAGAGCTCAAATAAATACAGAGAGAGATCCTAAACAGCAGAGGATCTGCCCTGTTTTGAAGTGCAGGGATCCTTGTTTGTGTAGCTTTAACAAAGCAGGAAAAAAGCTAAAATCACAAGTCTTAGAGTGTAGCTTAAATTTAGTGATAGGGCAGAGGCTTTGTACTTTGGCAGTTGCTCTGTAATGAGCAGAAGATAAACTTTATCTTTAGACTAGAGTAGTTTTCTAAATAGAAAATAGCACCAGGAATCAGTGAATCACAGAATGGTTGGGGTTGGAAGGGACCTTCAAGATCACCTAGTTCTGACCCCTTTGCCATGGGCAGGGACTACTTCTAGTAGCCCAGGCTGCTAAATCTGCAGCATCCTAGCTCATGTGGTACACTGCAGTCCTGTGCCTGTTTGCTGTATCACCTCTTCCTCTTTATCTGAGTGCTCTGTGGATATTCTGGACATAGCACAGTCTGTCCTCACCTGCTGTTTTGACTGGTTTCCTGTCCCATCTAGTCAATTTGATAATGGAGAGAGGATGCTGCATGTTTCCAATCCCTTTGCTCCCTAATAAACAGAGTGAGAGAAGCAACTACAGCAGGCAGCTCTTCTGACCACCCACACACACACATAAAAGGAGATGGCTAAGAGATGTTTTTATAGTTCTTGGTCCCTGTAGTGATCCATAAAGTCCTGATGCCCTGACCTCTTGTAGAGCAGACTGCCCTATAAAACAGCTGGTCAAAATGGAGCTTGCCAGAAGAATGCAACTAAGGATATTTGTAGCTAACATCAAATGCTCCCTCCTGGTGCCAAGAGTGGGAGAGTGTGTGAAGACTGAAATATTCTTCATTGCACTGAAAGCAGCAGCAGCAGGGAGCAGGCACCTTTGCCCCGCCAGGTTGCCAGGGCCATCCTTCATTTCTAGATCTGGCTGTGTGCAAACTAGGTTGCCCACAACACTAAAGGGAAAAAGCAGAGCATGCTGCAGAGCCTTTCCTTAGCCAAAAGAGACACCTTCCCAGTGTGAGATTTTCTAGAGTCTCTTTATAAAGCTGCACATGAATGAACACTACTGAGTGTGTTTAGTGCTCCTAGTTTTTCTATGGGGATTTGAACAAGAAGAGACTAAAACATCTCCTATTAAAAGATAAGAAAAGAAACCAAAACAACCTCCAGGAAGCCATCTGCTGCTGCAGTAAGCATTCATTACTAGTACTACTTTGTGAACTAAGAACAAAGCTATTTTGCTGGTGGGACAGACTTGCTGTGTGTAGCTCTGAAGCACACTGGTGATATGCTGCAGCAAGGATTGATAGTCAACAGCTATTCCTTCAGATCTACCCTCGGATTGGAATAGAATTATTCACTATTTGCATTATTTGTTTGGAGATGGTGAGTGAGTTATTTAGCCTAGTAAGAGCACTGCAAAGAGTTTTGTTGCCTGTCTAGTTCAGACCACCTTATGGCCCCAAGCAGGTTTCTTTAGGCACTGGGATGGACTGCCCAGCGAGGTGGTAGAGTTGCCACTGCTGGAGGTCTTTAAGAAAAGCTTGGATGTGGCACTTGGTGTCATGGTTTAGCTGATGTGGTGGTGTTAGGTCATAGGCTGGGCTTGATGATCTCAGAGGTCTTTTCCAGCCTCGGTAGTTCTGTGATTCTCTGATATCTTGTTATCCTCACTGGGCTGGAACACAGCTACTTAATGGAAGTGCTCAATAGCTTACAGATGGGTGGCAAGGGCATCATGAGCAATCAAGCCCATTTTATAAAGGGCTTCCTCTGTTTATTTGGATCCTTTACTGCCACGTGTCCAGATGAGTTTGTGTTAGTCTCCACTGAGCCTTTCCTGGAAGTCTGGAAAGAGCATTCATCTGATGCTGGAGGCTCAGGAGGTGAGACCATGCTGAGTCTCTGCTGGGTGCCAGCTCTGGGTTTTCTGTAATTTAGCTGGCACATGTCAACAAAAAAATCCTTCTTACTGGAGTTTGTTGCAGCAGTACTGGCTGTGTAATGTCTAAATCAGGGGGTGGGCTGTATCGAGACATCAAATCAGACAAGCAGCTCTGTGAGCAGGGGAACAAAGGAAACCTGATTTCTTGTGTGCGTTGTCTGTGCAGTGCTATGTGCCTGAGGTTAGATTCTCATCTGTCTGATAAAAATGGAACCTGTATTACCTTATTCCTTACAGTGGGGACTCTAATGATTTATTTTTCTTCTCCTTTGGCTGTCCTCTTCGTGAGGCATTGAACATCTCATGGCTGTTTGCAGGTGATGCTTATAGACAAGCATTGTGATCCCATCAGAGAGAACTGATTTCTTTGGAAACCCAGGTCCTGTTTATTTTCACAGTTCTTTAGAATAAACACTTGTGGTCTGGACTCTGAAGTCCAATTTTTCCTTGGTTTCACTGTCAGCAGGTTCTAAAAAGGTATTGGTATGGGAAGTTTTGCTGGGTTTGCCTTTCTGTGTTCTTTCTAGAAGATACAAGATAACATTGCCGCTGCTTATGATGTGTTTAATTTCCACGTTCTTATGTCTGCCTCAGCATTGTAACTCAGGAGCTGCTCTGGAGCTGGTTTTAGTGCAGCCCAAAGGAAAAGAGCTGTGATACTCCATTGCCACTCAACAGAAATGTATTGATTCTCTTATATAAGTTCTGTTCTGAATGAGTTAGAATGCCATTAGTTAACTTCAGTGTGAGCTCTTTTCTATACTTGTAACACTGGGTCTATTTTGACTTGATTTAGGACTTCTGTAAAGGTGCTCCTCTTCTTGGTATCCAGCAGTACACTGTAGTGGCCTTCACCTTGAACATCCTTTCAGCAGGGCATTTTACCTGCCTAAGAGGGCCAGCAGGCTTCTTGGGTGTTGGTGGAATTGAATCATAACATGATCTCAGGAAAGCTATGCCCAGATTACCATCGGCAGAGCAGCACACAGTTGTGGGAGCTTTTCTGCACTGCTCCGCTTGTCTCTGCCAACTGTGGGCAGTTCTGCTTGGCTACATCCCTCTCAGAAACACATATATGTATTTTGCAGGGATAAGTAGATGGATGGCAGCTAGACAAGCTGCTCTGCTTCCTGGGTATCTGCTCATGCCATCTAGCAGCACTGAAATGAAAGCAACTCACATGGCTCTCTCCAAAGCTGTGTTTGAACTTAACTGCATTAAAAGGGTCATGTGAAATGTAGCGTGTGTGCAAAACTGCCAGAACTGTGCTGAAACTTGTTTCTGTCATGTTTTCCTTCCTGGCTTCTTTGGCTTGTCTAAAAGGTGTGTCAGTATGGCACAGACCATGCAAGAAGCTGATCTTGCAGAGCTTGCTTCTAGGGTGGCTGAACTTCCAGTAACTTTTGAGATAGCTTTAAAATTAGCTGAGTATTTAAATTGAGAGCAGCTACTAGCCAGTAGCTAACTGCAGGGTAGACAGCTTGCTCAGGTATGAGGGATGCTGTGACTGTCACACATGGTAGTACTAGTTGATGGATGACTCCAAGTAAGAGTGAAATAATTCAGAAATCCTGAAAGCTCAGAACTTTCTCAGGCCAACATTTTGATGGTTTGTTTACAGCTGCCCTTCACACTCAGCTCAGTGAGTCCTAAATTAGGAAAAAAATCAATAGTTGCATCTGTTTCTAGTTCTCTCTTCTGATTTGCAATTATTAATAGGGGAATTTTAACACAGGAATTGGTATAATGGAGAGAAAGTTAGAAGAACAGAATAGAATTAACCAGGTTGGAAAAAACCTTCGAGATCATCGAGTCCAACCTATCACCCAACACCATCCAATCAACTAAACCATGGCACCAAATGCCTCATCCAGTCTCCTCTTAAACACTTCCACTGATGGTGACTCCACCACCTCCCTGGGCAGCACATTCCAATGGCCAATCTTTCTGGGAAGAACTTCTTCCTAACATCCAGCCTAAACCTCCCCTGGTGCAGCTTGAGACTGTGTCCTCTTGTTCTATTGGTGGTTGCCTGGGAGAGTTCCTCTACTCCTCAACAACCACTCTCTGACTGATTTTCTTAAATGTATTTGTCTATTAGAACAGAAGCAAAAGTCCAGGAATGAGTTTCTATTTACTAGAAGTGCCTTTGTGTCATGCTGGCTTATGAGATTTTTACTCTTGCACAAAATGTGTTCTCTGCCTGCATTGACCATGTCACAAACCATTCCTGTGCAAAGTCTAAATGTTGTAAAAGAGCTTCTGTGAGGTTTGCCTTTAAAAAATGTTCCTGTGAACATATATTTATGCCTCTGAGTCTTTCCAAGTAACTAACATATGCTGCAGAGGGTGAAAATGAGGAGTCCTTGTGACAAAAATGAAATCTTTCTGTTGAAAGAAAACAAAACAAAACATCCTGTGGCACTGTTAGATATCAGGACCAACCTGGTAACCTTCTATAGTGAGATAGTTAAGTAGCTTGGTGGGTGAGGGGGGAGCAGTGGATATTTTCCGTCTCATTTTCAGGAAGGCTTTCCACACTGTCTCCTATAACATCCTCACAGGCAAGCTGGTGAAATATGGACTACATAAGTGGACAGCAAGGAGGACAGGAAAAGGGCTGAACTGCTAGGCATAGAAGGTTGTGATCAGAGGCATGAAACCTAGCTGGGTGCTGGTTACTAGTGGAGTACCGCAAGGGTCATAGCAGGTCCAGCATTTAACTTCTTCACTGGTGACCTGACAGAGTGCACCCTCTGCAAGTTTACTGGTGAGGCAGAGTAGGGAGGAGTGGCCAGTACAGCAAATGGTCACATTGGCTGTCAGGGGGACCTTGGCAGGCTGGAGCACTGGGCTGAAGTGAGCTTCCCAGAATCACAGAATGTTAGGGGCTGCAAGGGACCTCAAAAGATCATCCAGTCCAACCCCCCTGGTGGAGCAGGATCACCTACACCAGCTCCCACTGAAGTTCAGCAGAGGGAACTGCAAAGTCATGCAGGGGAGGAGCAATCCTGTGCACCAGTACAGCAGAGGAGCCAGATGGCTGGAAAAACAGCTTTGCAGAGAAGGACCTACAGGTCTCATTGGACAGCAAATTGCACACGAGCCAGCAATGTGCACTTGCAGCAAAGTAAGCTAACAGTGTTCTGGGCTGTATTAGGAAGACAGTAGCCAGTTGAGGGAGGTGATCCTTCCCATCTTCTCGGCACTGCTGGGACCCCATTCAGAGTGCTGTGTCCAGTCCTGTGCTCCTCAGTATAAGAAAACTTGGAGATGTTGGAGTGTGTACAGTGCAGGGCCACGAGATTCACCAGAGCACTGGCTTGTCTCATATGGTGACAGACTGACAGACCTGGCATTATTTAGCTCAGAGAAGGCCTGGGGCAGGGAAATTTTATCACTGCTTACAAACATTTGATGGACAGATATAATGAAGAGGGAATGTCACTCTTCTCAGCGGTGCCCAGCGACAGGGCAAGAGGCAGCAAACACAAACTGGAATGCAGGAAATTCTTTCAGAGTGTAAGAAAAAAACCTCTGCTGTGAGGGTGGTTGTGAATAGCTCCTGAATGAGAAGATTTAAATATGACTGAAATGGGATAATTGCATACAGAGAAATTAATTTGTATTTGTCCTCTACACATTCTGAATCAGAACATCTGCTTCAGCAACACACTGAATGCTTTCCTACTTTATTATGTACAGACTGATATTGGTTCCAACAGTTAGCTCATTGCCTCAAAAAACCAAAACAGACTTCACAGGAAAGAAACTTGATGGACATCTCTCTGTGGTTGTAGCTAACTCAGGTGTTACAGTGGTGGTTGTATAGAACCAGGGACTCCTGCCTGTGCCTTTATTCTGCAGAAGTCACCATCCCTGGAAGTGTTCAAGAGGGGTTTGGACGTGGCACTTGGTGCCATGGTTTAGTCATGAGGTCTGTGGTGAGAGGTTGGACTCGATGATCTTTGAGGTCTCTTCCAACCTTGGTGATTCTGTGAAAAACAAATAATAATAATAGCAACAATAACAACAACAATAATAATAATAAAAGAAATAGTTGTAATGAAATCAAAGCAGCTTGCATTTCACTTGGCATCTGCCTGAACTCAAAGACAATGTAAAGCACCCTGTGTCTGAATGTGCTGGAGACTATTCAGGATTAAATGGGATTTGCTACACTGCACTAAGCAGGTCCTTAAACTGGTGTGAAGACAGCATTGTTTGGGCTCTCAAAAGAGCAGGTCCCTGCCTCACAACTAGCACTGTACCTGCCTTCTACAGTGTAAAATACAAAGTGCAGCAGAGGTGTCTTTTCGCTTTCATTAAAGCTCTAATGGAAGGTTAGGCTGGCAGGGCTTGTTCTTGTCCCAGTTTAGCTGAAGTATCCTATTAGCAGATAGTGTTGAGAGTGCAGTAAGCAAACAGAACACAAGTATTTTCTAACTTTCTGAGGAACTGTTCTAACAGAAAGAATGTAGTTGCTGTCTTTCTGCCTACATAACTGAAAAGGCATCAAAGAGCTGGGAGTTCATCTCTGCGTCTGTTGCCTTCAAAGGCGCAGTTTTGGTACAGGACACAGATGTGGAGCAGAATGAAGAACTGGTTTCTCCTTGAAAGCTTCTGGAGCCCACCAGCCTATCCTTCTGCTGGAATGAGAAGAGGAGGCTCAGGGGAGACCTTATTGCCATCTACAATCACCTGAAGGGAGGTTGTAGACAAGTGGGGGTTGGTCTCTTCTCCCAGGCAAACAGTACCAGAACAAGAGGACACAGTCTCAAGCTGTGCCAGGGGAGGTTTAGGCTGCATGTTAGGAAGAAATTCTTCCCAGAAAGAGATTTGCCCTTGGAATGTGCTGCCCAGGGAGGTGGTGGAGTCACTGTCCCTGGAGGTGTTTAAGAAGAGACTGGCTGAGGCACTTGGTGCCATGGTTTAGTTGATTAGATGGTGTTGGGTGATAGGTTGGACTTGATGATCTCGAAGGTCTTTTCCAACCTGGTCTGGTCTATTCTATTCTAGTTCAATGGTGTTGGGTGATAGGTTGGACTCAATGATCTCAAAGGTCTTTTCCAACCTGGTTAATGCTGTATTCTGAACTCTCCCCCTATCTTTTAACACACTGCTTGTTCCAAAAGAGCAAGAGAACAGGTCAAGCTCATTAGCCGACCAGCACGAGCCATCAGGTAAAACTTTTCTGCCTGTTTCTGTGCTAAACAATACAGCAAGAGTTCTCTGGGTAGAAGTTTGTCATGAGAGTCTTTGAGTACCCAGAGAGCTGAGCGGATTGGTAGCCATCTGTAGCTGCTCGAGGGAAGTGCAGTTTGAGTGTCTGTCAGCCTGTCTCACTGTGTTGCAGTGAGATGTAATTGCCTTGGTTTTTTATTGATCTAGGCCAGAACCTTGCTCAAAATGTCTGGGGCCATTTTTTCCCTCAGATATCTCATTGCCACTCCCCCTCCCTTCTACAGAGGCTTCTATTTGCACTGTCATCTTAGCAGATTCCTCTATTCCTGTGGTCTCTGAACAACACTAATGCCAAAGCCTTTGTTAGAAGCAGATGAGAGTATGATCCCAGTACTACAGTGCCCTATTCTGAACTGAGCACCAGCTTACCAAGGCATCAATACACATTCACTCAGCAGATACATCTGGTGGCTAAAGAGGTAATCCTCATCAAAAGTGATTTGTGGTTGTCCCTTTACTGGAATTTATCATCCCTTTTGGCCTATCAGTAGAAGGGAAGTTCCAAGCCTTCCTCATCTGATTCAGTGCAACCTTTACTAGCGTACTTGAAACTGCTGGGAGAGACAATTTTGTTTCAGTAGTGATATTTGTGCATCTTAAATGGCTGCATCTATTTTTCTGATCAGATGTCTGTCTAAACTGAGTGATGCTTAAGAAGATGAGATGTGCCAGTCACAACCTCTTCTGAGATGCTCTGGGTTTCAGTAACAAAGCTAGCCCTCAGAGCACTCTAAAAATATATGAATCGTGCAAGAAACTTTAGCTTGAACTCTCTGTCCATCTATTTAAGGAAAGGGAAACAGGCACTTGCTCATGGTTTTGAAAGTCACTTCTGTGTGAGAGCAAGCATTACATCATGCTTTTTATAGCCTTGATCCAGCTCCTGAAGCCCTGGGTTTGCCCTTTGTTTGGTGGATGTCTCCACAATCTGTTTCTCACTTTTCCCAGCAAGAGTCTCCTCATAGGCTTTATCTATATGGGTCTCACATAATCCCTAGTAACCCAGGTAAATGTGTGCATAAAGCTCAAGTGAAACACACCAAAACCTATCTGCATTCCAAAGAGGAGTCTACATGACAGAAGGAAACCAACACAACAACATATTGCTGGCTGTTGATTCTGACACTCCTCCCACACAATGCTTTAGTGAGAAGAGCCACCTTGTAAGACTCTGTAGCTCTCCATCTGGCTACACTGTGGAAATGTGTGTAACCAGTCCTAAAGAGCATTAGACAGAGTCACTGATCATCTCTAAAGCAAGTAAAGGTCATGAAAAAGTCTAGGAGAGGGACTTTTCATAGGGGTGTCTAGAGATAGAACAAGGGGGAATGGTTTGAAGCTGAGGGAGAGCAGGGTTAGACTGGAGTTTAGGAAGAAGTTCTTCAGCAGGAGAATGATGAGATTCTGGAACCCAGGGAGGTTGTGAATGGATCCTCCCTAGGAGTGTTGAAGGCCAGGTTGGATGAGGCCTTGAGCAGCTGAGTCTAGTGGAGAGGTGTCCCTGCCCATGGTGGGGAGGTTGGAGGAGATGATCTCTGAGGTCCCTTCCAAACTGAGTCATTCTATGATTCTGTGGCTTCCCAGTAAATTAAGATGAACTGCATCTCTGCACAGAGTTACAGTGCAAACCCCAAGACAGGAAGGAATCATTCTCACCAGTGTTGACAGCACTTTGAAAGACAAATCAGGAACAATTTGATTGTAGCCATTTTCATCCAATATTATGGACTGATGACACAAGCAAATGCCAAGAGTCTCTGTGTTTTAACAAAACACAAGAATATTAATCTATGTTGGCTGAACATCAACCTTATCAGATGTTAATTGAAATGGTTTTGTCTATTTCAAGCACAAAATTTACAGTCATTTGACTTGTAATCTGCAGGGGGGGAAAAAAGAGACAGCTGGAAAAGGCAGCTCAGTTCCATGGAAACAGAGAAACTGACATATTTTATTTTGTTTCATCTAATTATAGAATGAAATGGAACGATTTTCAAACACTTCTCTCTCCATTAACGTTTGTCTGAGGCTTCACACACACAGCAGTCCCAGTGATTTGGGCAAATACCTGTTTATGGACAATTCATGTTCTTTCAGGTTCAGGAGATACTCTGCAAACAAGACTTCACAGAATCACAGAATTACTGAGGCTGGAAAATACCTCAGAGGTCATCAAGTCCAGCCTGTGAGCTAACACCACCACAGCAGCTAAACCATGACACTAAGCGCCACATCCAAGCTTTTCAGCGATGGTGACACCACCACCTCCCTGGGCAGTCCATCCCAGTGCCTAATCAGCCTTTCCATGAGGAAGTGCTTCCTAACATCTAACCTAAATCTCCCCTGGTGCAGCTTCATACCATGTCCTCTTGTCCTGTCACTGGTTGCCTGGGAGGTGAGCCTGACCACCACCTGACTACAACTTCCTTTTAAGTAGTTGTAAAGAGTCTCCTCTAAGTCTCCTCCAGGCTGAATACCTCCAGCTCCCTCAGCCTTTCCTCATCAGACTTTCCCTCCAGCCTCCTCACCAGTCTGGTTGCTCTCCTCTGGGTTTCTGTTTCAAAAGGTAAATGTGGCAGGGGCATTTTAGGGTTTTGATGTGATTGAGAATTGTGGCATCCAGGCATGGAGCCTGAACAGTGTCTGGGAGGCAGGAGAGAGAGACTGAACACCAGGGATAGCTTGGTCAGGCAGGATCCACTTTATTGTAGGCACACAGGGGTTTTATGATGTAGCTTAATTTTTCCTCTCTCTGATAAGTTTGATAGTCCTGAATAACAAATAAACAAAAGAGGAAACTAGAAGTAGTACCTTGTACTTGCCTGTGCCTTCCATATGCTGAAGAAGATAGGATCATCCTCTGTTTAAAAAGAGAAAACACATAATTCTCAGTGAAAATAAATGGATGAAGCCTTCCTCATAACCTGCCATAACCCTGTGTAGTGCTGTATGTCAAAGGGGCTATTTTCATCTGCCCTGCTGAGGTTATTTGTGTCAAAGGTAATTGATTGATTTATGCCAGTGAAGCATTTCTGGAACCAGCTGCTTGGATTATCTTTGAATGCTAAGAGGGAAGTATGAAGACATTACCATCTACAGACTCAAGGTTTACACTCTATTATGGTCAATACCAGCTGCAGTGACCTTAGCTGTTCCCAAGCCTGGGTCTTTACCCATTAGAATCAAACAGTCAGCACGTTTGCCTGAATCCTGCCTCGGTGTAGCTGCTTATACTACATCATACTTAGAGGTTGTCCCAGTGTGACATGTCTGTGAAAACTTGTCATTCCTAAAGGAATGCACTGGATAAAGCATAAAAGAGACAGGCTGAGTCACATCCTTGCACAGAATGTCCTTTCCTAAAATTTGCTGAAAGAGAAAGAAATAAAAAGAGGAGAGCAAGAATACAATGATTCTCCTAGGGGACATACTGAAAATGGCACAGTCTCTCCTGCTGTGTGCACAGTAAAGGGATCCTGGCTTGGTGCCAGTATTCTGCTCACCCTGGGATTAAATCACACAAATTGAAGTTATTCTAATAGCAGCATGCAGTCAGGATCCATCCCTTGAAATCTTTTCCTTGTAATTTCAGTGGGCAGTCAGATACAGTTCTGTGGTAGGTTGACATTCCCCCCCCCAGCATTAACTTTGCCTGACCAACTCCGTTAGAAGCAAATGAAGCTGTATTTGCAAGCAAGAACTACACTCTACAATGGAATGCAATTTGTTTAGAATAATCTTTTGTTTTCCTTTTTACACCCAGTAATGATTGATTTATATTTTTCTACTTTATTGCTCAGAATCTGTAACTAAATTTTAAAGGCATAGCCTAAACCCACCACAAGTTCAAACTGAACATTTCTACTTCCTCATCCTTTGCAAGACTACAGATGTGTCAGGCAGAGTTCCAGGTGTCTAATGGTGAGACCCCACCTCAAATACTGCCTCCAGTTCTGGTGTCCCCATCACAAGAAGGACACAGGGCTGTTTGAGTGAGTCCAGAAGAGGCCACAAAGATGAGCTAAGGGCTGGAGCACCTCTGCTATGAAGACAGGCTGAGGGAGCTGGGGTCATTCAGCATCAGAAATTTCTGATTTACACATGCCTCTGTGCTGTGCAGTGCAAGGTAATATGGCCTTCAAATGGCAGACAGAAGATCTACGTGGGCCTCAGACAGAGATGGTGCTACTTGCTTCACAGATGGTATAACCCACACATAACTTGTGGCTGTCCACTTTGGAAGAGTGGAGATCCACACTTTCTTGCAATCCCTGCTGTTTTATGCAAGAAGTATCCAAAACTGAGGTGAGGTCTGCTGGCCACTGCTGGGGTTTTTTTTTAAACAGTATATGCCTAAAGAAATTTGAGTTCTGGGAAGTGAAAGGAAAGGAGGAAAAAAATGATCCCCAGCAGTGTGCAGCCATAAAGTAAATCAAGTTAACTTTAACTTATTCTTGGAGTTTTTTCTGAGATCCTGTTTTCTGGCAAGCCTTTACCTTTTAAATGATGTGTAATTTCCTTTATTGATCCAGAAATTCAGTGCTTGTAGGACATTTGTCAGACCAAACTCAGGCTCTGTGTGTGTGTGTAAGGGACAGATAATGAATAGAGTGGGGCTAAACCCCATTTATTGCAAAGAAGGGAGCCTTAAGGTAGAAATAAGGTCAATTTGCATTCACTTTAAGGGCCCTTTAAGCCATCAGAGCAGAGTAAAATGAGAGTGGTAAGCGGCATGAAGCTGACTGATAGAAGAAATGAGACTATGGCACCAGGAGATTTGTCCTTCTGAAAGGACACTCTTTTAGCTAGCTGGAGGGAAATGCAGGGCTTCTAGATAAATGGATGTGTGGGCCAAGCTTTGGAGAATCAGTTTTGAAATCAGTTGAAAAGGGTTTCCTCTAGAAACAGGAAAGAAGCTGTGTTGCATACATACACATGAACCTTGAAGGAATGTGCAATAGTTATGCTGTCCCAGCGTGCTACCAGAAATATATTAGTGGCTTCATTTGAAATTGCATCAGAGTCAGGCTAGGACAGCTTTAAAGAGAGAAAATGTCTAGGGAGGGCTGGTGGGAGAGTGTACAAACTTCATGAGCTAAGCACTGCACATTGCTGTATGAGAACCTTTGCTAATGTCCTCTGGGACTGAGGTACTGCCTGCAGCAGTAGGCAGCTGCATCACGGCGTCGTTATTTGTCTGTAGCAATGGTGAGAGGATACAGCGCAGCAGAACACATCCTGTGTTCAAAAAGGAAAACTCAGCCACAGGAGTCAGAATCTGGAAAGTCCTGCACAGAACCTCCACCTTATGATTATTTCTATTTGATAGATCCATGATGCTTGTACCAGCCTAGTAGTGATCAGGGAGGCACAGAAATTTACTCTGGGTAAGAGCTTGTGGCTGACCTTTGTTAGAGATTGCAAATGACTCTGATACTTTTCCTCCTGTCATGCACTGTGCCTACAAACAGAAAGAGGGTTTCCACTTCTTTTTTTTCATCAGATTAGTCTCCTGCTGCTCATTGTTGAGCAACATTCACCTCAGAAATTGTGCCCTGCCCCAGAGAGGATGTTGTGCTGTAGCTATATGGTAAATCTGTGTGCACTGCTTCAGCTGTTTTCTGTGAATGAGCAGTAAAATGCTGGCTGGGGGAATGACAAAAGCAGCACTGTGATGTTATGATGCAACCTATAGCGGGTGTGAAATGTTCCTATCACTAATGGTGGCTGTGGGGACTTCAAATTCAGCTGAAACTGTCTGAAAACAGAGGTGAATCTCAAGTTTTAGACTTGCAGCTTTTGTCCAGGCTGTTCTCTTCTATGGTTTGCTCTCCTGGTGGCCTCAGAAAACCCAATCCTATTGAAATCAGCAGGAGTTTGCAATTAACTTGGAGAGAGTCAGAGGACAGGCAGCACATAGAATCTTTTCAGTTCTCATTTTCCCTGAATTTCAAAAATGTGTTTGATCAAGAGACTTTCAGTATGCTCTGTTGTGTTTCATCTGCTTTCCATTCTTCTTCAGCTATAAAATCTGGAACTCCTTTGCATACCGTTCTTGCTGTGGATATCCATTGGGCGACAAATGATTTATCCACTGTGCAGCCCATTTGTTTCTGGAAAGTCCCAGCCTGCAGGGCTTTCCCTAGCCTAACAAAAGGCTTTTCTAGTAACAGCCCATCACATTTAATAAGAAAAACATTGAAGGTTTCTTAAGCCTATATGAGGTGGAAGTACTGTGATACATTAACCCAGGTCCCCTCCAAATGTAACATGACAACCAGACAACCAGTGGCAGAACAAGAGGCCACATCTTGAGTACTGTGTCCAGTTCTGGGTTCCTCAGTTTAAGAAGGACATAGAGATACTTGAATGTGTCCAGAGAAGGGCAATGAGGCTGGGGAGAGGTCTGGAGCACAGCCCTATGAGGAGAGGCTGAGGGAGCTGGGGTTGCTTAGCCTGGAGAAGAGGCGGCTCAGGGGAGACCTTCTTGCTCTCTACAACTACCTGAAGGGAGGTTGTAGCCAGGTGGGGGTTGGTCTCTTCTCCCAGGCAGCCAGCACTAGAACAAGAGGACACAGTCTCAAGCTGTGCCAGGGGAGGCTTAGGCTCAAGGTGAGGAGAAAGTTCTTTCCAGAAAGAGTAATTGGCCATTAGAATGTGCTGCCCAGGAAGGTGGTGGAGTCACCATCCCTGGAAGTGTTCAAAAAGGGATTGAATGTGGCACTTGGTGCCATGGTTTAGTTGTCACGAGGTGTTGGGTTGGACTTGATGATCTCTGAGGTCTTTTCCAACCTGGTTGGTTCTGTAATGGATTTACCTTAACCTGGTGCAAACTATAATTGGCTGGCTTGTTTTGATGTAACCTACTTAATTTTTCATGTGCTTGGAATCTGTCTTGAAACACACACACACCCCAAAGTTGCTCAAAGTCATCTTTGTCTCCACCAGTTTGAAGACTAAGGGGGACATTTGTGTCACAGTTGTGTTGTTAAAGATGTAGCTCAGTTCTGATAAAAGTGAGCTGTCAAAACAAAAAATAAATAAAAAATGAAGGAATACAGCTGACTGCTCTCAGCTTCTGGTGCAGTACCAGTGCCATTAGAGGATTAGAGGCTGTTTGGTAATGATGTAGTGATGAGCTTAGAAGGAGCAAGAGTCAATATTTTTGGCAGCTGATCA
Organism: Dryobates pubescens; assembly: GCF_014839835.1. Classification (NCBI taxonomy): domain Eukaryota; kingdom Metazoa; phylum Chordata; class Aves; order Piciformes; family Picidae; genus Dryobates; species Dryobates pubescens. Next base: position 19,900,584 of record NC_071615.1, on the reverse strand, counting down.
ATAGTCCTGACTGGAAGTTACTAAGTGAGCTACATGGAGCAGGCACATCATCATATACAAATTTGTCTTTGCAGTTTAGAAAACATGATTAACTTGAGATGTCTTTGGACATGAAGGTAGAGGAGTTTTGACCTATTTGTCTGTTTTGACATAATTTGCCTGTTGCTGATGCACAACTGCCAAATTTTTATGCCAGTCTGGAAAAGACTTCAGTAGAAACACATTCAAAACTTAAAACATTGTGACACACTTCCTTTCCAATCCTCTTTCTGGTAAGGACCAAACCTGAACAGAAGTTTTGATAATGTTATCATTCCTTTGAATGGGAATCTGAATGGGAAAGTAATCAAGAAAACCTTCTTAAAACAGCACCTCTATAATACCCTTGAGCTGTAGCATCTCTCCAAACCAGGTCCCTAGGAACCAGCTGTGTGAAAGTCAGTTCATAGAATCATAGAATGGCTTGGGTTGGAAGGGATCTCCAAAGCTCATCCAGTCCAACCCCTTTGCAGTCAGCAGGGACATCCTTTACTAGATCAGGTTGCTCAGAGTGTTGTCCAGCCTGACGTTGAGTATCTCTGGGGATGAGGCCTCAACTACCTCCCTGGGCAACCTGTTGCAGTGCTCCAGCACCCTCATAGTAAAGAACTTGCTCCTAACACCCAGTCTAAATCTGCTCTGCTCTCATTTCAAACCATTGCCCCTTGTCCTGTCCCTACAGGCCTTTGCAAACAGCCTTCAAGTACTGGAAGGCTGCTATTAGGTCTCCCTGGAGCCTTCTCTTCTCCAGGCTGAACCTCACCCTGTCCTTGTAGCAGAGGTTCTCCAGCCCCCTGATCATTTTTGTGGCCCTTCTCTGCACCCTCTCCATCAGGTCCATGTCCTTCCTGTGTTGTGGGCTCCAGTGCTGGATGCAGTACTGTGGGTGAGGTGTCAACACAGCAAAATGGCAGAATCCCCTCTCCATCTCTGGCCATATTGCTTTTGATTCAGCCCAGTCTGCCACTGGCCTTCTGGGCTGCAAGCTCACACTGTTAGCTCCTGTCCAGCTTCTCATCCCCCAGCAACCCAAATTCCTTTTCTGCAGGGCTGCTCTCAATCTCATCATCCCCCAGCCTGGACTGATACATAGGATTGCCCTGACCTAGGTGCAGGACCTTATGTTTGCCTTATTGAACCTCATAAGATTCTTCTCAGCCCACCTCTGCAGCCTGTCCAGGCCCCTCTGGATGGCAACCATCCCATCCTTCAGACTTAGCAACCACACCACTCAGCTTGGTGTCACCTGCAAATTTGCTGAGGGCACACCCAGAGTCAGTCCCCTACTTACAGTAAATTGAGGTCACCTCTCCATGAACTGCTTATATGGTAATAACAAATATGAAGAAGACAGATAAGGACTCTTGCTGTTTACAGAGCACAGCACCTGTTTGATCTGTCTGTGCTCGTTAATGGAAAGCTACAATTAGAGCCTCTCTCAGTGTTTTACATAAAGCCCTGGTGCAGACTTCATAAGGCTCCCACCACACATTTGCCAATAAAGAGCACCAGCAAATGTAACTGTCACATGTTTGGGGGTTTGCCAAGGAATGGGGTTTAACTGATTGATTAGAGAGCAAGTGAGGAGTTAAAAGGGCAAAAGCACTGTACAGCAGTTCAGATTTAAACCCAAGACTGAGCAGAGCTAGGAAATTGCTGCCTTGTCCCTTTAGATGGCAGGGATACAGCTGTGCTCCTTCAGGGGGGTTGTGCACTTCAGAATCTTTGGATACTGAAAGAACAGCTGATTGATACTTGGTAGTGGTGAGAAATCTGAATCTCCTGTGTTTAATCAATCTGTTGGTTTCAGAGTAAGTATTTTTGGGGCAAGACTTCTAACCACCAGAGTATAAAGCAGCTCTTCCCTTCTCAGATGCAGTCTGGATTTGGGTAAGGCACTTGAGCGTCTGATAATTACCTCTTGAAAGCACAGATCTGAAATGTCAGACAGCAACATGAAGAATTTTGTAGTCCACTGCACAGAACAGAAAGATCCAAGCTCTCACTCCTCCTTGGGAGTCTCCATTGGCTTAGCTGGATAGTCTGTGAATGAACAAACTGAAAGATTTCTTCTTTGCAAGACCAGCAGCCCAAGTCAATGCAGGACCTGGTGTCCTCTGTAGTCCTTATGTTGTCTCAGTGTCCTGCTGTATGTGACCATGCAATAGAAGGGGAAGGATCTTTGGGGACTTGCCACCTGTATGAACTACAACTCTTTTCATGGTTACCAGATTGCACATTCTAATTATGCAGGGAGTGAACTTGGAAGCTGAATCAAAATGAGAAGTCTACTGCAAGAACACTATTTCTGTTTTTAATTTGCTTTTCTGATTGGAGTTAATTTTAGTTTCCTATTTAAACTCTCTTGGTTTTCATAAACCTTCAGGCCTGGTATCTTCACTGCACAGCAAATTCTTCATTAACTCAGTCATTTTGTGATGGGCAGAGGATAGGATTGAGAGGAAAAAGCAGCAAATGGCAGTGTTAAGTGCTTGTTCTGTGAGACCACCTAGAAGAGATGCTCTCAAAATCAGAATTGTAAGTTATGTCGTGGCACCATGCATTAGGAATAGATAACCCTTCCCTCAGCTCTGCAAAGCTGTCAAGCTTGTCAAAACCACGCTGGCAGACTGACAAAGGAACTGCTGGGAATGGTCAAAGAATCATTGAATCAATATGGTTGGAAAAGACCTCAGAGATCATCAAGTTCAACCTATTACCTAATGCCTCCTGACTAACTGCACCATGGCTTCAAGTGCCACATCCAATCCTTTTTTGAACACCTCCAGTGATGGTGACTCCACCGCCTCCCTGGGCAGCACATTCCAATGGCCAATTACTCTTTCTGGGAGAACTTTCTCCTCACCTTGAGCCTAAACCTTCCCTGGCACAGCTGGAGACTGTGTCCTCTTGTTCTGGTGCTGCTTGCCTGGGAGAAGAGACCAACCCCCACCTGGCTGCAACCTCTCTTCAGGTAATGGTCTTGTATACCTGCCTGCTTCTTGTGTTTCTGCTTGGATGTTCAAAGTTGGCCAGTGTTGGAGACACTCTATTAGCTTCAGGCTTTGACAAAGCCAGAGTAGCTGTTCTTGCATTCTTTTCTTCTGGACAATCGTTTTGGTCTGTGGTCAATCATTCAGGTTACTTTTGGCCTTTAAGCAGCAGTCCTGCAGCACTGGTACATGTGTCATGCCTGCTAGGGAGGGCAGTTCTGCCAACTGGCATCCTGTTGTCTGCATGTTTATGAACAAGAGCTTGAACAGAGAAGGTGAAGAGGAGCTGAAGCTGGCTGAGTAAGATATCAGAGGGACAACCAGCAAGAAATGACAGTTTACAATGTGAGACAGATAAAAATGTCAATTAATAACCCAAATGTAAATGAGGGTTTTTACCTGCTGAAGCATTCATGAAGGGGGCTGAAGGGAGATGCCCACAGCCTGGGTAGAGTTTGCAAATATGGCAAACTCTAGGAAGTGTTAACCTGCTGTAGAATATGAGGTACAGAGTAAGGTGATGGTAAGAGATCTGAACATGTGGAGACTGAAGTGCTTTGAGTAGAAGTTGTTCTCTGAATTGCACAAGGCAGAAATGATGAAAGGAGTTTTGTTGCAGGTCGAGGTAATGTCTTTTGTAAAGTAGAAAGTAATAACTGTGAAGAAACTTAGGTGGGTTTTAAAGAAGAGATATAGAAATGATCCAAGAGATTGCACAGGGAAGAGGCTAGCTTTATGACTGGAAAAGTAGTAATGACAAAAATGAGGCAGAGAATTTGAAGGTAAAAAAAAGGAGTGGTGATTCTTTTAAACTTCTAGCCTCAGACATGAATCTCTATCTACAGTTTATAGGCCTCAGTCCCTCCACTTCCAAACCAGCAGAATTGTTTAAGCTCTTGCCTTCTGTCAACCATCCACCAGAGCAACACAAAACTGTGGTTGAGTTCAACCTTGTGGTGTCCGGTGATGCTGTAGAGCACCCTGTGGTGATGATACTACTGCCACGGTGAAGGCGCTTCATGCATTCCCTGCAATCCTGAGCCTCCTTCTAAGGCTTGCTTCCCTCACCCCTGTGTCAGGTGCTTTGTACATCACCTGCAGTGTGGGAGACTGACACTTTCTTTCTCACTCTTCCCAAAGTTTCCCCAATTTCTATAGCCACAAAGCTACCTCAGTAGATGAATATGTTCTTTTGTTTGGCCTGCCTGGAGAAAAATCCTATCATGACAGTGCTAAACACTTTTTAACAGATGCAGAAGCCTCTAAGTTTTAGCATTTAGCATGTAAGACCACTTAGATTTTAAGAGTGGCTGCCCAGAGAGGTTGTGGATTCATCTTCTCTGCAGATATGATCCTGTACAACCTGTTCTAGGTAAAGATGCTTAGCAGAGGAGTTGGAATAGCTGTCTCCAGAGGTCCCTCCCAACCCCTACCATTCTGTGATCCTGTGATGTCAAGGGCAAGCAAGAGGAGACCTGAGGCTGGGAGAATGCTTTAACTGTGTAATAGTGCATTGCATTTTTGTTTCAGGGAGCCCTTCAGGAGATGCTGCCACAACCATGTAATGAATTTCCCTCATGATTTCCCTTGCTGCTTTTTCTCTGATCAGGATCTCAGTTTCCCTACGAGATCACAGCACTGTCACCTAGAGAAATAGTGCCTTGGGTTCTTTTCTGCTTTAAACCACTTGCTTGTTCATTTGTCTGCTTCTTTCCAGAGGGGCCCTTGTTGTTTTTATTTAAGTTCATGTCTTTGAAGGGGAATGAATCAGTTAGGAAAATAATCAGTTTCCCTCCTTAGTGGACTTGGTTTATTAACAAGAATAATGAATGTAATCTTATGACCTGCTGATTCCAAGGATGCCATCACACTGAAAGGTTATCCTCCTAGATAGTATTGACCTAATTGGCCCTTTTAATATTGCATTATAGATTGTGTAAGTGCTTACTGCATTTGATTAGCAGTACAGGGATCTACTCCATCACCACAGGGACCCCCCTTTCTTTTTCCTGAGGGGCAAAGCAAGAAGAAAAAAAGGCATTAAAAAATAAACTTAAAAGAAATATGGAACATTCAGATAGGATTCTCCTGCCTGAATTCAACCAATTGATAAATAAGATTGGGTTTGTTTTTTGGTTTGTTTTGGGGTTTTATTGTAACCAGTAGCAGTTAAAACCAATGAGTCAGTGCCTGCCTTGATGTTCAGTAGGGTGTGGTACTTCTGCTGTAACTCACTTGCAGGGTGAAAAGAAGAGAGGAGATGAGAAAGCACAGCAGTATTTTGCTGCTGCTGGCACAGAAAGGCTAGAAAGCAAGATGTTGCTGGTGCTAGAAGTTAGAAGAGTGGCTGCAAAACTTTCCAGAGTGAGATGTCATGAAATGATACCACATGTGGTAAAGTGAAAGAAAAAGCCCAGCAGGAAAAGTATATAAAGGAGGAGTGATTTTTAAAGTAGTTGTTCACCTTATAAACCAAGAACCCACCACAGATTACAGCCTGTGCTTTTTCTTTTGCTTTTTCTCTTGCCTTTTCTCTTGCTAATACCAACAGGTGTTCTACAGCTCAGTCCAGGGGAAAATCCTAAAATGGGATTGCAAGCTCTGGGCGTTTTGAGTGCAGGTAGACTCAGAGTTAATAAATTGGAAGCCTACAGAAAGTTACAGGGAAGTGAAATGCTAAAAGAGCAGTCATTTTAGAGCTTCCAAAGTGCTGGGCACATTTGGTAGATACAAGTCAAATAGATCTCATGTTTATGTATCCTGAATTTCTCCTGTGCAAGTTTCACACCAGTGTCCATTATGAGAAGGTTAATCTACCTGTGTTAACATTACTGAGAACTCTGTGGGAGCTTTGGAGCACATGGACTTAAAGCCTGGTGCCTCAAAATTCCGCTTCATCAGGAGAGTGAAAGGCAGAGTAGCAATGTGGCTGTTTAGACAAGCTGGAGCTGGTAACTCCTAACAGCACTCAACTGAAATCCAGTGTGATTCAAATAGGTTTGCTGTTCTTCATGCTGGTGTTTCTTGGTGGGATGCAGTAGGATGCACATCTTCACGACCTTTAAATGTTGCTCTTGCCTGTGTAAAGAGCAGTGTTGGGAGGATGGAGCCAGGCTCTGCTCAGTGATGTCCAATGACAGGATGTCCAATAGAGGACACAGTCTCAGGCTGTGCCAGGGGAAGTTTAGGCTCGAGATGAGGAGAAAGTTCTTCTCAGAGAGTTAGCCATTGGAATGTGCTGCCCAGGGAGGTGGTGGAGTCACCGTCCCTGGAAGTGTTCAAGAGGGCATTGGATGTGGCACTTAGTGCCATGGTTTAGTTAGTCATGAGGTCTTGGGTGACAGGTTGGACTTGATGATTTTTGAGGTCTTTTCCAACCTTATTGATTCTATGATTCTAGGACAGGGGGCAATGGGTGCAAGGTTCCACAGAAACATAAGGAGAAATTTTTTCACTGTGAGGGTGGCAGAGCCCTAGAGCAGGCTGCTCAGAGAGGTTGTGGAGTCCTCCTCCCCTGAAGACATTCAAAACCCACCTGTATGTGTTCCTGTGTGACCTGCTCTAAATGATCCAGCCCTGGCGGTGGGACTGGACTGGGTGATCTTTCAAGGTCCCTTCCAATCCCTAATATTCTGTGATTTTGGTGTCATTCTGTGATTTTACTAAGAGCTAAATCAGGACTTGCAGCAGGAGTGCTGAACTTAAAACCCGAGAGTAAAGAGACATCAGCAAAATGCCCCTCCCCTCCATCCTGTTTCTGGAAGAGAAGGAGGAACTGAACTCTGATCAGAGAAAATCATCATGTGAAGAGCAAGCAAGTGAATCGTGATATTTTGCAGGCATTTTTAGAAGATGGCAAAGCTCTCTGTCACGATGCTGTCAGTGTGGAATGCAAATCAAAATTCAGTGCTTCTTATGGCAGGACAGTGTGACCTGACAAACCATTAGGCTGATATTCAATTTGCAATAAGGTACAGATGAGGGAAAAAACACAACCCAACAGAAAGGAACTCTATTTCGGGTAGGAATCCAGCCAGGGGAGTTCAGTTAGCACGCTCAAGGCCTACAAAACCACCTTTACTACTGCTGTTAGTCAGAGTTGTGTTAAATATAACCTGACCCAGTGTCATCATGTAGTGTAACTTCCTCTGCATGCCCTTTTAAAAGTGTAATGAGAAGAAATTGGACTTCTTCCACAATTTCAGCTCCTTCTTATGGACCTGTGTTCTTATGCAGATCACCTCTTGCTGCTGCTGAGGGAGTGCTCCTGCTCTTTTTCTACTCACTCTCTAATGAACTGCTGTAGTGCATCACAGAATGTTAGGGGCTGGAAAGGATCTCAGAAGCTCATCCAGTCCAACACCCCTGCCAGGGCAGGATCACCTAGAGCACATCACACAGGAACACATCCAGGCGGGTTTTGAATATCTCCAGAGAGGGAGACTCCGCTCTCTCCTGGGCAGCCTGTTCCAGTGTTCTGTCACCCTCACAGGGAAAAAAAATTCTTCCTCATGTTCACATGGAAGTTCCTATGCCTCAACTTCCACCATTGCCCCTTGTCCTGTCATTGGGCATCACCCAGCAGAGCCTGGCTCCATCTTCTTGGCACTCACCCTGCACATCTTTCTAAACATGAATGAGGTCACACTCAGGCTCCTCTTCCCCAGCTCTCTCCATCTCTCCTGCATCACTGTAACAGTAGGATAATGCAGGTATGAGGTAGACAGTGTAAGAAAAATAAATCCTAAGTAAAGAGATCTGTGTCTTAGGCAGAGCATGCCTTATGGTTTGTTCATTCTTCACACTGGCCAAGGCAACTACACAAATTGGTTTGGGGTGGCAAACAAATTAAATTGCCCTTGAGAACTGAGGGATGTGAGAAAGAAAAGGATTTTTTTTCCTCTCTCTCCATCCTTTTTAGATATTACAAAACAGATTTGTTGTCAGCTAAGCACTGTGTTACATAATCTAGTGGAACTAGTTCTGGTACTAGCAGGGTTCTCTGATGTATCTGCCAACAGTGATGTAGCTGCTGAGATGAAATGCAGGTTGAAATGGAAACAGGTTTTTTGGTGTTTTTTCTTTCTCCCCCCTGCCCCAAGCTTTACTTTATGTCTATTTCAGATGTTTCTGCCCTAGACATGATTCCAAAGTTAATTATTAGTGACCAAGTGATTTGGAGAGAGCAGAAGTATTTGCTTTCTCAATCCCAGTGCTCTAAATAGTCCTGGTTCTCCAGAAGAGCAGTTGTTCAGGCTGGAAGGGAGTCAATGCACTATGGTATGGTGTGATACCAAAGACAGTGAAGAGCTTGGCAAGGTGTAGCACTGGCTCAGACTTTGGGTATTGAAACAGCTGTCTCTTGATGCCATCTAGCCTCTTCCTTCATCCTCATTGCTTCTATAATTAAATATTTATATTCTCTTCACAGAGAAAAACACAGAGAGCTCCTTCCAGGCAGAGGGAACAGCAAACAATTTTGATGCTGTTACAGAGTCACAGAGTGTTAGGGGTTGGAAGGGACCTCAAAAGCTCATCCAGCCCAAACCCCCTGCCAGAGCAGGATCACCTGGAGCACATCACACAGGAACATATCCAGGTAGGTTTTGAATATCTGTTGGCCTTCTTGTAGAGAATCTGTCAGGAAGAGATGACCTCAAGTTCTGCTGGAGGTTGTCACTGTATGGACTTTGCTTGCTACACATAGCTTGTAAGGGTGCACGTGGTGGAGTTTCAAAAGGCCCTTGGCCAAGAAGCCAAGAATGAAGCACATGCATGAAAGGTCACTGCATCCTCAGGCACTCTCCCAGAGATCATGCCCTTGACTTAGGCACCAGTACCTGCTGTGCCAGTGCTCTGTTTGGCCCACTCAGCAGGGAGCATTATGAGCTTCAAATGTTGCGTTTGTGTCCAGAAGAGTTTCCACCATTTGAACATCTCTGTGTTTTCTGCAGTCATTTTTTCAAGTAGCCATCTACCAAAATAAATTCAGATCTTGCCACCTCAGCTGGAACAAGCTACAGGTAGTTTGGCCTCTTGGTTCTCAGGCTCTTCACTATGGCAGGTCTTTATTAGCAGAGGCATCAGACTTGCCTGCAGTAAAAGACTGGATGGTTATTGAAATGTTTATTATGTTGTTTAGAACCCAACAATCTCTGCTGGTGTCAACAGGTGAAAGACCAAAAGTGTCCCCTTTATGATAGCCACTTTTGGACTAAGTATCTGAAAGGCAAGGCAGTGCTTAGTAGATCTGCTGACAAAGGTATGTAAGTTGGAGAGCTCTGAAAATGGATTGTTCAGAAAAGAGCAATAAAACTGCCTCTGAAAGACAAGTGAGCAGAACTCTGTTCAATCTGTTTATGCAGTCACTGTAATTCATCAAAAGTAATGTTTAATTAATTTCATTGGGAATTGTACAGCCACAGGCTAGAACCCTTGGGCAAAGGCATGGAGGAGGCACTTGTTTGGAGTAATAAAATTGGATGGATGGATGGATGGATGAAGATGATTCTGAGATTTTACCTATGAATTCATGACCAAAACAGAGGAGGCTCCTCTGGTTTTCATAGCAGAGGAGAGGTGAACAGCCCAGCTGCCTGCACCACAGGACACATTTGGTTTTGTACCCACTCCTCTTTGACACATAATATTCCAGGTTCAGTGGAGGCATGGTTTCACAGGCTCACAGGATGTTAGAGGTTGGAAGGGACCTCAGGAGATCTTTGAGTCCTACCCCTCTGCCAGAGCAGGACCATAGAATCCAGCACAGGTCACACAGGAACACATCCAGATGGGGCTTGAAAGTCTCCAGAGAAGGAGACTCCACAACCTCTCTGGGCAGCCTGTTCCAGTGCTCGGTGACCCTCACAGTGAAGAAGTTTCTCCTCATGTTGAGGTGGAACCTCCTGTGCTGGAGTTTATATCCATTGCCTCTTATCCTAAATTCAGGAACTACTGCATTCATTTGCACAACTGAGACTTTGCTGGCTTCTCTCTCTTCATGGTGGATATTATTTGCTTAAGCTGGAGTCACCCTTTAACATCTTTCTCATCTAGATGTTAGCCAAGTGCTCCATGGCTCCTCTAGCTGCTGCTTCAGGTCAAGTGGTGATGTGAGAGCAGCCTTTCAGCATCTCAGTGATGGCTGTGCTTCCTCCTGCCTCTGAACACTGCTTCTGTTGGGCTTCTACCTGAGGAGTTTGTCTTTGCCTTTTAGTGCTAGGGAGAAAGAGACATTTTTACAGAGGGCATAGGTGTGGAAACTCAGACCTTGGAAAGCAGCCTGCTAGCTCCAGGGATTTTCAGACCAGGAGATGGCAGGTCTTTGATTCCAGTACCCTTAGGAAGCATGCTGTGGTGAAAGGGTGACTTGGAGGTAAGACTTACCTAGAACCATCTGACAATGGAAGGTGAGGTGCAGAGGTGCTAAGTGATCAGTGCTGTGTGCTTAGCAGTGACACTTCTCCTTTGGCTCTGGCTTTTACTAGCAGGCTATGGAAGGACCCCATTTTCTAGCAGCCAAACCTCTCCCTCTCCTCTCTTGGTGTAGCTGTTGTTTTGTGTGGATGCTGTGGTGCACAGCTGCCTACTCACGGCACTTCTGGGGTGACATCAGACTGCTCTCAGCCCTAAGGTGTTCTCAGAAGAAGGCTCCTTGGTAATGTGAGCATTGCCCCCTTTCACCCTTGACTTGTTCAGAATCTTGATTTGAGGGCTCTGGAGGTTTACTTTCCCAGAGCTGCTGGGTTTGGACAATTCATTAGCTATAGAGTGGCAACATTCATTAGGTTTGCAATATCGGTGGTGTCTGTGCTGTGAGCTTGGCCACCTACCTGTGCCTCAGTTGCTTTGAAAGCCAGTTCTTACGTATCTATTTCTTTATTTTAAAAATGGGATTGGAATTCCAACTTCTTTTACTTGGTTTTGAAAAATTCAGGGATAGTTTTACAGGTGATTTACCAAAATCCATCAATCCATCTGCTCGATGGGCCACTTGTGAAATGCAATTATCAGTTCACCTGCAAGGGGGAACCTCTGCTCCAGACATCTGTCCTCTGTGTAAAATGATTAGCAAATTAATGATGTAAGCTCCAGTAAAGAATAGCCATGATAATATGTATGTGAGTGAACTACCTAAAATGTTACCCAAACTCCCAAGATGTTTCTCAGTCAGTGATTTTAGGAAAGACAGAGAGAGTTGGGGCTATGAGGAGAGGCTGTGAGAGAGTTGGGGTTGCTTAGCCTGGAGAAGAGGAGGCTCAGAGACCTTATTGCTGTCTATAACTCCCTGAAGGGAGGTTGTAGCCAGGTGGGGGTTGGTCTCTTCTCCCAGGCAACCAGCACCAGAACAAGAGGACACAGTCTCAAGCTGTGCCAGGGGAGGTTTAGGCTGGATGTTAGGAAGAACGTCTTCATAGAAAGAGAGATTGCCATTAGCATCTATTCCTATTCTATTCCTATTCTATTCTATTCTATTCCTATTCTATTCTATTCTATTCTGAGAAGAGAAGGCTCCAAGGAGACCTTATTGTGGCCTTCCAGTGTCTGAAGGGGGCTACAAGAAAGCTGGGGAGGGACTTCTGAGGGTCTCAGGGAGTGATAGGTTTGGGGGGAATGGAGCAAAACTAGAAATGGGTAGATTCAGATTGGATGTTAGGAAGGAGTTCTTCCCCATGAAGGTGGTGAGACACTGGTACAGGTTGCCCAGGGAGGTGGTGGAAGCCTCATCCCTGGAGTTCTTTAAGGCCAGGCTGGATGTGGCTCTGGGCAACCTGATCTAGAGTGAGGGGTCCTTGCCCATGGCAGGGGGTTGGAACTAGATGATCCCTGAGGTCCCTCCCAGTCCTAACTATTCTATGTTTCTATGATTGGATGCTGGGCTTACATGAAGAGCTTTGATTAGACAATGTGTTAGCAGCCTTCTAGAACTATCCAAATAAGCAAATAATAATAATGTAAATAACTAACATGTAAATAAAAAGTGATTAAATAAATATGAAGATATAAATAGGAAGTGAGCCTTTCTCTGTACTACTAGTATTAACAGTGCTGCCTTCTGACATGGATAAACATGAGGGAAAAGCTGTGAATGGTTTCCAGTGCAGTCCCAACTGCCTCATTAACACTTGTGGGGTACATGAAAGCACAGTGCTTCAGGAAAATGTGCTGAAGGGGAAATCTAATCTTTGTAGTAGAAAATGCAAGGAGTGCATGGAAAATAAAGAGCAGCCACCACTTTCCACTTCTGGCAGGCTCCTCAGAGGGAAGTGACTTGTTTGCTATGCAGGCCAAATCTCTGTTGGCTTCCCAGAGCAATAGAGATTCTCAAAGTCCAAACCATTAGCCTCCTTAATTAAGATAGCATGATTAAATCAGTGGATATGTTCCACATATGCATGAAAATCATGTTTCTGTAATCCAGGCTATTGTATGTAGGATTTTATTCTGCTGGTAGTGCTGATCATTGAATTGTTATGGGTTGGAAGGGGCCTCAAGGATCATCCAGTTCACACCCCCATGCCATGGTCAGGACACCTCACTCTAGATCAGGTTGCCCAGAGCCACATCTATCCTGGCCTTAAAAACCTCCAGGGATGAGGCTTCCACCACCTCCCTGGGCAACCTGTGCCAGTGTCTCACCACCTTCATGGGCAAAAACTTCTTCCTAACATCAATCTGAATCTACCCATTCTAGTTTTGTTCCATTCCCCCCCAGTCCTATCACATCCCTGACACCTCAAAAGTCCCTCCCCCAGCTTTCTTGTAGCCCCTTCAGATACTGGAAGGCCATAATATCTCCTGGGAGCTTTCTCTTCTCCAGACTAACAGCCCCAACTCTCTCAGCCTGTCCTCATAGGAGAGAGGCTCCATCCCTCTGCTCATCCTCATGGCCCTTCTATGGACACCTTCCAGCATCTCCAGATCCTTCCTGTAATAGAGGCTCCAGGACTGGACACAGTACCTCAGGTGGGGTCTCAACCAGAGCAGAGTACCCATCCAGTGGGCTTCTCCTAGGTGTATGCCAGTTGGACCTGTTCATGTAGGTGATTATTTTAGGTCTCTGCAGTGCTGTATTCTTTATTCTGATTTTGGAAGGCAGCTTTGGATGGGTTGCCTAGGTGTCAAAAAACCCCAACCAACCAACACAACAACAAAACCCAGATTGTCTGCTTTTAACTTCTTCAGTCTCAGCTTCATCATTTAGCAGAAAAGCTGTATGAAAACATATTTCTCAGTGTGCTGTTGCCTCAGAGAGCAAGGCAGGTCAGTCACTCAGGGCAATGGTAGAGCTGAAGCTGTTGCTGTAGAGCTAACTAGATTTTTGGCAGCCCTTTTGCTTTTGTTCATAACCCTTGCTTCTGTAGTATTTTTAGCTCATCTAATTGATGTATTTAACTGTGTTTGTGAAAATGGAGATTTAAAGTGATAAACCTTCCAAACTGTACTGTCATCTGCCTGGTATAGATCAGTCACTAGGAGCCATCAAATCTGTTAACTGACCTTCAGACTAATTGCAGCTCTCAGTCCATGGAAGGTGCTTGGAGGATTTTAACTCTATTTTTGCCTCATATGTGCTCAGTTTTGTCTTTTCATGGAGCTTTCCAAAAACACTCTGGAAACAGAGATGGGATGGGAAGACCTGATGGGAATGGATTTGGATATCCTGAGTGACAAATAGTAGTGAAGAGCACCACTACCTTCACTGTGATCTGTTCACTTGGTGATGAACAGGCTTTCTGAGGAAGCATAACTGTATGTACTCTTAAATAGACACCTGAAGTCCAAACAACACAGCTTTAGGAAGTGAGCAGAGACTGACCTGCTGGTTAGACTGGCAAGTCAGCATCTACACTTGCTGAGTCATGCCCAACCACCCTTTCCTAGCTTCAAGTGGGACATGAAACATTAGGACTTCAGTATGAGGACAGTGTAGGCTGCCCAGGGAGGTTGTGGCTGCCTCTTCCTTGGGGGTGTTGAGGGGCAGGTTGGATGAAGCCTTGAGCAGCTGAGTCTAGATGAGAGTTGTCCCTGCCCATGGCAGGGAGGTTGGAGGAGATGAGCTCTGAGGTCCCTTCCAACCTGAGCCATTCTTTGATTCCATGACTAATGACCTCCAAGTCTGAAGTTCGTGCAAGATGATGGATGTCAGCAATGTTTTCTGCACTCAGCTCCCAGCTCTCCTCTAGTCTGTAGTACATCTGTTAGAAAGACAGCTGGACACAGCTTAAGGAAATCCCTGGATCCCCAAGTAAATAAATCCAACAGATAATTACCATCACAGCTCATAATTACCAGTTCTCTTCTGCTTGGGTGTGACATCAATTTGCAACCAGTGTATCTTGCTGTGTCCTTTTACTTTTCCTGATGTTGATCTACATTCAAAAGTCTTTTCCATGGGTAGGTAGCTTAGACCATGGCAGTATAATCCTCTAATGTTCCAACTGAGATCTGAAAACTTCCTCTCGTTTTCTGTGCTATGTATTTAGTTGCCAATCACTTAATTTTTCACCTCCTGCACAGTTCCTGTTCAGCCTTTGGATGTATTAACCCGAATGACACTTTACACTCTTTTAATTGAAAAAGTCAAGCTCATAACCCCCAGCCCCCTTAGTCTCTACTTTAGCTATCTGACTGCTTCTTAACTGCCTCTAAGCCAGAAACTTGCAGAACCACTGAGAAATAAAATTATCTATTACATCTGGTTCCGTCTCCAGACCTTTCAAAGAAGAGTGTGGTTCCTGGGCAGGTGCTTCACTAAAAATTACACAAGATATCCTTCATGCTGTCTACTTCTAATGCTGCTGCTTGCATCTTGCTTTTTCTTTGCCTGTGTGGTGCCACTGTGAAGAAGATGCCTAAAAATCCTACAGTACCTGGTGACTGCTGAAACAGAAAACCCTGAGGCTCAGTGTATTCCTGTCAGGATTTTGTCCACAAGTGGGTAATAGAAGAAAGATCTTCATCTCTGTTTTTGCTGCTGTAGTAGCACAGGGAGAACAGAAGGCTGTCTGTTTATTCAGAATGCTGGAAAAAACTTTATGATGGCTGTTGGGGAGGATAACCTCTTCTCCATCTCAGTAATCTCTTGATCTAAGCAGTGCCCTTCAAACAATCTTCACGCAACCATATACTAAGCCTCCAGCTGATACCAGCTACCCAGCGATAGCAGGGGCAGATGGTAAGCACCTTGTGTCCTCTCAGTTCTTACAGCAAGTCGAATGCTTTCTTGTGCTTACCATAAATACCCTTCTCAAGTGACATTCTGGAGCGAGGCAGATGCCTTTGTTTAGCCAGTTGGAACTGTTTGGCACAGGGGTTGTCTTTTGAGGTCCTGCTGTCTGTGAGAAAGTGCTCTGTTGCCATTAGAAACTGTCCAGGCTTCTCTAAAGGGGTTCAGTGGCTCTCAGTTTTTACTTTTTCTTTTCCAATAGTTCCTCTGATTTCAGTTCAGTGTGAAGAGTTGCAAGAGTGGGACCTCTCTAATATCTTTCCTAGTTATTCCTATCTGGGTGATTTAGCTGGAACACATGGCCCAGAGAGGTAGTAGAAGCTGCATCCCTGGAAGCTTTCCAGGTCATGTTGGGCAGGGCTCTGAGCAACCTGATCTAGTTGACAATGTCCCTGCTCACTGCAGGGGAGTGGACTACATGGCCATAAAGACCCCTTCCAACCCAAACCCTTCTATGAACTGTTAGCTGTTGCTAAAAATGTGCCTAAATGTCAACCTTCTTCATTTTTCAGTGTTTTTCCCTTGATTACAGATAGAAGTAAAATGCAGTTTAAACCTTTGGCAGTTGTATTTAACTTGGGGAATTTTAAACTCACCCATCTGTCTTATTCCATTGTGCTGCTCTTACTATGTGATGTTCAGCAATCCATCAGCTGTCAGCAAAAGAACTGCCTCACTCTCTCTCTTCATTTTTCCCCCCCTTAGATCTGTGCAAAGCAACAAGAGCTTCTCAGTGTCAAATCTGGGCAGCTTGAGAATTCATCTTGGCTATATTTACCCACAGATGAGGTGGTAGTAGTAAAAGCATTGTGCAGAAGGCAATTAATTAGCTTTCTTTTTAATGATAGGAGAAATCATTCATTAGAGGAGCTCATTTCTCTTCTCTGGCTGACAAATGGGTTTCTAAAAGTATCATCAGCTACAGGCTCAGCTCTTCAGTACCTGAAGTTGGATTAAATGAATCCCACAGGTGGGAATTCCTCTCTGCTCACCTTTGAGAAGCTGAATCCAAAAGGCCACAAGCTACAATTGTGCATCAGGGTGGGTGGCAGAACCAGTGAAGGGAGGAATGATGAAGGACAAGAAGAATGGGGAAAAGAAATGAAAAGCCATAATGGAAGCATGGGGCAGGGGGGGAAACCACAAATGGAACTGGAAGATATTTTGTGCTATATTTAGGAAATATATATTTAGGAAAATAGGGGGGGAAAGGGAAAAAATATAAGATCAGGATTGAATAGTTCATTTCTTCTAGAAACTTCTGATTCTCTGCAGTAATTACTTCCAAAATACAACACTTGGAGGGAAAAAAAAAAAACAACCACAAAACAAAACCCAACCACCAAAACTGCAGAGCCTTTAGAAGCTTTGTTCTTAATTCCTAGCTTGCAGAGTGTCTGTTTTACAGGAACTTGTTCTTTAATATAATTCAGCCTAATGAGACTGCACCAAGTGTAACTGCAGGTAGAGTGTGGTTTATTATTTCCCTAGTTATTGGCTAAGAAACTTGAATGTGGGGAAGGAATCTCATCCATCCTCCTTCCCGTGCCTTATATCACAAATGGCCAATTAAAAGTGAGGCAGGGGAACAGCAAACGTTTCCTTTCCCTCCCAAAGCCGTCTGTTCTATTTACGTTCAGAGGCTCACATTAAGGCGGTGCAAGGCAATTTCTTCTTGTTGGTAGCACTGCACAGGATGTAAATCACTCCTGGAACTTGGCTTTTTCTAATCTCCAACTTCTGTCATGGGCTGTAGTTAGTGTGCAAACACCCAGCATGGCTTAGCAGTACAGCCAGCTGTGAAGCTGTGAGAGCGTGAAGCTCAGCACAGCCTAAGCAAATGACTATTTACCCATCTTCTCTGATGACTTTGGCAGTCATGTGCTGACATGCAGCTGCCTTTGCTTAAGGATTTTGCTTTTCCTCAGTTTTCAGCCCTTGTGTCTTTTGATCTGCTAGAGAGAATCCAACAAGGATGATTAGGGGACTTGAGCATCTCCCCTATGAAGAAAGACTGAGAGCCCTGGGGCTGTTTAGTCTTGAGAAGACTGAGAGGGAATCTGATCACTGTCTATCAATATCTGAGGGGTGGGTGTCAAGTGGAGAGGGCCAAGCTCTTTTCGGTGGTGCACAGTAATAAGAGAAGGAACACCAGGTACAAGCTTGAACATAGAAGATTTCACCTCACCATGAGGAGAAACTTCTTTACAGGGAGGGTGACAGAGCCCTGGAGTAGGCTGCCCTGAGAGGTTGTGGAGTCTCCTTCTCTGGAGGCTTCCCAAACCCTCCTGGATGCATTCCTATGCAGACTACCCTAAGTGATGCTGCTCTGGCAGGGAGGTTGGACCGGATGATTCTGGAGGTCCCTTCCAAACCTCTAATGTACCGTGAGACTATGATCTGATACTCTTTTTTATCCTTGTTTCCATCAACTTGCCTGATGAGGAAGCCAGACCTCCTGGATGGACTGGTTTCCTAGATCACACACCCCAAACATTTTCAGGATGGGTGTCCATCTGTGAATGACTTCTTCCTTTTGAGTTGATCAAACTGGTTTATGGTTGACTTGAACCTGTTTAATGTTATCTCATGCGGTTGGTTTTATCCTCACCAGTTTATCTTGCCTACTGTTGAGCAGTGTACAGGGAAACTAGAGCTCAGCAGGCTGATTAGCATTAGAGGATGAACATAAAATTAGAATACATTCTGGTTCAGAATGTAGAGTCTTGTCATGTTTCCCCTTGGAATAAATGAGAAGTGTATGCAGCCACTTTTGCCCAGATGCTGCCCTTTGTTATTAATTTAGTTTGCAATCTATTTTTCATTATTTTGGCAGAGACAACACGCTATTCTCAGCTGCCTATTTAGGCACCCTGCATGCAAACTCTAACAAGTCTCTGGTGCATTTTTCTTTCTCCCTTCTTACTGATCCCTCAGCTCTTCCACTGCTTCAGTGGATGATGGTTTCCTGTCTCTGTACTGCCAGAGATGAAAGAAGGCAGGTAATACCTGCAAATGTAAGTATATCCTCTGCTGTCTTCTCTGCCTTTGTTTGTTTAGATGAAGGAACAACTTGAAAATGAATGCATTTGAGAGTCACTACCAGTCTCTAAGACTCAAACCTGCCTGCTAAAATGTACCCAAAGCAAAAATTCAGGCTAGAATTTCAAAGCTGTCTGGTGATTGAGTCAAAATACAGCTGCAGTCTGTGGAATATGAGGAAGTGAAGGCAGACATTTTCATGTTTGGGGTTTATGCCCAGGTATTTCTTTGAACTCAGCAGGTTCAAAGCAAAGTGCAGTGTGATAGTGCGCTTTCCAAAAGCTACCCACTCACTACTTGCCTCCCACATTCCCTGAGGAAGGAAGCTTTGCATTATCTATCCCACCAGCTGAACCAAGGGAGTGAAAACACTTGGCTGGGAATGCTGAGTGGGGCTCAGCACCTGTGAAAGGTGCCAGTGGTGTCAGCTAGATCAAGGGAGAGGGAGAGGGAGAGGGAGGAGAGGGAGAGGGAGAGGGAGGAGGGAGAGGGAGGAGAGGGAGAGGGAGGAGATGGAGAGGGAGAGGGGGGAGAGGGAGAGGGAGCAGAGGGAGAGGGAGCAGAGGGAGAGGGAGGAGGGAGGAGGGAGAGGGAGAGGGAGGAGAGGGAGAGGGAGAGGGAGGGAGAGGGAGGAGAGGGAGAGGGAGGAGAGGGAGAGGGAGAGGGAGGAGAGGGAGGGAGAGGGAGAGGGAGGAGAGACAGGGAGAGGGCGGAGAGGGAGAGGGAGAGGGTGGAGAGGGAGAGGAAAGAGTGGGAGAGGGAGGAGATGGGAGAGGAGAGGAGAGGGAGAGGGAGAGTAGGGAGGAGAGGGAGAGGAGAGGAGGAGAGGGAGAGGGAGGAGAGGGAGAGGGAGGAGAGGGAGAGTGAAGAGAGAGGGAGAGGGAGGAGAGGGAGAGGGAGGAGAGGGAGGGGGAGGGAGAGGGAGAGGGAGGAGGAGGGAGAGGGAGGAGAGGGAGAGGGAGGAGAAGAGGAGAGGGAGAGGGAGGAGAGGGAGAGGGAGGAGAGGGAGGGAGGAAGGGAGAAGAAGAAGAGGGATAGGGAGAGGGAGGAGAGGGAGAGGGAGGAGAGGGAGAGGGAGGAGAGGAGAGGGAGGAGAGGGAGAGGGAGAGGGAGAAGAGGGAGAGGTAAGAGAGGGAGAGGAAGTAGAGGGAGAGGGAGGAGAGGGAGAGGGAGAGAGAGGGAGAGGGAGAGAGAGGGAGAGGGAGAGAGAGGGAGGGGGAGAGGGAGGGAGAGGGAGAAGGGAGAGGGAGGAGACGGAGAGGGAGGAGAGGGAGAGGGAGAGGGAGAGGGATAGGG